>NC_047084.1:174743260-175046291 GCF_902459505.1 Geotrypetes seraphini | reverse complement strand
CTTGCAAATCATATCGAGGGATATGGGAGATCCGGGTCTCCACCAGGGAGCACCTAACTGGGCCTCCGTGTGTGCGGATCGCTGGACTAGATGGACCTAGGTCTGATCCGGTGAAGGCGTTTCTTATGTTCTTATGCCTCTCTAATACCTGGAGCAACCCATCTGGAGTTCCTCAGGGGTCACCACTATCCACACTGCTCTTTAATGTTTACATGTCATCATTAGGTGCACAACTGGCCCAGCGGGGAATAAAATTGTTTAGTTACGCAGACGACTTTACAATCATTATCCCATTCGCTACTTCTCTCTCTGAAGCTACCCCTATTGCAACCGAAGTACTAAACTTGATGGAACAATGGATGACTGAATTTAGATTGAAGCTTAATTCAGAAAAAACTAAATTCTTTGTTGCCTTGCCATACCCACTCGTCACTAAAACATCACTATGCATCAAAAAACTCAGTTACCCTATCCAACCTACATTGAAGGTTCTGGGAGTAATACTTGACCAAGGCCTAACCATGAAACCAAGTGGACTCATTGGTTAGAAGGGGTTTCTTCACTCTCTGGAAGCTTCGGTCCATCAAAGCATACTTTGACGCTTCATCATTCAGAATTTTGGTACAAACCCTTATACTAAGCCATCTGGACTACTGATCGCTCACCTGGCAATCTCCCAGAAGAACTTGCAGAGACTACAACTGGTGCAGAACGCAGCGGTTAGGCTGATTTTTGGGTTTAAGAAGTCCGATCACATAACCCCTTCCTACTGACTCCTGCACTGGTTGCCAATGGAGGCACGTGCAACGTTTAAGCTGGGATGTTTCTGCTTTAAGGCACTATACGGTTTAGCCCCTAAATATATATCTGACCTCTTCTCCTCCTCAATCAACAAACATAAGAGAAGCTCACACCCGAAGTTCGTCTCCCCACCGGTTAGAGGATGTCAATTTAAAAGACACCACCAGCATCTCCTCTCATATCAAGCAGCATCATGGGGCAAAGACCTTGAAAAACTACTTAGGCATACAAACAATTATGGTGAATTTAGGAAACACCTAAAAACATATCTGTTCTTGAATTACCTAAGTAGCTGATCCGCACAATCTCCCTCACAACCACTGCTCTCATATATTGTTAGTCACTAACCTCCAACTATGTAAGTTCTACTCAATTGTAGCATTCTTTTTAATCATTGTAAACCGCATAGAACTTCACGGTCCTGCGGTATATCAATTGCTATTATTATTATTATTAACCTCACAGCTCTATGGTTAACCTGCCAACACAATTTGAAAGATCTGGTATGCATTAGTGCCTTTAACCAATCTCCTCCTCATATCATATCATATAATATATTCAGCATACCGTGGTTCTAAACTATAGGGCCAACAAATTATTCCCAGGTAAAATGCATTGGTACTTTGTACAATGCTGTTTGAATCATGACCTTGAAAAGTCTGCAGTTAAGTTTGCTTTGCTCTAACTCCCTCTTGTGGCTTGCTTCAAATTAATGTAACAGCTGCATCAGTGTTAAGTTAAACATTTAAGTCCCTATTTACTAAACCGTGTTAATGTTTTGCAACTAACACATGCTAACTACAAAGATTAATCCAGGGAACCTGCAAAATCGTCACAGTAACTGATGGGTCTGATCCTAACACTTAAAAGAAGTCATCTGCTACTTACAGTAGATAAATGCTCATGCCAGAGTGGTCTAGAGCAGTGGTTCCCAACCCTGTCCTGGAGGAACACCAGGCCAATTGGGTTTTCAGGCTAGCCCTAATGAATATGCATGAAGCAAATTTGCATGCTTATCACTTCCATCATATGCAAATCTCTCTCATGCATATTCATTAGGGCTAGCCTGAAAACCCGATTGGCCTGGTGTTCCTCCAGGACAGGGTTGGGAATCACTGGTCTAGAGGTAGAGACAGAGTGGAAATAAAAATTATCTGTAAAGGTACAATTTTCAGCACTGCTGGCAAGGCTGAGGGAACACTATCCGGATACTATTACCGAGTATCTGGATTTTCTGGTTTGTACAGCCAGCATTTTTAAAACAGTGCTTAGGCTCAGAATCAGACAGGGGATAACATTTCCCAAATATTTTATAAAACACTTCATGAGGGCAGAACCTTTTATAAAATGTCTATAGAAGTATGGGAAATACATGTTTACTGCTAAAATTACTAACATTAATTCATGCTAACATCATTAACACCAGGACTAGGGGCCATGCAATGAAACTACTAAGTAGAAGATGCAAAACAAACCAGAGAAAATATTTCTTCACTCAATGTATAATTAAACTCTGGAATTTGTTGGCAGAGAATGCAGAGTGATGAATTTGGGGAGTAAAAATCCAAAGTTGCTGTATGTGCTTGGGGGTGAGAAGCTGATAAGCACAGACTGGGAGAGGGACCTTGACGTGATAATGTTTAAGGATTTCAAGGCTAAGAATCAGTGTGCCAAAGCAGTGGCCATAGCCAGAAGGATGCTCGGCTGCATAGAGAGAGAAATCACCAGCAAAAAAGGAAGGTGTTAATGGCCCTGTACAAGTCGTTGGAATATTGTGTTCAGTTCTGGGGGTCATATCTTGTTAAGGATGTAAAAGACTTGAACAGTCCAGAGGAAGGTGATGAAAATAATATCTTGATGGCACTATGAGATGTACGAGAAGAGGCTTAAATACCTGAATATGTATACCCTAGAGGAAAGAAGGGATATAGGAGATATGTTACAGGCATTTAAATACTTAAAGGATATTATTCTTCAAACAAATCTCTTCCAGAGTTGGAGAAATGGTAACACTAGAGGACATAAGATGAGATTGCAGGTTGTAGACTCAGGATGAATGTCGGGAAATACTTTTTCTCAAAGAGGATGGTGGATGCCTAGAATGCCCTCCCTGGAGAGGTAGTAGAGGCAAAAACAGTGACAGAGTTCAAAAATGCATGGAATAGATAAAAAGAATTTTAGGTTTCAATTCTATAACATATGTGCTAAAATTTATAGTACATGCCCATATCATGCATAAATGTTTGGAATACTAGCATATATATGTACATATGTGTATATGTGTAGGGACATAATCACAACATATGTGTCAGTCTGATTGAGACGTATAGTGCTAGACTCCCAAAGTCGGCAGTGGGAAAATGCCGATTCTTGAAAAATATGTCTAAATTTTTTTTTTCTTTCAAAAATCATCTATCTGGACATCCAGGCTATTGTTCGTCCAGACTGCCATCGTCTATCTTTATACCACATTCTCAACCAAAATTTTGTCCAAGTCCCAAACACCCAGAACAAGACCATTTGGACGTGTGAGGGGCCAGCATTATGATGGACTAGCCATCCAGACATGGCAACAGAGCACTGGAGCACCTTACAGGGCACTCTGTGAACTTCACAGAAAGGGTGCCACATAAACATCTCACAAGAACTCCCTTATTGGTTATGCTGAGCCCCCCCTGAACACCCCCAAAACTAACCATATCCACCTGTCTACAACCCCAATAGCCCTTATGGCTGCAGTTGCCACCTATATGGCAGTACAGTAGGTTTGGGGGGGGTGTTGGTGGGTGCAAATGTTCTACCATAAATATAGTGGTTAGAGTGTCTTATGGGCCTGGGTCCTCCTCTCTGTGGTTCACTAGCCCACCCTCAGGCTATTTAAGAGATCTGTGTGCAGCTCTACTAGGCTTTCCTATACTAGGTGCTGATGTTCTGCAGACAGACATGTACATTTTTATTCAAATCTTTGCGGGGGTATGAGGTGGTCAGTGAACACTGGGGGACTGTGTGTGAGTCTTTACTTTGTCTCTGCAGTGGTTATCTGGTCACTTTGGATATCATTTGGGCACTTATACCTTTTTTTTTTTTACATCATCTAAATCACAACGTATAAGTTCCGTCCAGGAAGTCTCACAAAGCCTTCAGTTATCCCTGCAGGATGACTAAGGGCTCCTTTTACTAAGCTGCGATAGCGATTTTAGCGTGCGCTTAGCGCACGCTAAATTGCCGCACACGCTAGATGCTAACGCCAGCACTGAGCTGGTATTAGTTCTAGCCGCGTAGCGCGGGTTTAGCGCACGCTAAAATTCTGCGTGCGCTAAAAACACTATCGCAGCTTAGTAAAAGAAGCCTTAAGTGTAGGTCAGCCCACATCCCACCCACATCCCGCATTCAGAGACATAAAAGCCCTGATTCTGCAAAATGCGTTCCGATTGTAGGCAGCTGTAGGCGTCCTAGCTGTCTAATCAGCCAATCGGGAGGCACGTTTTCTAAAAAAATGTTCCCCAGGCAGGCCACCTATATTGAAGGTGCCTCCGGGAGCCTAGGGAGGCCCACAAGCCCGTCTAAGCTCGCCTAAGGCAAGGCGGTAGCCTTAGGTGAACCTAGGCGGCCCTGCGCGTCTCCCTAGTAGAGCAGGAGATGCTTAAAATGTAGGCTAGCAAAATGCTGGCCTACATGGTAAGTAGACTCGGACACTATACTTTATCATGGCAAGGGATCTCCCTGCCGCGATTAGTATAGCGGCTGCAGCTACAGCCGCCAGTCTCCCCAACCCCTGCAGCAGGAGGGTGCCCAACCTTTCCTGCCAGAGCCCCCCCCCCCAATGAACCCCCACCCCAGAACTCCCCTCAAGCTTACCGCCAAGTTGGCTGGACGGGTCTTCACACCGTCCGGCCAGCAGGCCCGCCTCTGTCCAAACGAGGCTGGCCTGCCCCTCCCCTGCCCAACCCACAAGATCCTAGGGCCTGATTGGCCCATGCATCTAAGGCCCCTCCTTAGGCGATAGCGAAAGAATTGAGAGGTAGGCAGGCTACATTTTAAATGGCCCGGATGGTTACTGGAAAAATCAAGAAACGTATTCCTATCAGTGACTTTCCTGAATACTGTAGTCTCCATGAATTCAATCTTTTTAATAATCAAGACATCCAGGAATGAAATTTGATGGGAATGACAGGTCATACTAAATTTTACATCTGGGTGTCTTGAATTCAGCCATCTGTGGAAAGAGTCAAGTTCTTCTCTGGAGCCCTTCCAGATGACAAACACATCATTGATAAAACGTAGCCAGCTATTGTTGTTTGTATTCATTGAGAGCCTCACTTTCCTATTTCTGGATTGTTTGGACAGGGAGGGTCGATGAGAGTAACACCTGTGCACCTGACTGCTTCACCTTCTCTCCCAGAGCCATAAAGTCACATTTGATATGTTCAGAGGAGTACATTAGTGCCAACATGGATGAGCAGCATTGGATAATAGTCATTAGGCTTGATAAGTCTCAGAAAACTCTCCATAATATCTTAGATTTTGGCATGAGGCAGACAGCATACCTCCCGAGACATCATGTCTGGTCTGAGGATGGAAGCCTCTGTACCCATCAGAAGGGAATCACCAACCACCACTACCATACACATCTTAGTGGTCACTGGTCCAGAAATTTTGGGGATTTCGAGCTTTGGTCTTTTATCTCCCTGGGATGGTCTCATCTCCTCCCCTTCCAGGTCTGCAGGTGAAGTCCCAGTATCAGTCCTGCAGGGTCTTCCCTCAGCATGACCTCTTCTTCTCCACTACTGGAAATCTTTGATGCCTCATGAAGCATTTCATCGATGTACCTCTCATTCTCATGTATGCTTCTCAGTCTTGCCACCTCCTCTCTCAGTTCCTTTACTTCCTTCATGAGAAATTCAAACTGATGGAATGACTCCCTCTACTTTGGTAACATTTTCTGTCTCCACGTAGACAGAAAATGTGACCTGGCAAACAGCTTTGGTAACATGATGTTTCGCAGTCATACTGTAGTAACAGAAGTACTCACACCTGATGGGGGGAAAAAAGAGAAGAAAAAGCAGAAAAAATCCTACCAAAGCAATGCTCTGTTCCTAATTGGCTGAAGAGCCTATAAATCAAAAGATCAGCCTTGGGATGGATGGGAGCTGGGGAGGGTGGGCGTGAATTAAACACTATACAAAGACTTTCCTCAACTGCTATTTGTACCCTAATCTGATATTATGCTCTGAAATGCAACCTAAAATACTAATCTAGACTACAACACTTTTTATATAAAACCCTAACAGAGACTATAAAGGCTACACTATTGCCTATACTGGCTTTGCTGAAAAAGTAGAGTACTGAACTAAAAAAGTAAGAGAAGGACAATGAATTTGTAACCTACTGAGGCCCAAGATTTTCCTTTTTCAAGTAAGGTATTCCAATGGAGCTTTTCTTCCCCTTAGCAGATCTTCACTCAGCATCTCTTCAGGACAAGGAGCAGTTGAGGTCACTGATTTCGACCTGTGGCAATTAAAAAATGTCACTTACTCATGTAAAAAATAGTTACCACTTAATGTGACAAATACACTGTGTAAGTATCCTAATCTCATTCAGGAAACAGGGCCTCAGATTCGGAGCATACGCGAAGTCCTATCATGGACTCGACTGTCAGCGTATTCTTATAGCTCCATACTCCAGTCATAGGCCAACAACCTAAATTTAATTTTTTGAAACTTTTCTTAAATAGAGCTTAAATATAGTGATTAAAAATCCAAAACTTTTAACGGTGAAACTTAGATATTAAAAGGTTGAAACATATACAAAGTGTATTATTATTTGATAGGCAGCTGAATTACTTATCTCAAGCAATTTTTCTTTATGGCTTTCACGTCCAATTCTTTATTTAGCCTGTTTTATGGCTAAGCCGACGTGGCCAGCGTTTCGTGGACACCGTTGTTGGTCCACTGCGTCAGGACCAATAGCCAACAAATATCTTTGTTGTCTGGTGATTTTGGTTTCAAACCATCTTTCCTGGCTACTAACTTCGCAATCGGCAGGAGGGATACACCGCTGGACCACCAGGGAAAAGATGGATGTATGGCAGAAAGTGAAGTAGAGAAAACCAGCAAATGGATAAGGTGGCTCTGGATACACAGTTAAGAGCACAGACAGACAAAAGTGCAGCCAGATATTGGGAAAGATGGTTTGAAACCAAAATCACCAGACATCAAAGATATTTGTTGGCTATTGGCCCTGACGCAGTGGACCAACAACGGTGTCCATGAAACGCTGGCCGCGTCGGCTTAGCCATAAAACAGGCTAAATAAAGAATCAGACGTGAAAGCCATAAAGAAAAATTGCTTGAGATAAGTAATTCAGCTGCCTATCAAATAATAATACACTTTGTATATGTTTCAACCTTTTAGTATCTAAGTTTCACCGTTAAAAGTTTTGGATTTTTAATCACTATATTTAAGCTCTATTTAAGAAAAGTTTCAAAAAATTAAATTTAGGTTGTTGGCCTATGACTGGAGTATGGAGCTATAAGAATACGCAGTCGAGTCCATAATAGGACTACGCGTATGCTCCGAATCTGAGGCCCTGTTTCCTGAATGAGATTAGGATACTTACACAGTGTATTTGTCATATTAAGTGGTAACTATTTTTTACATGAGTAAGTGATATTTTGACCACTTGGGTTGATTATATTTAGCAATTAAAAAATGACCATGGGTCAAAATAGCATGGCTCGTAGGCATGTCTGCCGAGAGGCAGGATCCCACCCATACACACTGTGGTAACAGCGCGTCTGAAAAGGCCTTACCATCTGCCTTTTTGCAGGTGGTAAAGATTCCTTTGCTAATACAGCAGTAAGTAGTGACACATGCCTTTACTGCAACACACCAGTGCATTGTGGGTACACACGCTCCTTCTTCTGCCCATCTTCTCCCATAGCTGCAGTAAGCCTTATCGCCTGAACTGTTACACAGTGAATCTTTTTTTACTGTAGTGGCAAGTGCAGCATACCTGCAGTATTGTTTACCATGCAGCAATACCTTACTAAACTAAACTAAACTAAACCTTGGGTTTGTATACCGCATCATCTCCACGTTCGTAGAGCTCAGCACGGTTTACAGGAGATGAAATAGGAAGGAACTACAATAAAGGGTTAGAGTCAAAGTATGAAGAATAATTAGAGGACTTGGAATGCCAGAGATGGAGAGAGGATTACATTTTTGAGAATAGCCAGGTTTTCAGATGTTTTTCCGGAAAACTTGGAGAGAGCTCAAGTTCCGGAGAGGGGAGGTAAGGTTGTTCCAGAGCTCAGTGATTCTGAAGGGGAGAGAGATCCCTAGTTTTCCTGTATGGGAAATGCCTTTTAGTGAGGGGAAGGATAGTTTTAATTTGTGGGTGGGTCTGGTGGTATTAGGGTTTGAGGAGTTCCAAGAGAGAGGGATAAAGGGAGGGAGGATGCCGTGTAGAATTTTGAAAGCTAGACAAGTGCATTTAAAGTGGGCCCTGGCAATTATCGGAAGCCAATGAAGCTTGTACCAGAGTGGGGAGACATGGTCAAATTTACTTTTAGCGAAGATAAGCTTAGCCGCGGCATTCTGAATCCGCTGTAGTCTATGAAGGTTTTTCTTAGTTAGGCTTAAGTAGATAGAGTTGCAATAGTCTAATCTGGAAAGGATGATGGATTAGACAAGGACTGTAAAGTGTGGTGGGTGCGTTTTAGTATATACACTGTTTTTTTTTTTGGGGGGGGGGACCTGGGCTGAGTGTCTAATCAGGGTAAAACTTAGGACTAAGCCCAGCTGATCTAGTGGTTTCGTGAGGGAGTAAAAGGGCCCCTAAGTTTACTCAGATTGGACTCCATCTAGAATGTTCTGCGAAAAATATCAATGTCCTGGTCACAACAGCAAAGTTGGGGGGGGGGAATGATAGCCATTTTCTATACTTAACAGACAACTAATTAGGCAATTAAGAAAAAACACTTATTACCCATGAACAAAAATAAAATTTTGTTATATAGTGAAACATTTTACAAAATTTCCAGGGTACAATTTGGACATTCTGGGCTAGACCTGTTTATTAAAACATGAAAGGGCCAAAATGCTACCCAAACTGACCAGATGGCCACTGGAAGGATGAAAATATAGCCCCTGCACTCTCCCCCAGTGGTCACTGACCCCTTCTCATCCCCAAATATCTGCATGAAACAGTACATATCTGTTTTTATGACAGCTGCAGATACTATGGCAAGTCTCTGAAGTAGCCTGGTGGGCAGTGCAAAGAGGACTGCAGAGAAGGAGGCCCAGGCCCATATTTATTTATTTGTATAATTCGGTTTCTAGCCTGTTGTCCCCAAAGAGCTCAGAATGCCACCCTAACTAGTACACTTCTGGTGGAAAGTGTGAGTGGAATGGGATGATTCATCTCGGCCATTTCACTTTAGGATGTTTCACCGTGGCTGCAATGACACAGACGCAGGAGGCCCTAGCTTCCCACCGTTTATCTCCTTCCATCGCTGTGAACACAGGAGGCCCTAGTTTCCCACTGCTACCTCCCCCACTGCCCCGTTCGACAGTCCTGAGCACTGTGTTTGCAGGGACTCGATCAGACCTGAGTTTGAAGAGGAGGAGGTGGAAATCCCACTGACCGTGTCCCCAGCCAGATTGCGGACAGGAAAGAAAAGGAGAGGTAACAATTTTGAAATGCCCCCCCCCCCATACAATGCAGTCAGCCTGATCTTCATGGCCATTTCATCGCGGGACTACGATTCAGTGCTGACAAATCCATGATGAAATGGCTGTGATGAAACAATCACAATTAATCGTCCTAGACCTGCCTGGTGGGCAACGCAGAGAAGGAGACCCAGGCCCATTTGTTAACCTAATTAGCACTAGAAACCTACTGTACAGCCATATAGATGACACCTGCAAGCATAAGGGCTATTGTGGTGGTAGGCAGGTGAGTACAGTAGGTTTTGAGGGAGTTTTGGAGGGCTGACTATATAATGTTCAGGGGTTATGGTGAGATGTATACATGGGACCCTTAATGGGAAGTTCACAGAAGTGCCCCCTAAGGTGCCTCACTGCTCTGCTGTTACACCCCCACCCCCCCTCCTATATGCAAATGACTTGTTTTGGATATTTTTAGTTTGGACCTTTTTTTTTTTTTCGATAATGGCAAAATATAAGACATCTAGTTTGCTATTTTTGAAAAAAGAAAGTTAGAAGTCTTGAGGGTTCCAAAAAGACCATTTCTTCCACCCGATATTTGGAGTCCAAAGTCAGACTCAGACATCCTATCGACAATGCCCTCTTTATCTACTTAAATTAGAAAAAAATTGTAAGCTCCTAGGGGTAGTGTCATACCTGAATTCATATCACCACTATGTAGTGCTGCATATCTCCAGGATTCTGTAAAACTATTATGTATAAGTACTTTTTAAACTTGTTTCCTTTTGCCCATTGCAGCCGAGTAGCATTTTGGAGGGTTGGTTTGTTTGTTTTTAGAAAATTACCACTATAATCATCTTAACCAAACTAGACCTTTTCTTGGACTGCTAAAGGCATGAAACATAAATGTAGAAAATGAAGGAAGAATAGTGGTCCTGAAAAGAACTTACAATTTTATGCCTTTTTAGCATTTTGAGAACAGAGTATATGGCTCTTTGTCCTTCTATTTTCTGGCTTGCGGTTTGAAATATCAGTGCTTTGTTCTGTATTGTGGATTCAGCATTCATGTACTCTCATTACCATCTATATTACATATGTAAAGCAGAAGTGCTAAATCAATATTCACTAAATTAACACCAGCTGAAGACTGATTTCCTCCCTCCTGGGGAAGGAAAACATTTTGATTTGGATTTAGACTTAATTACCGACCTTTCTATATCTAAGCTCAAGGCAAGTTGCATTGAAACTCAGGTGTCAAAAAAGGATAGCTTGTGGTAATCGATACATATACTTTCCTGTACAGGAGTGAGTTAGAATGATATCTGCAATTTAGCACTAAAATAAAACAAAGTGGATGGAACATTTTATCTGAAGCATCCATATGAGTCTCAATTGATTTCCTATGGAAAATATCACAGTTTCATCATCACACCGTCACCAATCCGTACAGCATTATCTAAATTTGAAAAACATGGCTGATATTTTTACTTTGGCAATAATGGCCCCTTGCTAATTTTCCCAATATTATGTGGCCATTAGAATGTGAGCACTTACCAACTTTGTCGGCATTAAGGGCCATTACTTTGTCGGCATTAAGGGCCAGATTCCATGTAAGATGTTAATTGACCGTAGCAGTTTTCAGCCAATCAAAAAAAAAAACTTAGCTTAAGAATATAAGAATAGCCTTACTGGGTCAGACCAAAGGTCCATCATGCTCAGTAACCCGTTCTCATGGTGACAAATCCAGGTCCTTAGTTCTTGGCCAAAACCCAAAGAGTAGCAACATTCCATTCAGAATCCAAAAAAAATAGCAAGATTCTGGAATCCCAAAGAGTAACAAAAGATTCCAGAACCCCATACAATAGCAACATTCCATGCTACCGATCCAGGGCAAGCAGTGGCTTCCCCCATGTCTTTCTGAATAATAGACTATGAACTTTTCCTCCCGGAAATTGTCCAAACTTTTCTTAAAACTAGCTATGCTATCCACACTTACTACAACAGTTATCATGGGTGACTTCAATTATACAGGGATAGACTGTAACCTAGGCACCTCCGGCTGCAGTAGGGAGACTAAGTTCCTGGATGCTGTAGGCGAATGCTTCCTGGAACAACTTGTCAAGGAAAATATGAGAGGAAATGCAATTCTGGACTTAATTCTAAATGGACTATGAGGACCGGCGTAAGGTGTAAAAGTAGAAGGGAAGCTTGGAAGCAGTGATCACAATATGATCCGCTTCAACCTGGACACGGGGGCAAAACATCAATCCAGAACAATGGCCGAAAAGGGAATTACGAAGGGATGAGACTCATGGTGGGGAAGAAGATTAAGAAGAGGATAAGCACTGTAAAAACGCTAGAGCAAGAATGGTCCCTTTTTAAGGACACAGTCACCGAAGCGCAAAATCTATATATACTGTGTATCAACAAGGGATCCAAGAGGAAAAATAACAAGGAACTGTCGTGGCTCACTGTAGCGGTGAAGGAAGTGATCAGAGACAAGAAGACTTCATTTAAGGAATGAAAAAGGTCAAAAACAGACGAAAACTGGAAAAAGCACAAACATCAAAGCAAGTGCCATAAGAGGGGCCAAAAGAGACTATGAGGAAAAAATAGCCAAGGAGGCAAAAAACTTCAAGCCATTTTTTCAGTATATTAAAGGGAAACGACCCGCGAAGGAAAAGGTGGGACCGCTGGATTACCATGGAATAAAGGGAGTGCTAAAGGAGGATAAAGCCATTGCTGACAAACTGAACATGTTTTTGCATCTGTATTTACCGAACAGGATATACACAACATACCGGAAGATGACAGGCTATACGCAGGAAATGAAGATGGGAAACTGACAGGGTTGACAGTCAGTCTAGAAGAGGTATACAGGCAGATTGATAGGCTTAAAAACGATAAATCCCCAGGATTGGATGGCATCCATCCGAGGGTAATCAAGGAACTGAAAGGGTCTATAGCTGAACTGCTTCAACTAATAGCCAATCTGTCGATCAAATAGGGAAGGATTCCAGAAGACTGGAAAGTGACAAATGTCAAGCTGATCTTCAAGAAAGATTCGAGGAGAGATCCGGAAAACTACAGACCGGTGAGTCTGCCCTTGGTACCGGGAAAGATGATAAAGACACAATAAAGGACCGCATCATTGATCACCTTGATGGACACAATCTGATGAGGACCAGCCAGCACAGCTTCAGCAAGGGAAGATCTTGCTTGACAAATTTGCTGCACTTCGAGAGAGTAAACAGGCAGATAGACAAGGGTGACCTGGTCGACATACAAACGTAAGGAAGTTCTTCTTCACCCATAGAGTGGTAGAAAACTGGAACGCTCTTCTGGAAGCTGTTATAGGGGAAAACACCCTCCAGGGATTCAAGACAAAGACAAGTTCCTGCTGAACCAGAACTTACTCAGGTAAGGCTAGTCTCAGTTAGGGCACTGGTCTTTAACCTAAGGGCCACTGCGGGAGCAGACTGCTGGGCATGATGGACCACTAGTCTGACCCAGCAGTGGCAATTCTTTTGTTCTTATGTAACCTCTGGTAATTAAGAGTTCTGTGCGGAACTCTTATGACACCTAGTGCCTAGGTTGAGATGCCTAGTGATGCTTAACGATGCCTACCTGAAAAGTAAGCATGGTTAGGGGTAGAGAATAGTTGCGGTAAACCTAGGTGTCACTAGGCATGAGAGATAGGTGCTGACATATTAGGTCAGATAAAGCCTGACCTCTACAGTGCCTACTGATGCCTGTGTCCGCTTAAGCGCAACTAAGCGTGATTCTATAAGTGGCACCTAGCAGTTGATTGACAACTGCGCAGAATGGCACCTATAATGTAGGCACACTTAGGTGCCATTTATAGAACCTGGCCTAAGTGCTCACGTACTAACCACACACTAATCAGTTAGCGCATTAAAATGTAGCTATGCTATCCAATTAGCTTAGTATATGCTTACTCTCTGCCCCCAGAGCAGAAAAAGAAAAACTATTTTTTAGTGCATGGGTAGTGCACACACATGCAAAAACTACTGCGGAATGTCTAAGTGTACCCAACAGAAACTAATTTTTTTTTTTTTTTTTTAAATAATTTTTATTGATAAAGCAGCCAATACCAAATAAGTAAACATGAGTCATAGTACAGGAAGATCCAACAACAATGCAAACAGTCCAGGAAGGGTATCGAAAATACAACAATAGAAGATCGTCAAGAAAAAAACCAGCAAATGCAAAGCCCACAGGAGAAAAAAATACAGTAGCAATTTGTTAGCGAACTAGATATAACCTCCAATGATATGGGCCAAAACTGAAGCTCTAAGAAATCACCTTCCTGGAGAACTAGCCAGGGCTGCAATAACCTTTTTTTTAAAAAAATGGTGAACCCCAGTCCCCACGCATACCCACATCAAGTCCATCAGATAACATCCATCAAAGCATACCACACTAGCCACACCAAGTAGGCCCCTGATATACCTCATGCACACACCATCCATACCGGCTTGAGCGTAGGCAAACAGTACCTAGCCCCTGAGTTTCAACAAAGCAGAATCACAGCTGGACATCGTACACCCCCCCCCCCCACGCAACCAGAAGTTGCGTCAGAGGAGAAGCTTCCGCTCACACACATGTGACTGTAGGCATGCAGGCTTCCCCGGCTTCAGTACGTGTTTTACGAAAGCGCCGTGAAGGTAAGGGGGAGAGAGGGAGATAGATTTGGCTGTAGGTAGGGAGGGAGGGAAGGAGGTGACCGCGCATCTTCCCTCCCTGAACTGCGGGGACAAGGCCATTCACCGCTCCATGGGGCGGTGGATGGCCTTGTACCTGTGCCCGCAATAAGCACTTTTCCCCCCCACCCCCCCACCCCCACCGTTTCGGCGGGTTACCCGCGGCTAGCCGCGGGTAACTGCCACTGTGTTATTCTCTAATACAGACTATCAATCAGCTTACAATCTCTGTATTCTTATTTATTCAGTTTTCTATATTGCTCTCCCAGGGGAGCTCAGAATGGTTTACGTGGATTTATTCAGGTATTCAAGCATTTTTCCTGTCAGTCCTGGTGGGCTCACAATCTGTCTAATGTGCCTGGGGCAATGGGGAGATTAAGTGACTTGCCCAGGGTCACAGGGAGCAGCATGGGTTTGAATCTACAACCTCAGGGTGCTGAGAAAGTAGCTTTAACCACTGCACCATACTCTCCCCCTCCCCAGTCATTTCTTTTACCACTGAAATAAATAAATCAGATTACTTTTATCCTAAATCAGATTGAACATTGGGCCATTGAATTTAAATTGAAATTATACACTGAAAAAAACAGATTCTTTTTGGCTAGTCCCAATGCTAAAATTACAGATAAAACTCTCTGTTTAAGAGGACAAGAATATCCAATAGCCTTGTCTCTTAAAATTTTAGGAATCATATTCGACTGCCATTTAACCCTGGGGGAGCATAATGATATGCTTGTAAAGAAATGTTTCTTTGCATTATGGAAGTTGTGTTCCATCAAAAAATACTTTGACCATACTTCTTTCAGATTACTAGTTCAAGCATTAATTTGATCTATTCTTGATTATTGCAATATAATCTATTTGGGAACTTATAAAACCATTTTAGGAAGATTAAGGCTAATCCAAAATACAGCAGTCCATTTAATTTTCGGATTAAAAAAACAGGAACGTCAGCCCTTACTACCATCAGCTGCACTAGTTGCCAATGGAAGCAAGAATATTTTTCAAATTTGCTTGTATTTGCTATAAGATGTTATTTGGATTAGCTTCACTATATTTCCTCTCTCATTTTGAATGGTACTGTTCTACTAGGCCTACTGGTTTATTTACTTTTCCTAATCCCATAAATTGCCGATATAAAAAATATTGTGATCGATCTTTGGCTTATCAAGCAGGTAAAGTTCAAATATGGTTAGACGACCTGATTCAACAATCCGCATCTTATTACACCTTTAGAAAATTGGTTAAGACCTATTTGTTCAAAAAATTTGTTACTTGATTGATGACTATGTCATAGTTTCTTATTGTATTTTTCACTATTGAAATATTGTACTGCTTTTCTGTGTGCTTTGTATCATCACTAGAATGTCCAGTCCTCTTTATTCTGTGAATTGCCTAGAACTTTTTGGGTGTTGGCGGTATACAAAGATAAAGTTATTATTATTGTTATTATTATTTATACAGCTTTGGAATGATAGACAGATCAAAAAGATCTTGAAAACTTAGATGTAAGAAGAAAATTCCTCTGTGCCCATCAAGTAATCTATAAAAACCACTTTAGGCTTTGATTGTACAGTATATCCTGAGAGCTGAAGGCAGTATGGGACTTGTAGATTACATATTTGAGAGCTACAATCAAATAGACTTCAGAAATATCTACAAGCATCATGATGATGAGGGAAGAGAGGTACTAGTGACCTGGATTGGCCACCGTGAGGATGGGCTACAGGGCTAGATGGACCATTTGTTTGGCTCAGTAAGGCTCTTCTTATATTTTTATGTACCAAGCTGAGTAGCATGTAAATGCTAAAAATTTGGGCCTGTACTAAAGAAACAGGCTTCTACTTGGGCCTGGGAAATGCAATGCTGTGGCTGCTGCAACAAGACCATTTTTAAAAGTTGAGATTTTAATTTTAGTCTGGTTATCCTTTGACTTTTTGGACACTGAAATGAAGGTTGGAATCTCACTCAGGGCTTCCGATGATGCCAAAGCTGGATCCTTGAAGCCTGAAACTAAGAAGCAGAAGATAAACTCCACCAAGGAATTAGGTGATATCTCTATTTCTACTCATACTGTCTTGCTTGGAGCTTTAGTTGCAATGAGAATAGTGTGATAATTTCACTTTTATTTGCTTAACCCATAAAAGAACATTTCCTGGCTAACTTATGATTATTCTTCTTTTGTCAAATATTAAAGGAAATTATATTTGTGTTATTGGCAGATTATAGTGTTTATCTGCCCAACCCTGTAAAGGGGAGGAATGTTCTAGGAAGGCTATAGTGGACAAAGACTTTAGGGCTCAATATTATAAAAATAAAAATCAGGACTTGATAGTCAGAAGGGTTTAACCAGGAATCAGAAGCTCCTGCCTGGCAGAACCCCACTGAGCTGGCTATCCGGGAAAATTCGGCAGCGCTTAAACAAAGTAGCGCTACTAAATATTGCCTATGACCACCCAAGCACTGTCTGGTTAATGCCGGGGTGCACTGGGGCAGCAGAATGGGACGTTTCATCACAGCTGCGATGAAACAGCCACAATGAATCATCCCACCCCGCTGCAGCCGTCATCCATCTTCAGCCCTATCCTGCAGGGTTGAGGGCAGGGAGGAAACCATCCCGTTGCAGTGATACTGGTGAGGCTGATGATGGGGACATAAAGGCGATCATGAGGGATGTGGAGGGCATTGACCCCCCACACACACACATACATGGGGAGGAGATCTTGGGTTGGTCTAGGGGCATCACCCCCACACACAACCAGGATGGTGATGCTGCAATGGGGAGGGCAGGAAGGAGAATCGGATTCATCCCAGCCACACTTAACCAGTTAGTGGCAATATTCAGGGATCCTTGTACTCAGGTGGCTAATGAATTTAGCATGTAATAATGATTAGCATGTTCTAAATGCTAGGAAGCTCATTTTATATCTAAGGGATTGTCAGCATTTAGCACACGCTAATTGGTAGCATGCACTAAATCAATTAGCAAACTTAGTAAAAGGACCCTTAAATAAGCGGATAAAGGGCTAGGGCCAGGATTCACTAAGCAAACCGATCGTGTACTGATCAGTTTGTGAGCCCTTAGCGAGCAGATTTCCCTCCACCCCGATTCACTAAAATGTTTAGCGATCCCCTCCCGATTCGTGCATGCAAATGAGGGAAATGGTATGCAAATTTGGAAGGACAGCGATTCACTAAATACTTTAGCTAACACCGATTGGACATGCCGATCAGAAAAGAAGCGACTGCTGAAGTCCAGTCGCTTCTATCCTGACTGACTCTCCTGCCCTCTTCTGCCCTTTAAAACCACGGGCTTGCAATGTTTTTTAGCAGAACAAGCCTGTGGTTTTAAATCCACCGCTGCCGCTATCGGGCCCAATGCAGCCCACCTGGTCCCCGAACCCCCAAAAAATTAGCCCCGCAGCCGCGTTTAAAAAAATTATGGCAGGAGGGTTCCCACTTCCTCCTGCCATATCTAGAACTACTAACCCCCTCCCAACAAGTGCGCCTAACCCCCCTCCCTTCCCCAACCCCCCCTAATATTTTCCCAGAAGCCGCATTGAAAAAAATTATGGCTCCTGCCATTGGTCCCACCCAAAAACTAAGGCAACGATAGGAGGGATGCCAATTCCCTGATGCCACCCCACCCCCTGGGCTCCTCCCTTAGGAGGGGCCTGGGGCACCTCAGCCAATCAGGGCCTTAGGCCCCACCCCGTGCATCACACAATGCACCGGGACATGGCCTAAGGCCTCAGACTCGTCGCGGGAGGCATTGGAGTAGGAGGGATTGAGCGCCCCTCCTGCTCCGTTAAAGGTATGGGGAGTGGGGTGGGGAGGGGACCGGGGGTGGGGAGGGGGCGTCAGGGGGGATGGCATCAGGGAATTGGCATCCCTCCTGCCGTTACCTTAGTTTTTGGGTGGGACCGATGGCAGGAGGGAGTGGGAACCCTCCTGCCATAAGTTTTTTCAATGCGGCTTCTGGGAAAATATTAGGGGGGGTTGGGGAAGGGAGGGGGGTTAGGGGCACTTGTTGGGAGGGGGTTAGTAGTTCTAGATATGGCAGGAGGAAGTGGGAACCCTCCTGCCATAATTTTTCTAAACGCGGCTGCGGGGCAAATTTTGTGGGGGGGGGGGTTCGGGTCACTTGTTGGGAGGGAGGGTTTAATTTTTTTTTAAATCAGGTAGCTATTTTGCATGTTTAAAACACGCAAAATACTTGCCCAATTTAAAAAAAATTTAAAAAGCAGGCAGAAGCCCTGACAGTAGTGACAGGAGGCTGTTTCTCCTGTCACTACTGTCAAGACTTTAGCGATCCGTGCACTCGGTTGGGGGCATGCCTCCAATCGCCTCCATTTGCATGCAGATGGTTGGCAAATCGGTCGGCCTGCCTCCAGTCGCACACGGATCGCACACGGATCGGAGGGTTAGTGAATCTAGTCCTAGATTCACAAAGCAAACCGATCGTGTACTGATCAGTTTATGAGCCCTTTACAACCAGATTTCCCTCCAACCCCATTCACTAACGCCTGCAGCGATCCGATCCCGATCCTCCCATGCAAATTAGTAAAACCCCATGCAACTAACAATTGCTTGGCTATTTTGAATCGGGTTTTACTATTGGCAAACCCGACTGCTGCAGACCTGTGGAGTCGGATGACAGCGGCCACCCGGGAGACCCTTGATACAGCGCCATAGCACGAAACATGTCGGGTCTGGCTCCCAGGTTTTGGCAGGATGCAGAGATAAGTGCACAATTATTATCAAATGCATATATGAATATATAAAAAAATAAAAAAAAATAAAATACCAAAAAATGAATGTATAACAAAGCGTACTAGAAAGCTATATAGAAACTAAGAATTGACAAATGCGGAACGGCTAATGATGATAGTCGCCACGTAATTCTTCCCGCAGTTGCAAGGATTAACAGCGGTGGAGTGGTGGGACTGAGGCGTTCACATTTACTCATTTGAAAAAGTTCTGATGAAAATTTGTTATTACCCGGTCCTATATTTAGATACTAGTTGAGATTGTTGGACGGATAGTAAAGATAAGACAATAGTAGCCGAACTATATTGGGGTAACTGAGTTACCGACATTATTTGAGTTGAGACATTATTAGTCCTTTTTGCTACACCGTTTTTTTAGAAAAAGTACACATTTGTAAGTCAAAAAAGTTATAATATAAGGTAGCTGAGGTGGGACAGGTGTATATGATTAAAATATGGTTTCAGGATGTGGACCTGTAATAATATATAAATTATAAGAGGTCCTATGATTTGACACACTGAAATTATGATACGCTTGCTCCTAATTTAGTCAGGTGTTTAGAAAAAGAAGTCATTGGATAGGATTGAATATATAAAGTTTCCAAACAAGAAGTCCTTTTTTGATGGTGAAAGCTCTGTGGAGCTATTGTTAGATATTTGCAGTTCTTTATATATAAAAAATATTTTCCTTGACCATCCATGTTTACCCCATCTATATATATAAAATCGGATGTATGTATGTATGTGCCGCGATCACGCAAAAACGGCTTGACCGATTTGAACGAAACTTGGTATGCAGATCCCTCACTACCTGGGATGATATGTTCTGGGGGTCTCGCGGCCCACCTGCACACGTGGGCGGAGCTACAAACAGATAATCGGATTTCACCCATTCATGTCAATGGAAAAAATGTAAAGAGCTGCCAACGCAAAAACGGCTTGCCCGATTTGAACGAAACTTGGTATGCCAATCCCTCACTACCTGGGGTGATATGTTCTGGGGGTCTCACGGCCCACCTGCACATGTGGGCGGAGCTACAAACATAAAATCAGATTTCAGCCATTCATGTCAATGGAAAAAATGTAAAACAGCTGCCAACGCAAAAATGGCTTGCCCGATTTGAACGAAACTTGGTATGCAGATCCCTCACTACCTGGGGTGATATGTTCTGGGGGTATCGCGGCCAACCTGCACACCTGGGCGGAGCTACAAACAGAAAATCAGATTTCACCCACTCATGTCAATGGAAAAAATGTAAAAACTGCCTCCGCAAAACCGGCTTGCCTGATTTGAACGAAACTTGGTATGCGGATCCCTCACTACCCGGGATGATATGTTCTGGGGGTCTCGCGGCCCTTTTACAGTGTTATTGCTATAATTAAATACCCGTGCAACGCCGGGGCATCAGCTAGTGATTCTATAAAACAATTACATTTGGGTAGGATGCTTTTTTAAAGACCCTTTTTCTTCACATTTCCTTGCTCCTAAATTGTGTGAAGATTGGGCAAATACAATACATATAGGGCTCCTTTAACAAAGGTGCGTTAGGGCCTTAATGCGTGGAATAGTGCGCACTAAAATGCCATGCACGCTAGCCACTACCACCTCCTCTTGAGCAGGCAGTAGTTTTTCAGGTAGCGCAGGCCATAGCGCGCACTAATCCGGTGCGTGCACTAAAAACTCTAGCACACCTTTGTAAAAGGCGCCCGTAATTTTTAGGAATGCTCACAATCTGCTCCTGATCCACCCTTGGCCACTCCTCCTTTTTAAATTCACACACTGCAACTGGTGCATACTTTTTATAAAATTGTGCTTTCTGAGTTGTGCGCATAGCTTTCAATTAGTGCCAATTACAGCGCTGATTAAGCCGATTAAGTTGTGCGCGCAAATCAGCTGCGTGCACCAATTTGCACGCACATCTTAAGGCACCATATACAGAAATGGGGGGTTCGTGCAGTTATACTAATGCTTTTTTGGTTGTGATCTGTGCCACTAGTGTATGAGTTCTATTTGGAGATTTGTCTGGTTTATCAAAACTTCTTGTATGAAATTCCATAATTTCCAGCTCACATGCTCTCTCATTCTACTTTATTCCTATACCATATTTTTGTGTGGTGTGTTATGGATCTGACATTGGTTCAGTATTACATTACATTACATTACAGATTTCTATTCCGCCATTACCTTTCGGTTCAAAGCAGATTACAAAAAGAGTTATGGAAGAAGGGTTACAACGTTAGATCAGAGAAGGTTTCCAAGAGAGGGAAAAGTAAGATCTGACGTTAGGGAGGGGATGGTAAGAGTGGGGTTAAGCTTTATCATGGTATTAAGCTTTATTAAGGGATTTCTTGAAGAATAATGTGAGCAATAGGCCTATATTAAGAATTAGGCTAAGAACTAATTCTATTAGCCTGAAAGTATAACAAGAAATTATAAAAATGTACTTTTTTTGTTAAAACGGTACATGCTACGTAATTTTAAACGTGATTTTCGTAATCTCCAGCTATGCTCCCTTGCTGTTGTGCAACTGTATATTTGGTCTGGACCTTCAGAGGGATATTTGGTAAATTCACTTTAACTTTCCACCTCCGCTTCACCATCTCAGAATCCTCAATGGCAATATAGCCAAAGAAATTCTGGAGGTAAGCAGGAGCATGGATACCAGTTGGAGAATCAGGGTGGTTAGGCGGGATTAGAGGTCTATCCATCAGGACAGATGCGATTCTATATAGGATGCTTGTGTGCGATTCTCAAAAGCCACTTAGACAGCTGCTGAGACTGAGCATCCTATATGGAATATGAACATAAGAATTGCCGCTGCTGGGTCAGACCAGTGGTCCATCTTGCCCAGCAGTCTGCTCACGTGGCGGCCCTTAGGTCAAAGACCAGTGCTCTAAATGAGTCCAACCTCACCTACATACGTTCCAGTTTATCAGGAACTTGTCCAACTTTGTCTTGAATCCCTGGAGGGTGTTTTCCCCTATAACAGATTCCGGAAGAGTGTTCCAGTTTTCCACCATGCTCTGGGTGAAGAAGAACTTCCTTACGTTTGTACGGAATCTATTCCCTTTCAACTTTAGAGAGTGCCCTCTCGTTCTCCCTACCTTGGAGAGGGTGAACAATCTGTCTTTATCTTCTAAGTCTATTCCCTTCAGTATCTTGAATGTTTCGATCATGTTTCCTCTCAGTCTCCTCTTTACGAGGGAGAAGAGACCCAGTTTCTCCAATCTCTCACTGTACGGCAACTCCTCCAGCCCCTTTACCATTTTAATCGCTCTTCTCTGTTGTTTTAGCATAATGCTATAACATTAGCAAAATTAGGTTAAATATATATATTTTACAAAAGCACTACACATACACACCTCTTTATTATTAAGTTCCAAGACAGCCAATCCAACCAAAGCTCCCACACACTTGGAATTAAGTTCCAGAGCTCTGCTAAATGCCAAACGAGCTTTCTCCAGCTTATTCAGTTTTACAAAACAATGGGCCATTCCTAATCGAACCTCAACTAGGAAACAAGAAACAAAAAGACCAAGCAATTATGAGTAAAAACAATTAGAACATTTATGTTTGACATATTTTTAATTGTACTTGTTAGAGTTCTGAGTTGTAGGAACCTGAACACTAAAGGACACAATTCTATATAGTTCACCTAAAAGACCGGCATTGACTATTATGGCGCTAAGCGCGATTCTAAAAAAAGTTAGGCATATTGTATAAAATCACACTTAGGGCAGCCTAAGCAAACTTAGGTGTTGCTAGGCATCCTAACTTTTTAGTTGCACCCAATTTATGTCAGGGTTTTCTTCACCTAAATTCTTGTGCCTAAGTTAGGTGCCTAATTCACAAAGAGATGCCTAACTTGAAAACACGCTCACAATTTGCCCCAATCATGCCCACTTTTAAGTAGGTTCTTTGGACTAGGCACCTAGGGCTAGATTCACTAAGCAAACCAATCGTGTACCAATCAGTTTGCAACCCCTTTGCGACCCAATTGTTCCCCGACCCGATTCACTAACCCTCCTCCCGACCCGATCAACACCCGATCCGATCAGCTGCATGCAAATGAGGGAAATGGTGTGCAAATTTTGTAAGGCAGCAATTCACTAAACAATTTATACTAAACCGATTGGGCTTGACGATCAGAAAAGAAGCGACTGCTGAAGACCAGTCGCTTCTATCCTGGCCGACTCTCCTGCCCTTTAAAATCATGGGCTTGCAATGCTTTTAGCTGAATATATAAAAAAGGAATTTTTCTTTTTTTATTTATTCAGCAAACCACATTGCAAGCACATGATTTTAACCCGTGTCCCCCCTCCCTGAACCAAAAAAACCCCTGCCCCTCCCGCACTGATGCCTGCCGTCGCTGCTGCCCCCCCCCCAAACCAAAGGAATATGACAGGAGGGATGCTATCTCCCTCCTGACATCACACACGGCTGGCCCACCCACTCCCCGCCGGGCTCACCCACTGGGCCTACCTCCTCCCCATACCTGTAAAACTTTTGGGAGCAGGAGGGGTGCCCAGTCCCTCCTGCTCTGCAGGCTGCTGGTAATCTTCGGGAGCAGGAAGAGTGCTCAGTCCCTCCTGCTCCTGGCCTCCTTCAACAACGAGTGTGGCCTTAGACCCTGCCCAGGTGTATCATGTGATGCACGGGGTGAGGCCTAAGGCCAGTATCACAGCAGAGCGGCATGAGCAGGAGGACTTTGGGCTTCCTCCTGCTCCTGAAGACAATCACGGGAGGCCTGAGGAGCAGGAGGGACTGGGCACTCCTCCTGCTCCCAACGATTCTAAAGGTACAGGGAGGGGGTGGGCCCGGTCCAGCCAGCCGGATGGCCTACTACAGGGAGGGAGGTGGGCTGGGCCGGGCCGGCCAGGTGGCGTTTGAGATGGCAGGAGGGAGTTGGATTCCCTCCTGCCTTGTGTTCGGCGGGCATCGGGCTTGGGGGACGGGGCATCGTCACGTGGGGCATTTTTTAGGGGTTTAGGGAGGGAGGAGGCACTTCGGGGGTGGGCTTTTTTATTTTTTATTTTAACCGAGCAGTTATTTTGTGTGTGTAATACATGCAAAATATCTGCCCGATTAAAAGAAAAAAAGCTGTCAGAAGCCCTGACAGCAGTGACAGGAGGCTGCTTCTCCTGTCACTACCGTCAGGGCTTCTGACAGCTTTTTTTCTTTTAATCGGGCAGATATTTTGCATGTATTACACACGCAAAATAACTGCTGCTTCTCCTGTCACTACTGTCAGGGTTGAATCCTATACATGCAGTTGGTTGGGGGCATGCCTCCGATCGCCTCCATTTGCATGCAGATGGTTGGCGAATCGGTCAGCCTGCCTCCAATCGCACACGGATCGGATACGGATCGGAGGGTTAGTGAATCTACTTTTCACAGAATTGTGTTTTATGAGTTAGGCACCTAACATTCAATTAAGTCCAATTAAAGCTAATTATGAGGTGTTAAGTGCCAGTTATCAGCATCGATTAAGCCTATTAATTAAGTTAAGCACCTACATTGGTTAGGCACTCTTATATAGGCACATAACTTTAGTCAGACTATATAGAAGTTGTTAGTGTTCCTGTGTTAATTTTTTGCAGGTCTCACAACCTACAAAAAAGAAAATGCTCTACAGAATGAACATATTAATGCTGGAAAATTCCATTCTAAGCTGTTTAACCTGCAAATCTTAGTATGATTTAACCACAGATATCCATTATCCTTAACTCTGTCACATGTGGGAGGCAATTGTTAAAACACAATGGCAATCACTTCAATGAAAGTGCCTTTATTTTATTCAAATACAAGCATACGTTGCTCTGCCAGTCCCAAAACAATAGCTTGAGAATAGGTTTTGACTTGTGCTCTATAAATATAAAATGACCATTTATTTTTTTAATTCAATTTTCTATACCGTTCTCCCAAGGGAGCTCAGAACGGTTTACATTAATTTATTCAGGTACTCAAGCATTTTTTCCTGGCTGTCCTGGTGGGCTCACAATCTATCTAATGTGCCTGGGGCAATGGGGGGATTAAGTGACTTGCCCAGGATCACAAGGAGCAGCGTGGGTTTGAACCCACAACCTCAGGGTGCTGAGGCAGTAGCTTTAACCACTGCGCCACACACTCCTCAGAGTTAGTATATGAAAAAGTATCGTTAAAGCAATAGGCACTTTGCCTCATGCAGCACTGGATACTGCTCTAGTGTGACATCCACCAAGTGAAATCATTCTATTTGCACATGTTCCTTAATTGTTTTATTAGGAGACCATCTGTCTGCAGTGATCCCACAGCAGCAGTGGTAATTATCTAAAGTTTGCGTTTCTGAAAGGTTCCCCAGTTCAACTGGAGATTTTCTCTTTCCCACCTCAAAATGGTGCAGAGGAGTCATGACCTGGCAAAACATTCCTCAGAGCTGTGGCATTTGAATGTAGCTTGAGGGCATTTCTGCCTTACAACTTTCCTTTTTATGTATTTTATTATTATTATTATTATTTTTAATGGGAATTCACAGCAACACAATTCAATGCTCTTGTTTCCTACCTTGTCAGTGTCTCTTTGACTATATACCATACACGTAAGACAGACATTTATAAATATTTTTGCTATTTATTTTGCTTCAGTTATGGCACCCTACCTCAGTCACCCCACAAGGAGATGAAAATATACAAAGTATTAACAGGCAGTACTGCATAGGGAGAGGTATGGCCAGTAGGAAAAAGGAGGTATTGATACCTCTGTATAAGACTCTGGTGAGACCTCATTTAGAATATTGTGTACAATTCTGGAGGTCGCACCTTCAAAAAGATATAAAAAGGATGGAGTCGGTCCAGAGGAAGGCTACTAAAATGGTGTGTGGTCTTCGTGATAAGGCATATGGAGATAGACTTAAAGATCTCAGCGACAAGAGGTAGCTCCGCCCAGCCCTCCGACATCAGCAAAGCACTTATCTGGAGTTCCCCCTTAAAAGGGGAGGGGCCAATGGCGCTCAGCCATTCGGTGCGCATCGAAGCTGAGCGTTAAAGGTGCTCGTCTTAGCGAGAGCACCTTTGCGAAGGGCCTTAAGAAGGGACGAGTCACTGCAAAGAAGAAACACTAGGGAAGGCTACCTACACAAGCAAGTACCACAGGACAAGCAGTAGATAAACAACCACAGCAGACACAGAGGACACACAAGCAACAAGCAAGCAAGGGTAGCAGGTGAGGGATCTCACATTAACACTAAGGACGCTACATAAGGAAACAGGGAGAAGCCACTTCAGACAGCAGACTGGCAAGCAGACAGCAATGGAAGCAGCAGACAGAAGCAGGATGTTGAGCTACCCAGTTTCCTGCACTGTTTGTCATTTGTATGACTATCTCCCCTCTGTGAGGTGGTCTTATGTATGCACTTGATGTGAGGAACTGGAGGGCCTGAAGAAACAAGTTAGACTCCTGGAAGGCAGAATACTGGAACTAGAAGCACTTTGAGCAGTGGAGGAGGAGGACAGAGAGGCAGAAAACTTCAAGACAGAGGAAGCCATTGAGGAAGAAGTCCGGGAGTTAGAGAAGTTCATTGAGGAGGCATACAGGGAGGCTGTAGAAAATCACCAGCAACAGTGGAACTGCCATGATACACTTTCAGTGAGTGAGGACCACCTGGAGGACAACCACAAGGAAGAAATGTGTGACACAGCAGCGAGACCTGGAAACATCGTAGGGAACCCACAGGAAGACAAGTCCAGTGCAAGCCAACGCCAGAATAAGGGAAGATGGAAGTGCACAGAGGACACGGATCTATGGTTGGAGAGATGGACATACACCAGGGACACAGACCTGCAGCTGGAGAGAAAAAAGAAGATAGAGAGGACAGCAATCGTCATGGGGGAATCCATCATCAGACAAGTCGACAGCCACATAGCAGGAGGAAGACAGGATCGGCTGGTGACCTGCCTATCGGGAGCCAAGATAGAAGATATAGTGAGCCGCATCGACAGGATCATTGACAGTATGGAAGAGGAAGATACAGCAGTGGTGATCCATGTGGTGACAAACAACGTGAGCAAAAGGAACTACAGCAGGGAAGTACTGAAGGACCAGTTCTGGATGCTAGAAAGGAAACTGAAGACCAGAACACTGAGGGTAGCGTTCTCAGAGATTCTGCTGGTACGCAGGGCCGATGAGGCAGATGGAGCTGCAAGCAGTTAATGCATGGATGAGGTGCTGGTGTGTTCCACTTTGTGCGCAACTGGAAGACGTTCTGGGGGAAGAGCAAGCTATACAGGAAGGATGGACTCCACCTCAGCGGAGACGGAATGAGGCTACTTGCAAGAAACATCAAGTAGGAAATTGAGAAGTTTTTAAACCAGGAAGAAGGGGAAGGCTGACGGTCGACCAAAAGTCGATGGTTTGGGAAACAGTAGGAAGATTGTAGGGAAGACTCACCGGATCATAGGCAAGGCAGAAATCCTGACGGATCGAAAGAGACACAAGAGAGGAGGAAATGCAAGAAAGTAACAGGCTGCAAACTCAAGTGTATGTACACAAACGCAAGGACACTGTGCTACGGGGATACAAGCTATACCGCAGAGACAGAGTGGGTCAAAAAGATGGGGGTATTGCCCTATATGTCACAGAGGAAATCGAGTCTACCAGAGAGAACACGCCGGAAATGAAAAATAAGGTGGAGTCTCTATGGGCCAAAATTCCAGGAACAAATGGAACAGAAACGAAGATCGACATCTACTACCGACCCCTTAGGCAGTCTGAAGAAACTGATGGAGAAATGACGGACGAGATTAAACGCAACTGCAAGGGAGGCAACGCAGTTATCATGGGCGACTTCAATTATCCGGGGATAGACTGGATCCTAGGCACCTCTGGCTGTGGTAGAGAGACCAAATTCCTGGATGCTGTAGGCGATTGCTTCCTGGAACAACTTGTCAACGAAAATACGAGAGGAAATGCAATTCTGGACTTAATTCTAAATGGACTACGAGGACCGGTGCAAGGTGTAGATCTGCCATCATGTTTCTATGTACAAAGTTAAACAAGGGAGATTAAAAGCACACTGAGGGGCTAATGCAGAAAACCTTGTGGTAGAGCATGCAAATTACTGCCTTATTAAAACTGTGGCCACATTAAAAAAATGTCAGTCTTTCCTGTCAGTGCCTGAGCCAATCACTGCTCATTGAAAATTGTCACCCTTGTACAGTGCCTGAGTAGCAATTGGCTCAGGCACTGACAGCTTATAAAACACTGACAGCTTATATTAAAAAAAAATGGTGTCAGCAGACTACATGGGCCCTGATCTCCTTCCACTCCTGCCTGACTTGACCAAGCCTGCCTGAACTTGCTTTCTCCCTTCCCCTCCTCCTTGCAGCATGCCCTGTCCCCCAAATGAACAACACTGGAAACTGCCCTCCTGATAAGATCGGCGTGTTTAGCACGTAAGCACCTGTTTTGGACTTACTGTAAGCTTCAGTATTTAGGATAAGAAAACCCTGACATAAATAGGGGAGCGCATGAGGTTAGGACACCTACCAGCATTTAAGTCCACTGCATACAACGCTAGGTGTGATTATATAAACAGTATCTAAGTGAAGATTGACATACGCTAAGTGCCGTGTTCCTCGGCACCTATGTTTTAGGCGCCCTTTAAAGAATTTGGGCCTTAGTGCTAGAGCACTCCAGGGGCAGAGCATAGGCGGAGCTGGAAGTTACCTAGTCAACAGCAATATTCAGTCCACTCACTGGGTTACTATCTGGATGAAGTTAGGACAGCGTCAAGTCTGTCGTAACTTTATCTGAGTACTTAGCCAAGTATTCAGTGGCCACATTATACCCAGAAATTCAGTATTTGGTTATGGCCTGGTATAAAAAGCCTATGGAAGCTGATATTTAAAAAAAAAAAATCCCAACCAAAACCCACTAGTTTTATTTTGGCTTTTTTTTTTCTTACAGGAGCTGGAAGAAATCCTCTATCCCCCGATACTCAGTGCTACAAACTCTTGTGCTCTGCTGTTCCCACTTGCCAATCTCATTTACACATTGCAGCTGTAGGTGACGCATGAGCCAGAGCTGGCGCGGTAGTGTTATATAGTCATTTACTCCTATCCTCTTACAGAAAATTGCTTTACATGGCTGCAGGGCTGACTCTTCTCCACACACTGTCACCTGCTGATAATAAATAAGCTCGAGGGCATGTCTGCCTTACAACTTTCCTTTTTATGCATTTTTCATTATTATTTTTAATGGGAATTTACAGCAACACAATTGGCTGGATTTCTACTGTTATCAATGCTCCTGTTCCTTACCTCAACAGTATCTCTTTGGCTATATACCATACACTAAGACTGACACAAATATTTTCAGCTAGGGTACCCTACCTTTGGCATCCCACATGAGATGAAAATATACATGTTTTAATAGGCAGTACAGTACATAGATAAATAAAATTGTTCTTATAGACCTTTTTGGCTTTTATTTCTCTATTGCTGATTTTCAGAGGATTGTTTGTTTATGTTTACGCCCTGATGGCCTGCATTGGTTTTTTTGTCCATCCTGCTCCACCACATTGCCTTCTTTCATTGATCCGTCATTCAGCCGTACATCAGACTGACTGGACTTTATTTATTATTTCACTTGTTTTTATTTTAGTTTGTTTTATTTCTGTTGGGCTTTATCTAACCTTTTGTCTTCCTGTTTTATTTCCTTTTTTTTAATTCTTATTTCACTGGATATGTATAAATTTATAATACTGTTAATTTTTCTCTATTTCCCTAGGCACTTGAACTTAGAATGTGAGCCCATCTGGGACAGAGAAGGAAGTTTTTCTTAATGTGCCTTAAGTCAATGCAGCTTACATAAATTACAATCTGCTTAGGTATAAGCAGAATAGAAATGTAACCCGCTGAGAACTGTGGATGTAGCGGGATATAAAATTTTAAAATAAATAATAAAGGAGGTGGATTACAACCAAACATACACAATTAAAATGTCTATTTTGGGGGGGGATATATAGTATGTTGGTGCAACAGTTAAACACAGAGATTAAGGGCCCAATATTGAGGCAGCGGAAGGTAGCCCGGCTACCTCCTGCAGTCCACAGCAATCCCAGATACTCAATACTGAAGTCATATCTAGCCACCAGCATTGAATTTCTGGGTGGAGATTTGCTGCCGCAGACTTACGGTAGTCAGTCAGCCTGATATTCAGCAGCTGGTCAGCCAAGATCTAGTGGCCAAAGATAGACCTGTTTTATAGGCAGGTCTATCTAGCCAATAGCTTTAGCCAGTCAGCTGCTGAATATCAGTGGTGATCGGCTATGTCAGTCACGGGCCAATTCAGGGTGCAGGATATTTAGCAGGAGGTAGCCAGCTAGCTGGCTATATGCTCTTTGATCAGCCAGGATCTGCTGCTGGTTGGCCAAATAGCTCTGAATATCGGCCGGTAAGAGAACAATTCACTAAAGTTATACAAATTTTGCATAACTCTTTAATGTGGGAATCTTTTGCGAGTTATTACACTATGTGGAGTGGCCTAATAGATCAGTAGTTAAATCTCACTATAGCTCTTTCTGGTTCTATTATTTTTTTAAATTGTGAACTCTCTAGAGACAGAAAATATCTATTGTACCTGAATGTACATTGCTTCCATATAAGCCTGAAAGCTATTGATGTGTTGTACATTCTGGGACAGTAAGTACAGAGTGGGCCACAGAAAAGCAGCCCGCCTCTAATATATTTTTAAGAAATTGATGTATTACATTTTAATTTGTAAACTCCTGATGAAGACACATTGTTTACCGTACCATCTATTGTAACTTGTAGGTAAGTGAATAAAAACAATCCACTTGCTCGTTCATCTTGTCATACTATTGCCGGAGGCGGGCTACCTTTCTGTGGCCCTCCCTGTATTTTTCTGTCCCTGGAGTGCCCACAATTTAAAAAAAAAAAAAAATCACAAAGAATTGCAGTAGGATTTGAACCAGGATCCTACTGCTCTAATCATTAAACCAGTGGTTCCCAAACCTGGTCTTGGAAGCACCCTAGCATGTTAGGTTTTTGGGATATCTACAATGAATATTCATGAGATAGATTTACATGCACTACCTCCACTGGATGCAAATCACTCTCATGAATATTCCTTGTGGATATCCTGAAAATCTGACTAGCTGGGGTGCCTCCAGGACCTGGTTTGGGAGCCACTGCATTAGGTTATTGCGCTTTAATATAGATGCGGCCATGTTATAATACGGATGTTCCTATGATGTCACAGTGATATCTGTGTCCCTTGTTTCCCCCGTTCATAGTTTGTTAGACCAGACTGTACATCCACAGAGCCTGTCCAAAAATATTATCCCCTCCAACAACATACGTACTGACCCGGACATCTTTATTCTGAGCTGGATGTCCTTTCTAAAATGCTGCTTCTCAAGTCTTTAGCTCTTGATTGCACTTGCCACTCACTTCTCTAGATTTTGCTCCATATAAAGCAAAGTTATAACCTTGCTGCAGCTTTTATTTGTAAATGTGATTTTCCGTAGAACGTATCAAAGTCCGTTAAAAGATTGGTACATAATAAATGTGCCCAAATCTTTAACCAAGGGACTGTCATGGAAAAACCCCTTGGTTGGAGACATTTCTTCCTCATGGCTTTTGTTTGGACTTTCTCGGGGAGAGGTCCTTATCTGGTTTTACTTGTTGTGACTCCCCAAAATCTTCAACTACATTTACTGAAAAGGCAAAAATCAAACCACAGTCTTTAAGTTATATTTCACGGCCTTAATTGATTGGTATTGTCATCAGTCCAACTTTGAAAATATTTGTGGAATCACTCAGGAGTAAATTCTATATATGTCGCCTAAAACATCGGTGCTGAAAAAATTGGTACTGTTCTATAAACCACCTCTAAAGTTAGGTGCAGTTATAAAATTACATGTACCACCCATCCGCACAACTAATATTTACAGTAGGCGCAGGCATTTATGGCTATGAAAACCAGGCCTAAAGGCCTGCGACTTAGTTGTGTATGGATTGGGCCTAGTCTATAATACTACACCTAACTTTTAGAAATGCCCATGACCTGCCCATGCTACTTCCCTGACCACTCCCCCTTTTGAGACCCACATACTAGAATTTACACACACTTTATAGAATGCGCTCAGAAAGTTGTACGCACAAATTCTAAATTGTGCCAATAATTGCTTGTTAATTGGCAAATATCAGGGCTGATTGGTTTGTTAACCAATTAAGTTGCACATGCAAATCTGCAATGTGCACAGATTTGCACATGCAAGTTTGGTCACAGTATATAGAATCTGGGGGTTAATGTGTATAAATCAATATATCTCACAACATCCTTCCTTCATATAATTGTCATTTACTCGGTGCTCAGGCCGCTGCTATTTAATATATTCATAAATGATCTAGAAACAGGGATGAAATGTGAGATAATAAAATTTGCGGACGATACAAAAATATTTAGTGGAGCTGGAACTAAAGAGGAATGCGAAGAATTGCAAAGGGACTTGAACAAACTGGGGGAATGGGCGGCGAGATGGCAGATGAAGTTCAACGTTGAGAAATGTAAAGTATTGCATGTGGGAAGCAGAAACCCAAGGTACAACTATACGATGGGAGGGATGTTATTGAATGAGAGTACCCAAGAAAGGGACTTGGGGGTAATGGTGGACATGACAATGAAGCCGACGGCACAGTGCGCAGCAGCCGCTAAGAAAGCAAATAGAATGCTAGGTATAATCAAGAAGGGTATTACAACCAGGACAAAAGAAGTTATCCTGCCATTGTATCGGGCGATGGTGCGCCCGCATCTGGAATACTGCGTCCAATATTGGTCGCCGTACCTTAAGAAGGATATGGCGTTACTCGAGAGGGTTCAGAGGAGAGCGACACGTCTGATAAAAGGGATGGAAAACCTTTCATACGCTGAGAGATTGGAGAAACTGGGTCTCTTTTCCCTGGAGAAGAGGAGACTTAGAGGGGATATGATAGAGACTTATAAGATCATGAAGGGCATAGAGAGAGTAGAGAGGGACAGATTCTTCAAACTTTCTAAAAATAAAAGAACAAGAGGGCACTCGGAAAAGTTGAAAGGGGACAGATTCAAAACGAATGCTAGGAAGTTCTTCTTTACCCAACGAGTGGTGGACTACTGGAATGCGCTTCCAGAGGGCGTAATAGGGCAGAGTACAGTACTGGGGTTTAAGAAAGGATTGGACAATTTCCTGCTGGAAAAGGGGATAGAAGGGTATAAATAGAGGATTACTGCACAGGTCCTGGACCTGTTGTGCCGCCGCGTGAGCGGACTTCTGGGCAAGATGGACCTCAGGTCTGACCCAGGAGAGGCATTGCTTATGTTCTTATGTTCTTATGTTCACTTATTCAAGTTTTTAGACATAAAAAAAATTGGGCCACAATTATGTGTTTTTGTGTTCATAAGAACATAAGAACATAAGCAATGCCTCGCTGGGTCAGACCTGAGGTCCATTGTGCCCAGCAGTCCGCTCACGCGGTGGCCCAACAGGTCCAGGACCTGTGCAGTAATCCTCTGTCTATACCCCTCTATCCCCATTTCCAGCAGGAAATTGTCCAATCCTTTCTTGAACCCCAGTACCGTACTCTGCCCTATTATGTCCTCTGGAAGCGCATTCCATGTGTCCATCACACGTTGAGTAAAGAAGAACTTCCTAGCATTCGTTTTGAATCTGTCCCCTTTCAACTTTTCCGAATGCCCTCTTGTTCTTTTATTTTTCAAAAGTTTAAAGAATCTGTCCCTCTCTACTCTCTCTTGCCCTTCATGATCTTGTAAGTCTCTATCATATCCCCTCTAAGTCTCCTCTTCTCCAGGGAAAAGAGACCCAGTTTCTCCAATCTCTCAGTGTATGAAAGGTTTCCAATACCTTTTATCAGATGTGTCGCTCTCCTCTGAACCCTCTCGAGTATCGCCATATCTTTCTTAAGGTACGGCAACCAATATTGGACTCCAGATGCGGACGCACCATTGCCTGATACAACGGCAGGATAGCTTCTTTCGTTCTGGTTGTAATAACCTTCTTGATTATACCTAGCATTCTATTCGCTCTCTTAGCAGCCACTGCACACTGTGCCGTCGGCTTCATTGTCATGTCCACCATTACCCCCAAGTCCCTTTCTTGGGTACTCTCATTCAATAACATTCCTCCTATCGTACCTCAGGTTTCTGTTTCCCACATGTAATACTTTACATTTCTCAATGTTGAACTTCATCTGCCATCTTGTCGCCCATTCCCCTAGTTTGTTCAAGTCCCTTTGCAATTCTTCGCAGTTCTCTTTAGTATGAGCTCCACTAAATAGTTTGGTGTCATCCGCAAATTTTATTATCTCACACTTCGTCCCTGTTTCTAGATCATTTATGAATGTATTAAATAGCAGCGGCCCAAGCACCGAGCTCTGCGGGACAACACTCGTGACCCTCCTCCAGTCTGAGTAGTGGCCCTTCACTCCTACCCTCTGTTTCCTACCCACCAACCAGTTTCTGATCCATCTATGTACGTCTCTTTCCACCCCATGGTTCTTCAGTTTCCGGAGTAGACGTTCATGGGGCACCTTGTCAAAGGCTTTTTGGAAATCTAGATATATGATGTCTATGGGGTCTCCTCTATCCATCCGTTTGTTAATTCCTTCGAAGAAGTGCAATAAGTTCGTTAGGCACGATCTCCCCTTACAGAAACCATGTTGGCTGGTTATCAGAAGTTCGTTTCTTTCAAAATGTTCATCGATGTTTTCTTTTATCAGTTCAGTCCCTTTGGAAAAATATGTTCCTCTGAATATTGCTCTGTTCTGTGGAAATAAAATTGAAAGATCAAGACGATGTCTGTTATTAAATTCCTCCATTGACCTGTTCTTTAGCCCCTGACATGTCACCTCTTATATTTCAATATAAACGACTGGGGAAATGCAAGAAAAAAAGTTCCTGAAGGTCAATAATATCCTGACACTGATAAAGGAACCTATAAAGCTACTTTAAATGCTTTTAACCTTGAGTAGTGCTCAGACTCCAAAGATGGATTGTAAGAACTCAATATGGGGACAAGCCCCTGTAGAGATTCTTATGGTATCTATCATTGCACCATATTATGGTTAAAGGTGGTTTAAAGTGCTATTTGAAAAATGTTCATGATTCATTAGTCCATAAAGAAGCGTAATGTCCAAATATAAGTAAACTTCGGAATTATAATTTCAAAATTAAACTTAGCTTGAAAAATATCAACAGCATGAGTTCAGCTGGGTCCTGACGCGTTTCGTCACAGGAAACAGAAAAATTACATTTTGAATCAGGACATTCACAGCATTGAACTTTTCCAGCAACTTAGCGGGTTCTCTGAGGAAGCCATAGCGGCGAAATGCGTCAGGACCCAGCTGAACTCATGCTGTTGATATTTTTCAAGCTAAGTTTAATTTTGAAATTATAATTCCGAAGTTTACTTATATTTGGACATTACGCTTCTTTATGGACTAATGAATCATGAACATTTTTCAAATAGCACTTTAAACCACCTTTAACCATAATATGGTGCAATGATAGATACCATAAGAATCTCTACAGGGGCTTGTCCCCATATTGAGTTCTTACAATCCATCTTTGGAGTCTGAGCACTACTCAAGGTTAAAAGCATTTAAAGTAGCTTTATAGGGACCTCTTATATTTCAACAGGTTGATGTGAAAGGCAGCTCCCTACAGCAAAAGTTCATTCACTGACATTTCTCTGTATGTATTAGAGTTGAAATGTCCCATGGTAAATGGTACCATTTTCTCCCTTCTGCCGTGTTCTGCAACTCAGCTTCTTTTATGGATTCTGTAGTGTTTATTTTCTGAATTGTCAGAATCCATTTACATATTGTGGGAACTATTCTTCATGTTATACAAGACATTTCCCAATTAAACATACAGACTCAAAGTTTATATTATTATTAATTTGATTTTGAAAAACAAACCTTTAAGATGTAACCCTAGCTTTCTAATCTTGTAAGAAGTAATTTAGAGGAGAAACTTGTTCCCATTAATGTACTGTTCTGTAGCCAAAAAATTAGCCTTGAGATTTAAAAAATGGTATAAAATGTACTTGTCTGATCTTTTTAAATTCGCAAAGAATATGATCCTACACTTTTCATATAATATAGCATTGAATTCTTCTTAGAATAGGACATTTTCTCAGCATAGTGTCTGTCAGCTTGCACATGGGAACCCTTTTAAGGTTCATTCAGGACATTTTAGATAATTGCTCTTAAACAAATTGGAAACATTATTCGAAGTGACTTTCTATAATACTATAAAACAAAAAGAAAAGGTCCAACCTAAACTGCAGTAAAAAACAACCAAGAGCAAACAAGACAAAACTGCAGATCTGTACAAGACATAGGCTTGATTTATTTGTGACAAAAAAATAAACATATGCAAACCCTTTTACCAATCAGGGGACCCGACACGGTCCATGTTTCGGACAAACCTTCGTCAGGGGTCCTAATAGGTACAAATATGACATAAAGTTTATTATTATTAATAAAAAATGACAATTAAACACATAATAAATTAAAATAGTAATTAAAAAACATCATAATAAAAAAATGGTGTGTAAACCAAACTTATACCAAAGTTTGTGAGGAGTACGACAAAGATATGCATGTGCGTAAGGAAAAATAAATGTGAAATAAAATACATGCAAAATAAGATAAGTAACATAAATAAACTATAAAAATATATATATATGAAAAATATATATATATGCAAAAGTATATAAAGACAAAGATAGACACACAGAGAACGTGACCCGTAGAGAAAGAACACAATAAAGAAGAAGAAGAGAAAAAAAAGGAATACTATAACAATAAATAAGAAGTAAAATACATACCATGGTAAAAATAGAGGGAAAAAACAAAAAATCACAAAAAATTTTTTGCATAGTGGCAGCTATAGGATAAAATAAAAAAGCAAAATAATCATAAGGGTATAAAGTGTGCAAACAGCAACCATATATTATAAATTATAAAAGATTTTAAAATCTATTACAAGAGGATTGTATTTATAACATGCACCATGAGATAAAAATAGAAGACCACAATTATACTATAAAATAATTAAAACAAGTGAAGAGTAAAAAAACTTTACATACAGAGGTCAAATAAATAATAATTAATAAAAATTAAATTAAACTGGAAATGATGTTTATCAATGAATATATCAATACATCACACAACTATAGTTGTCAGATTTATAGTTATATATATATTTTTATAGTTTATTTATAGTTATATATATTTTTTTATAGTTTATTTATGTTACTTATCTTATTTTGCATGTATTTTATTTCACATTTATTTTTCCTTACGCACATGCATATCTTTGTCGTACTCCTCACAAACTTTGGTATAAGTTTGGTTTACACACCATTTTTTTATTATGATGTTTTTTAATTACTATTTTAATTTATTATGTGTTTAATTGTCATTTTTTATTAATAATAATAAACTTTATGTCATATTTGTACCTATTAGGACCCCTGACGAAGGTTTGTCCGAAACACGGACCGTGTTGGGTCCCCTGATTGGTAAAAGGGTTTGCATATGATTATTTTTTTGTCACAAATAAACCAAGCCTACGTCTTGTACAGATCTGCAGTTTTGTCTTGTTTGCTCTTGGTTTCTATAATACTATGGCAGCTGTCAACAAGCCTGACATCCTTCCTAGGCTTCTCTATACCATAAAACCCAACATGGAGTGATTATTGTAGAGAAGTAGTGGCTAATATAGAATGCAATTGGAAAATCTTGGTTCACTCCCCTTTTCTCCACTGATACTCATTAAGAGAAATACTATATTCTAGGCACCTGCATTCATGTGTCTCTTGCACAAATAAATGTTCAGAATACTAGCTTACATTTACCTGCAGAATGTAAGGTTAAAATGTTACAATTCATTCAAATGATGTAGCTCACATTTTGATAGTAGGGAATTGAATAATGCATGCTGCAAAGCAGCCTCATTGGTTGCCAGTAAAATGTTGAGTAGAGTATAAGATGGCTGGATTATACCATTGGCTCATGGCAACATGCAGCGTGAGGAATCCACCCTGCAGAGTACTAGTGATATATGGAGGGAAGAGCAGTGACCCAGGTTTTTCCATCAAACTCTATAGCACATATAGTACCCTCTCCCTGAATATATACTCTTGCACAGCCCCACCCATCAACACACGACTCCAGTATATACTTCTGAGTCAGTAGTCCAATGAAAAGGCTAATAACTCAATGACTTCGGAGGGTTCAAGTGGATCGAATTTTTTACTCCGTCAAAAATTGCAAAGACTAGGGGACACTCGATGAAGTTACAGGGAAATACTTTTAAAACCAATAGGAGGAAATATTTTTTCACTCAGAGAATAGTTAAGCTCTGAAACACGTTGCCAGAGGTTGTGGTAAGAGCAGATAGCATAGCTGGTTTTAAGAAAGGTTTGGACAAGTTCCTGAGGAAAAGTCCATAGTTTGTTATTGAGAAAGACATGCAACTGCAACTATATTAAGTGCCACCATTTTTAGGATATAGCACTTAATCATTTAAAAAATTTGTATAATTATCAGAATATGGTAGGAGGGAAGTTTTTTTGACCAGTGATTATAGTTAGCCTGTAAATGGTCAAATGAAACAATATTAAGACTCTGAACGTCTGAAGTCTTTTTCTCCTTTTAAAGTAATCTACTTGTTTGGAGTATTGTACTTAGGAACTTATGTAAAAAAAAAGATAGAAAAAAAACTTTTTTCTGTTTTAGATGTACCGGTAATGTTTTTTGGGGCACTGCTAGTGTTGTGTGAATAGAAGAATGATCACGGATATAGGAAATGAGCTTAAACGCTGGAAAAGTGTAAAATCATGCCTCTGGGATGTGAAAATCCATTAGTTCCACATCAATTAGAAAGATATTAGCTGGAAACTTTCAGACAAGAAAGAGATCTATGTGTAACCATCTTGAATTGATTTAAAGGTAGTCAATCAACATAATAAAGCAGACGAGAAAACTAACAGTGCAGGCATCATCAGCACAAAGCAGGAGGTGATATGGCTCTTGCTTAAATCAATAAGGAAACTTCATCTTGAGTATTAGGTTCTGTTCTGGAGACCGTATATCTTCATATGCAAATTGAGGAGGAAGTATTAGGAGAAAGGAGAAGAGGCAGTGGCATAGTAAGGGGGAGCGAGGAAGGGGGGAACACTGCCCCAGGTGCTGCCTTGATAGGGGTGCCAGCACCTCTCCTCTTCTTCGCCCTCTCCACTCCTTCTAAACATCTCCCCTTCCCTTCGCTCCATGGTGCAACCTCATCTGGAGTATTGCGTTCAATTCTGGTCTCCTAATCTCAAGAAAGATATAGTGGTGCTGGAAAAGGTTCAAAGAAGGGCGACCAAAATGGAAAAGGGGATGGAACTCCTCTTGTTTGAGGAAAGACTAACATGGTTAGGGCTCTTCAGCTTGGAAAAGAGACGGTTGAGGGGAGATATGATTGAAGTCTACAAAATCCTGAGTGGAGTAGAACGGGTACAAGTGGATCGATCTTTCACTCCGTCAAAAATTACAAAGACTAGGGGACACTCGATGAAGTTACAGGGAAATACTTTTAAAACCAATAGGAGGAAATTTTTTTTCACTCAGAGAATAGTTAAGCTCTGGAAGACATTGCCAGAGGTTGTGGTAAGAGTAGATAGTGTAGCTGGTTTTAAGAAAGGTTTGGACAAGTTCCTAGAGAAAAAGTCCATAGTCTGCTATTGAGAAAGACACAGGGGAAGCCACTTCTTGCCCTGTATCGGTAGCATGGAATATTGCTACACCTTGGTTTTTGGTCAGGAACTAGTGACATGGATTGGCCACCGTGAGAATGGGCTATTGGGCTTGATGGACCATTGGTCTGACCCAGTAAGGCTATTCTTATGTTCTTATGTTCCCATCCAACCCATACTTCTAACTCTTCACTAGCGCGAGCTGCATCTCCAACCTGCTGCCGTGCCAGCCTTATCTCTCCTTCTAAAGCCACTTTATGGTTACAGGACCATGAAGTGACATCAGAGGGAGAGCTGATGCAAGCGCAGGCAGCAAGTTGGAGAAACTGTGCACACCAGCGAAGTTAAACAGGTATGGGGGAAGGGGCGCACATGGTAGGGGAGGGGTGGGGAAAGGAGCAGGGGTGGAGAAGAGAACAGGGGGCGCCACCTCCCCAGGTGCCTTCCACCCTTGCTATACCACTGAGCAGAACAGTAGGCTAATGGTGAGAGCAGTATGCTGAGAACCATGAAAGCAGTGATCAAATCATGAGGCTTCTCCTTGTGGTCTTGGGCAAGTCACTTAGATGGCAATTCATAGGAACCTAAGAATAGCCTTACTGGGTCAGACCAATGGTCCATCAAGCCTAGTAGCCCATTCTCACAGTGGTCAATCTAGGTCCCTTGTATCTGGCCAAAACCCAAGGTGTAGCAATATTCCATGCTACCGATACAGGGCAAGCAGTGGCTTTCCCTGTGGGAAAATTAAGGACAGCATACAAATGTTCATGTTATAAGATGACAATTTATCAAAAAGTATACAAGCTGAATATCCAAAAAAATAAAAAAAAATAACCAACAAATATTCAGAATAAAGCTTCTAATAGTGGAAGGAAACAGGCCGAAAGGCAAGTAACTAACATGGAGAAAAAGACCTCAGTGTTTCAAGGAAACAACCAAGAAACTATATGTTCAGTTATAAACTGCCATACAAAACACATCCCAGGTCAAAAAACTCCATGGAAAAGATTCATAAAGATACAGTTTAAAATACACAAGTTAAACTGCAAAAAAACTGTAAAAACTTGCACTTATCTTCCATTCATCTCCCACAAGCAGTGGAAATAAATATCCGTTGCTCCAATACGGAACCAGACACACTTTTCAAAGAATGAACTCAGTATTTCTTGGTTGTTTCCTTGAAACACTGAGGTCTTTTTCTCCATGTTAGTTACTTGCCTTTCAGCCTGTTTCCTTCCACTATTAGCAGCTTTATTCTGAATATTTGTTAGTTATTTTTTCATGTTATAAGATGACCACTTAGAGGTCCACAAAGAGTGGAGTTATGGCCTTCAGGCCTATATATGGTATACTCATGCATTCAGGTATAGTAAGTATTTTTCTGTCCCTGGAGGGCTCACAGTTAAAAAAAAAAAAAATCACAAAGAGCTGCAGCAGTACTTAAACCACGGTCCCCTGGCTCTCAGCCAACCTTTCCTTCTCTACTGCATATCAATGTCTATATTGCCATGTTTTTAAATATGAATGTCCATAGTTCCTGAAGCTGGCACAGATTCCAGTATCCCTTTCCAGTTTCACATTCCAGTAGAGAGCTGCCCTTTTGGAGCACATTTGTGCATCACCCTGACTTGTCAAACGCCAGGTCTAAATGCCAAAATCTACCACTTTTGGACCTAGAGGTCCTCTCCCCTTCTGAAATTGAGTTGGAAGTTCATATTTTGCTCATCCCTAATCTTGCCTGAAACAAATTCAGAACCCACCCCCTTGAAAAGGATTAGGTCCCAATCACTGCCCCATACTCTCTCTCTGTCATTAGCAAGACAGATGCATCTGGGGACAGTATCTTAGAGACAAGAAATTATCTCCCAAACATGTCCAGTTTATTGTCAGCTTTTACAACTCTTTTATATCATTTTACATGAGTCAATGTCGTCAGCATGTGACGTAAATACAAACCATATATGGACACAGGTCACATGAAACTTTAAAGAAATAACAAGCATCTTTCTATCTAAAGGCTGAAGTCCACAGGGGGCTCTGCATCGCAGACACTTTTTGTTATCTAAAGCTTTTTACAAATACAGCTTATGAAAACAATTGAATTCACTTCACAACAAGATAAGAACACACAGCTTCTCAAACATAAAATGGCCTTGCAGTATTTCAGAGAAGGAAAAACAAACAGGGTCTAGTTTTCTTACAGCTTCAAACACAGCCTAAGGAAAACTACACGTGTCCCTTCAATCCCCTCTTACGTCATGAAAATGACATCATAAATGCACAGCATGAGCTTGGAGGGAGAGATACTCTAGATATGTCTCTCGAGGAGGGGTTTTAGGAGCTGTAATACAAATAACACAGTGCATGAGCAGGCGAAAAATTACATAAGAGACAAGAGTGCAGATAATAATAGAGATTATAACAATAAAAAGGTCTTTTACCCAACCCTGCATTCAACTAAAGTACTGATCCCAAGAATTAGATAAACCAGAGTTACATTTGAGCTCAGCAAAGAGGTCTGCTAATTTCTGAATGGCCATAGTAACCTTTCCTATAGGACCTGTATTGTCAGGAATAAAAGTGCAACACGATAAAGTACTGGGAAGAATTTTATAGACACCCCTCTTCTCAGCTAGAATCATATCTAGGGCCATGAGATTTTGAAAACCATCTGAGAAGTGGAGCCTAATTGATCAGCAATACCTTGCAAGGCGTCCCTAGAGTAGTTCACAAAGCGTTGCTGATTATAATAAATTTAATTAATCCACTCAACATTCTTATTAATAGTAATAAAGGGAATAAGGAACTCAAACCCAGCCTTAACATGAGCTCGGTCCTTAAATTCATCTGGGACCCCTCTTGGGACTTATGTCGAGACTTGGGATTTATGTCGAGAAAGAAAAGAGGAAAACCATGTGAATAGGAAGGGTGCCTTTCAGAAAGAATATGCAGGAGCATGGTAACCTTAGCTAAAGCACACTGGCCTATCCACTGGCTGGGTAGTTTAACAGGGAGCCAAAAGTCTCCATAGAGCCAGTAAATATCACCTAGGGTGAAAATCTGATGCTGCAACAATGGGGCATACCTATGAGCCAAGACAGAACAATAACCTGGGGGTAAATTACCTACAAAACTAACCTGTGTCAGATTAGAAACATGACATGTGTAATTACCCTTGTAGATGGTAACGGCAATATCTGTCCAGGCAGCAAAAGGTATTTAGAACACCACAGTGCACAAAGGGGATAGGTAAAATTAGAGGAGGTAGATAGATCCCGTAAAAAAACTGATGGGTCGGATAGTTAGACCCACCCTTAAACCACATGCCCATAATGTACATACCTTCATCAGTAGATCTAGGGTTGTCAATAATAAGAGAAAGCTTAATAATTTGTGCAGGAACACGTTTCCTATAACAGTTTCCAACCTTACGAAGGGTCCTATGAATAAGCAGTGATTTACCATTTTGGTCCACTTTTTTTTCAGAGCACTTTCTGGTTTATAAGCCCAGTCAGTATCAAAATTCCACCCTACCGCTCCCCAGAATGCACACTTATCCCCCCAACGTGAGTCAGTAACACATATATATATACATATGTCTTTAGTTTTAGGAATCTCTGAGGACCAATGGCACAGCCTTGGGATATCAATTGATGAACAATCCACAATGTCACAATACTCAAAAGTGAAGGGGGTTCTTAATTGAACAAACCAAAAAGATATGTTTTTGCGTGCTGCATATAACTATTATGGCACTTCAGAGAGACCATACTGATGTACTGAATGTATTCAGAAATATATACTGAATGGATCATATGTAGGGAGCACCACGAAATAAACGCTGTATAAAGTAAAACTTTTTCTTAAACATATAACCCCTAACTAAACTATATTTAGAATATGAAAGCTATAAGTAAAAGAACATTGCGCAGTTAGGCTAGTAAGAAGTGGAAAAAGAGCTCTAGAAATGGCCAATGTTATGTATCCTGGGGTACCCACTAAACTAAAACAAGTAGACATGACACAGACAAAACATAAAGTTTTAAGCGTAAAGCTATTATTCCATCTGTCAAGTGTGCAGGGCTGAATTTAACTCTGCAAATAAACACATTGATATAAAAAAACCAAAACTACAAATAATGTATATCATAACCATCTCATATTCGGAAAAAGGCATAAAGCTAATGTCTCTTTGGAGCGTCTCTATCTCTGCAGTGATAAAGAGGACCCTTGGAAAACATTAGAAATATCTGTGCCAAAACTGATCTGGGATGGCTATGTATATATCCGAATTACTGCTAAGAAAAAGAAAACATTTTAAATTAGCAACATCCTAATTTCAGCTAAAACAATAGAAAGGAATTGTGTTTTCCAATTTGTTTTCAATTCACAAACGTGCCAGCTGTAGCTATCGAGCTATATATATCTGTATCAAGGAGCAAAAGGTCAAGAATGAAAATATCACTAGCAAGAAGTTGAAATGTTGAGCGAGCACTGCGGTGACCAATACTATGATATTGGGCAATGAATAAGGGAGAGCTAGCAGCTGGTATCCAGGGTTTCCCCTCTTTGCACCAAAGTCCGTCCAAAAGGGCGGCTTTGGGCACCTGCCAAACGCCAGGCATCAAGTTCAGAGGGGGGGGGTAACAAAGGACTGAAGCTGTGAAAAAAGAGAGGAAGAGAATCCTGTTCACCCTTGAGACCCAGGAGCCCATTTAAAAGAAGGGCTTGGACATCGTGAAAAGTGTGAAGGGTAGTGGGGTGACCAAGGGTCAGAGGAGTAACCATCTCTACCACCATAGCACATGCAGCCAGGGCTCTCAAGCAGGCAAGCATGCCTTGAACTTGAACAGGAGTGACTATAGAAAAAAAAGGCAACAGAGCGTAACTTACCGCCATGTTCTCCCTTCATGGTGTTACAATGGTCCCGAACAAAGAGATAAAACATATGGTCATAATCAGGAAGACCCAGGCCTGGGCTAGAAACCAAAGCACATTTCAAATGTCCAACATTTCATGAGTCCATCTGATAAGAGCAGTCATTTCAGAACCCAGGGTCTGTCTCAGAATCTGGTCATAGAAGGAACAATCAGAGATCCATTGGCGGCAGTAACCAATTGTATAAGCATGGCTTTCTTGGTAGCTGGGCGGGGCAGACCCAGAACAGCAGCAATGCGGGAAGTGCAGAGTTTCCTCTGACCATGAGACAGGACAAAACCCAGGTATTTCACTTCAGATTTACACCAGTGCAGTTTATTTCGTGACACCTTGTGACCACACACAGACAACCATTGTAAAAGGTGCAAACTATCAGCATGACAGGTCTCCTGAATTATGGAACACAAAAAGAGGTACAGGATGAGGACAAAACCATGAGGGGCAGTCCATGGCTGTAGAATAGCCACAGGGGAGTCAACATAGCCCTGGGGCATTCCACACCAGGTATACTGTTGCTTAAAGGTGAAGGCAAAAAGGGGCTGAGAAGCCTTATCAACAGGGACTGAAAATAAAACATTCTTTAGGACAATGACAGAAAAAAAAACCATTGGCTTCCGGTGGAATGGAGGAGAGAAAGGAACATCAGGGACAATAGGTGCAATGAGAATTACCAAAACATTAACAGACCTAAAGTCTGGGACGAAGCGGGGGGTGCCATCAGCTTTGACAACAAGAGCGATGGGCGTATTGTAAGAAGAGATGGTGGTTATGATAATACCGGAGGAAAGAAAAGTGACAATCAGTGGAATCATGATTCTCACCGTACTGCTTACAACATTGTCAGTGGAAGCCCAAACCGGGAAGTCTGGGGGGAGGGGCAAAAGCATTCATGCACGGTCCCTGATAATGAAAGCAAAGAATAACAACTAGTATGGCAGTCAAAAGTGCATTTGTGCTTTATATAATTCAGACTGTCAAATAGAAAAATGAGGCTTACGGTCAGAAAGAGAAAACCAGAATCGCATTCCTTAAGGTCAGTAACTAGGTATCCAAATAAGCACAGAGAAAATTTACAACTTGCTAATCTTCTAAAAACAAAACAAAACAAAATTTTGCCAGCACAGAACACAAAGGAAGCAGCCGTAGAAGAAACGCACAAAATGAGTCAGGATCAAACTATTGTATGTTCGAAAGGAAGACAAGAAACAGTTCTTGTGTACAAACTATGAGGGAAAGATCTTAGACTGATTCAAACACCGCTTGCAATTCATTCCACATAACAGCATGTCCTACTTCAGTGTTAACACAGTCTCTACAGTTGTTGTGTAAAACACACTAAATCACAAATAATCAGGCTTACTTTGTTTAAGAGTACAGACAGTCAAAGTTCACTATGTAAAGAGAACAGATCTCAAGTGTCTGCAGTCAAACCTCAGAGAAACTATTCGAGTGAACAATTGTGACTGATATAACCAAAGACAAATTTTTTCAGTGCTTATTGCTTAAGTGATTGTCGATTATAATACTGAAAAAATACTTAGTTTGGGTCGAACTTCACAACCCAGCCCGCTCAATAGATATAATCCAATAAATCCAATATCCAATAAGACAGAAGATCTCCGTTTCGCCCGGAAATATATTATATCAGGCTTCTTCAGAAAATAAAGATTTGGTCAAGGACAGACACTCTTGGACCATCCATGACTAGCCACAGAGTCGAGCAGTGGTATAACTTTCAACCAACAGCTCAAAGCGGCAAACGCAAAACCTCAGTGTTAAACATATAAACAGTGCAAACATATACGGGAAAGGATTGGTGACACAGAAAGATGTAGGCTGAAGGAAGAATGTCACACACACACAGGCAACATAAGCCTTACAAGTCTCATCTGTCTAGGAGGGGGAGAATCCTAAGTGCCTTTATGACTCATTACAAAAACAATATAACAATGCAAAAATATTTGCTTGCCTTACCTTATAAGCGAAGTACAGTAATAAGAGACAAAAAAATCTTATACTCTATAAAATTTTTAACCTCACAAATGACAGAGTGGGCAGGGGGTTCTATAAATAATTTCATTCTTCCCGAAAGAATGGCAGCTGCTTATATTTACGAGGGGCGCTTCCCAAAAGTACCCCGAGATTTTTCCCAAAAAATTCTGTAATAGAACCCAAAGCTTGAACTTAAAATAAAGGGTGGGAACAGGACGCCAATACCAGTGAGTATTAAAGAATAGAAAAAATTCAGAAATACTCACAAAATATTGGTGATGTCATCTGCCCCTCCCGGGCGGCCCCCAACTGAAAAGGATTAGGTCCCAATTCTGTCCCACATTCTTTCTGTCATTAGCAAGACAGATGCATCTGGGGACAGTATCATAGCGACAAGAAATTATCTCCCAAACATGTCCAGTTTATTGTCAGCTTTTACAACTCTTTTATATCATTTTACATGAGTCAATGTCGTCAGCATGTGACGTAAATACAAACCATATATGGACACAGGTCACATGAAACTTTAAAGAAATAACAAGCATCTTTCTATCTAAAGGCTGAAGTCCACAGGGGGCTCTGCATCGCAGACACTTTTTGTTATCTAAAACTTTTACAAATACAGCTTATGAAAACAATTGAATTCACTTCACAACAAGATAAGAACACACAGCTTCTCAAACATAAAATGGCCTTGCAGTATTTCAGAGAAGGAAAAACAAACAGGGTCTGGTTTTCTTACAGGTTCAAACACAGCCTAAGGAAAACTACACGTGTCCCTTCACCCCTTGCAATAAGAACCTACTGCAATCTATATTCCAACTTTATGAAATGGCAGTTTTCCGATTTATTTTATTTTATTTTATTTATTTAATTTAATTTCTATCTCATCCTCCCAGTAGCTCAGAATGGGTTACAAGCCAACATTCACAGTGGAATACTTTTGGGCAGTGCAATGATTATAAAGCAACTTAAGTACAAGTTAAGAAGAATGGAGAAGAGAGGGCAGAAAGGAAGGGGTATTTAAGGAAGTGGGAAGGGGGTAGATTGCAGCTGGATTTCAAGTTGAAGAGGAGGGTCTTCACCGCTTTCCAGAAGGTCATCAATGAGTTCTATAATCTGATTTGCAGGGGAAGTTGGTTCCAGAGTTGGAGGATGAAGTGGCTGTAGGAGCGTTTGCAGGTAGTTTCTAACAGGAGAGACCTTGTTGGGGGTAGGCATAGGCATTTCTCCATTTCAGAGTAGAGGAGGCGGGTGGGGGTGTACAGGGTTAGCTTGGATTCTATGTAGGCTGGGGTGGTGGCATAGATTCTTTCATTACCAGGGCCTTGAATATGCAGCGTGTATTGATCAGAAGCCAGTGTTCTGCATGGAGGGCTGGGGAGATGGGGTTGTGGTAGTTGAGGTTGTGTAGGAGGCAGATTGCTGCATTTTGGATACACTGGAGGCATTTGAGATCTTTTTTGGCCACTCCATTAAATAGGGAGTTGCAGTAATCCATCCTGGAGAGAACACAGGCATAGAGGAGTTGGGCTAGGTCTGGTTTGGAGATGTAGGGTTTGATCCTTCTCAGTTGGCGGAGGTATGAGAAGGGGGTTGAAGACCACTTCTAAGTCTCCATCAATGACTTCACACAACAACCCAATTTGCTATATCAGTAATATATTTATTAGTAATCAATAATAGTCAGCTTAAAGGACAAGTCTCAGCCAATTGGGTTAACAGAACATATACAGAATGCCGGCCTTCCGTATACCTGATGTCTGTTCTGCCTATACATTGGTAAACTGTACTTTTATATATTCTTAACAACCTAGGACCACGTTAGTACAATCTAAATCCTTGATTTCTATTGGATATTCATAATTATCTTTTTCATTAATTGGTCAACACATATACCTTCTGAGTCACATTGAAGCATGATGTCTTATTGCCAAATGTGACTTTCCTAATTTCCCTGACATATGCTCTTTTAATACCAAGGTCAATAATTTCCGAACATGGCCCCTCCTTATTCCTGATCTTGATTGCATAGTTATCAGTTCTTATCCTTGTGGTTGATATTATTTCCGGTAAGTCAACTTGACCTGGAGTTATGTGTTAATTTCCTTCTCATGATGTTAATTTCCTTTTTCACAAGCTAAATGTTTGTCATTGTCAGCAGATGTTTACCAGTTTTTGAGTGAAAGATGAGCTTCTTATGAACACTGCTTATGCTAGCAGAGAGAGAAATATGATTTTCTTGTAGTTTGTTTAGGGTGTTTGGGCTTAATGTATCATTATCATATCATTGTCAATTTGAGGGTTCACAGGGATTTATCTTCACCTCCAGTTTCATGGAGGTCTTAGGATCTTCACCTGTACAGGTCTTTTCTCCATCTTTTCCCTTTAATTCTTCTTCAGGGTGGAAACTACTTGAGATATGTGGGTGGACAGGTGACTGTCTAATGTTACTCCTAGGCTGCGTTCCTGATCTGCTGCTGTTAGTGAGGTGGAATCCCATTATAGTGTTGGGTATATGTATTTGGTGCTTTTTTCCTGATCCATAAGAGTTCGGTCTTGGAGGTGTTCAGCTGTAGTTTGTTGTTTGTCATCCAGGTTTTCATGTCGGAAAGAACTGGAGGTTGGCGATTTGGGATGATCGGTTTTCACCTAGTGGGAGGAGTAGCTGGATGTCATCGGCATAGGAGTGGATTTTAATGTTGTACTTCTGAGCTATATTGATTACAGGTCTGATGTAGAGGTTAAATAGGAGGGGAGATAGAAGGGCACGTTGATAGGTATTTGATAGGTTTGGGGTCAGATTTGTATGGTCCTAGTAGGACTGTTTGGGTTCTTTGGTGAAGGAAGGAGGTGAACCACTGGAAGACAGAGTCCTTGATTCTGAGGTCACAGAATCTGGATAAGAGGAGGTAGTGGTCAACAGTGTCAAAGGCAGTGCAGTGGTCTAGTAGGACCAGTAAGGCATCGCTGCCATTGTCGAGTATCACCAGCTATCATCTGTGATATCTAGGAATACTGACTCTGTGCTGTGGCCAGATTGTGAGGGGGACAGGGCAGCTTGTTCTTCTATGAAAGGGGGTAATCGGCAGAGTACTATTCATTCTAGGAGGTTGGAGACAAATGGGAGGTTGGAGAATGGCCAGTAGTTGCCGGGTTCATTAGGGCCGAGGGTGGGTTTCTTGAGTGTGGGTTTGATAATAGCCGACTTCCAGCTGAGTGGTACTGTCCCCATGGAGAGGGAGGAGTTAATGATGGGGAGGATAGATTCCACCATGGTGTCTTCAGTGGATAGTAGGAGGCTGGATAGGCAGGGGTCAAGGATGGTGCCGGAGTCTGCAGTTGTTTTTTGGTTTTCTGGTTTTTACTATATTATGTGCCACCATTTTTAGGATATAGCACTTAATCATTTAAAAAATTTGTATAATTATCAGAATATGGTAGGAGGGAGGTTTTTTTGACCAGTGATTATAGTTAGCCTGTAAATGGTCAAATTAAACAATATTAAGACTCTGAACGTCTGAAGTCTTTTTCTCCTTTTAAAGTAATCTACTTGTTTGGAGTATTGTACTTAGGAACTTATGTAAAAAAAAAGATAGAAAAAAAACTTGAGTTCTCTCAGGGTTTCAAGAATCTCAGTATGTGTGGCCATGTAAAGTTGGGATAATGTGGCAGAGGATGGAGTATTGGGGTTGGGGTATGCTGGTGGGGGGCTGGTGTTGGTGACAGTGTCAAGATTATTGCGGATGGTTTGTACCTTGGACTGGAAGAAGTCCGAGAGAGTCTCGCTATCAAGTTCAGTTGTGTTATTGTGTCTTTTTCCTTGGCATTAGTGAAGAGCTGATTTGTAAGGGCAAACAGTTGTTTGGATCTAGTTGGGACATTCTGTAGAATGTGAGAGTAGTAGGCTTTCTTTGCTTCTAGGATGGCAGCTTTGTAGGTGGCAGATGTGCTTTCCCAGTGTGCTTTGGATTCTGAATTTGGGTGTTTGATACAGTTTCTTTCTACTTTCCTCAGTGATCTTTTTATGGATCAGAGGTCGCTTGTGTACCAGGTAGCAGGTGTTGCTAGTGTTTTTTCGTGTTGTTTATGTCTGAGCGAGGCTGTTATAGAGGGACTGGATGTTGGAGTGCCAGGTGGAGGCTGCTAGGTCAATGGAGTGGGGATGTTGGGTGCAGGTTTTGTTGAGATTACGAATGCCTGCGGTTATGAATGTAGGGTTGACCGAGTTAGGGATTTGACGTTGGGTGGGTAGAATAGGGCCTTTTATCGAGGCTGGAGTAGTTTTGATTGGGAGTTGGAACTCAATGAGGTGGTGGTCTGACCATGGGACAGGTGCAGTAATGCAGGGCCTGGTAGCCTGGAGGACACAGTTCGCCTAGTGCTATCCCTTCGTTGTCTTGGAGCCAGTTGTTGTCACAGATGAGGTCTTGGAGGAGGAAGGTCTTGTTGTTGATTGATCTGGTGTTGATAAGTGCAAATTTGAGTGTATTTCTGGAGGAGGCTGGTGGGGAGGGTAGGATTGGGATGAGGTTGGCAGGGCTTCTGGTACAGTTGTTTTTGTATTCGGAGGCGAGGTCACCATGTTTGCCTTGGCCTGTCATGAGGGGATGGTGAAGTATAGTGTTGTGAGGAGGGTTGGGGATGTAGTGGAAAGGGGGGCGAGGAGGGGGGGCAGCCTGGAATGTTAGAGACATGTTATCTGTAGTAGGAGTGTGTGAGGATAGAGATGGTGTTGTTCTATAGGAGATAGTTTCTTGGTTTGGTCCTTTGGTTCTCACAAGTAGCTCTTCGGCTGGGCCGCTGGTGGAGAGGCTTGCCTGAGCATCAGCTGGAGCTGGTGCTGGCTTGGCGGATCTTCGGGCGGATTGGTGGGGGAAGGAAGGAACAAGATGGCGATCTTTTTCCTTCCCCTGCCTGAAGTCTGGTCGCGGTCTAGAGCTGGTCTGCTGCTGCTCAGCATCAGCCCTTTAGTAGGGCTGCAAGAGAGCTGGAGCTGGTGCTGGCTGGGCGGAGCTTCGGGTGATGATCGGCGGGAGAAGGAAAGAGCAAGATGGTGATCTTTTTCTTCCCCTACCTGGAGTCTGGTCACGGTCTGGCGGTCTAGGGCTTGTCCTAAACACAAGCAGAGGCTCTAAAAATAAGTGCCTTTATGTACTTATTGTAAACCGCAATTAGCACCCTGATAAGTGGTATATCAAGAACTAAAAAAAAACAACCTTGAAATAAACAGTAGGAAAAATAAGGGAGATCAAAAATGTAATGTCCACACTTATAGTGATTTATGGAAACAGGATAAATACAGCTTCATAGACGGATCAAAGGTCAAACATCTCTCTGACTTCTAGGGATCTTTATCCACTAGAACTTTGCACTTCCTGAGTCTCTACTGACAGAAGAGTAAAATCCTATTGATTGCACAAAAATTGTTTATAAATTTATATAAGAGAGAAAAGACACTTCAGGACCCCTCATGGCTAATATATATTTAATCTAACTTACTGGGTCGTTTTCAGTCATCTGTCTCTAAAATAACCCTCTCAATGAAACTGTAGCTTATTTCAGGTGCAAAACATGCAATTTTATAAAATATTAGTACACTTAGCTCAATCTACCCAACGGGGACTGCCTCCGTTTCACCATATTAATTGGCTTCCTCAGGGTAATGCTTATGTGCCATATTCAAAGTCCACCTCTTTGAGAGTGCTTTCGACTCCTCTCTCCTTGGGTTCTGCATCCCCAACCCTATTTGTCATGCCTGTCTGTCCAACGTAGATTGTAAGCTCTTCTAAGCAGGGACCGTCTATAAATGTCAAAATACACACCTCTGTGTATGCCTTTCAGCACTATATAAGTGATAAGTCGTAGTATAGCAATCAATAGAATTTTACTCCGTTGGGATAGTTTGCACGGAAACTATATAGTATTTGGCGCTACTGACAGCACACAGAGAGATATGACTGCTACAACTAATCATTTGATGTACGCAGCCCTGTACACATTCTATGAGCGTCGGAGCATTTAGCGTTCTGGGCCGCAATGGAAACCTCTACTGCGGCATAGTAAAAGGAGGGATAAGCCCCATTTTTATCTATTGCTTTTCTCCTTAGGAATAAGCCATTCTTTCCTCTAGCTGCCTTACAGAAGGGAATATGATAAATACCTTGAAAAATTCTTTATTTAAAATATCTAGGTACGGCCTAGGAAAATATGATTCTCTATACATAAATATACACATACATAAGCACATTTTGGAAATTTGCAGTCCATGTACTGTAAAAAAAAAAAAACTGTTTTAAAAACCCTTTGGAAATGTTATTTGCATCACCAAAAACACCTACACAACCTTCTGTGTTTTAGTGCTTGGCTTAGTTTTGAATTCCAACCTCCTTTCTTCAGTTCTGAAAGAGTTGATGAATGATTCTTTCTTAAAGCAAGCAAAGCAATTGTGACTGTTTCTACTGCTATCCATCTCAACTATAGATTGAAATAGCCTCCAAGTCATCTGATACAGCAAAATGCAAAGTGCTTTGCCTTCAGCAGTGTTTACTACAAAATATCAGATACTGATTGATCATAAAACCCTAGCTAAAGGTTGCTCATTGAATCGTGATCTTATCTGTCATGTCACTGTAAAGTGATGTCAAAAAACACCTCAAATATCAGTCAGTTAAACAATCAAAAGAAAAAAAAACTCCCAACTATAGCCAAAAGGTGGTTAATTATAAAAATAATAAATGAGTTTGTAGGGATATATTACAGTAGAAGTAATTTGGCATTGGAGTTTTTATGCTTTGGAAGGTTTCAGCGTCCACCCCTTGACCCAGAAAAACTGGCAAAACTTCATCATGAAGACAGGAAGCTGGGGAGCCACTGACCCTTTTTAAAGCTAAAAGGCCCTTTCACTAAGCTATGGAAAAATAGGCCTTACCCCCCTCTTCTACGAAACCACACTAGCGGTTTTTAGCACGGGGAGCCGCGCTGAATGGTCCGCGCTGCTCCCGACGCTCATAGGAACTCAATGAGCGGCGGGAGCAGCATGACCATTTGGCACAGCTCTCTGCGCTAAAAAATGCTAGCGAGGTTTCATAGAAGAGGGGGTTAGTGTGTCTGTACACGGGTCTTTCCTGCATGCTAAGGCCATTTTTATTGTGACTATAAAAAACTCAAATTTTATTTTTTTTCTATTAATGGCCATATACTAATATATTACTACTCAATAAACCTGGGAAAATATAGTCTAGTTCCCTTCTATAAAACTTAATACAAAAACAAAAGGTACATTTAACACATTAAGGGCTCCTTTTACTAAGCTGTGATGGTGTTTTTAGCGTGCACAGAATTTTAGCACGCACTAAACCCGTGCTAAGCAGCTAGAACTAACGCCAGCTCAATGCTGGCATTAGCATCTAGCGTGTGCTAAAACCTTTAGCTCAGCTTTGTAAAAGGAGCCCTAAAAGCCATAAATAAGTAAATAATTAGATAAATTAAATTGTGTGCTCAGAGCTCTGCCAGTACAGTCATATTGCTAAGCAACTAGCAGAATGGGGGGCCATCACAGCAGCACATTGCTCCCATGCGACAGAGTAGTTTTGTTCTAACTACTGCTTCAACCCTCTACCCTTCCACACATCTACCACCCTTTCTGTACAAATGTGTTTCCTTACATCACTCCTGAGCCTATCACTTCTTAACTTCATCCTATGCCCTCTCATTTTAGAGTTAGTAAATAGGTGTAAAATTTCACAATGATAGAAAAAATAAATCTATGTGTACATCCAATATAGTAATCCAAAATTTGATGATAAAAACTCCACTTTCTCTTCCTTGACTCAGCGCGAGTTTCACAGCCAGGCTTCATTAGGACATTTATTCAAAAAGGAAATCCACTCCTATATATTTCAAAGGTGAAGGGTAAAAATGACCTTGTGAGACTCAAAGGTTGGGAGAAATATGTAGAAGCTCATAAAGAAAAAGCTGAATTGCTTAACAAATATTTCATTTTTGTGTCCACAGCTGAAGCACCAGGAGTGGGACCGCAAAAGACAAATGCAGATAGGGATAGAGGTGTGGTAGAACCTGATCCATTTTCAGAGGATTGTGTTCATGAGGAGTAGCTAAACTAAAGGTAGACAAAGTGATGGGGACAGATGGTGTCCATTCCAAGGTAATGAAGGAACTTAGGGAAGTTCTGGCGGCTCTGCTAGCTGATTTTTTCAATGCTTCTCTGTAGTCAAGCGTGGTACCGAAGGACTGAAGAAGGAGGGATATGGTCCTTCTACACAAAAGTGGAAATAAGGAAGAAGTAGGGAATTATAGGACCGTACGTCTGACTTCTATGGTAAGTAAATTAATGGAAACACTTTTAATACAGAGAATAGTGATGTTTCTGGAATCCTGTGGATAACAGGACCCAAGGCAACATGGATTCACCAGAGGCAGGTCTTGTCAGGCAAATCTGATCAATTTCTTTGACTAGGTGACCAGAGAATTGGATAAAGGGAGTGCCCTAGATGTGGTGTATTTAGATTTTAGCAAAGTCTTTGACAGTGCTCTACGCAGGTATTTAATAAATAAACTGAGTGACCACAGTATGCCCCCAAAGTGACAGATTGGGTCAGGAAATGGTTAAGTGGAAGGCAACAGAGTAGTGATCAATGGAGATTGCTCTGAGGAAAGGGATGTTACCAGTGGTACTTGGGCCTATTCATTTTAACATTTTTGTAAGCAATATTGCTGAAGAGCTGTTAGGTAAGATGTGCCTTTTTGCAATATCTGCAATAGAATATAGACCCCTGATGGTGTGAATAACAAGAGGAAGGACCTAGCGAAGCTTGAAGAATGGTCTGAAATTTAACAGCTAAGGTTTAATGCTAAGAAGTGCAAGGTCATGCTTTCAGACTGCAAAATCCCAAGAGAACAGAACAGTTTAGGGGAGCACAAAAGGAGAGCAGGACTTGGGCGTGATAGTATGTGTTGATCTTTGTCTAAACAGATTGAAAAGGTGATGGTGAAAGCTAGAAGGATTACATTCTCGGGTTACAATATGGAAATTAACAAACAATTAAATGCTCCTTGGGACTACATTTGTCTTGAGGTGGATCCTACCTTGGGTTTACAGAAGAGAATATCTGAGCTTATTCAGTTGGGTTTTGAGCAAATATCTGACTGCCGCAGAATGCAAGTTTCTGCATGTTGCTTGCCCTAGTTATCCCATTCTGTACACATTGCCAAAAATTCACAAGAGGCTTGAATACCCTCCTGGTATGCTTATTGTTTCTGGCATGGGGGTCTGTGCTCAAACCCCTGTCAGATTTTTTGGATCATTTTTTACAACATATTGTGAAACACACCTTTTCATACATTAAGGATACCACTGACTTTTTCACAAAATCAATAGTATTTCTTTTACAGATTTTTCTGAGCTATGGATGGTCACTTTGGATGTCCACTCACTGTATACTGTCATCCCTCAAGAAGAGGCTCTGACCATTTTGGCCAAAGTCTTGGAACAGTGCCCTACCCCTGTGAGGGTTCCTACGGATTTTCTGATTGAATTGGCACGTCTGGCCATGTGCGAGAATTTCTTTGTGTATGATGGGAGATACTACAAACAAACATCTGGTGAAGTCATGGGGGCCACCATAGCCCCATCAATGGCTAATCTTTTTATGCCGGATTTCGAAGAACAGTGGTTGAATCAATACCCTCACTTTTCTAAAGTTTATCTATGGATGCACTATATTGATGATGTTTTTTTTTATCTTTTGGAGTGGGGACCATGATTCTTTATAAACATACCTGTAAATGAAGAAACGTGGAAGTATGTTCACTCTCACCAGAGGCGAGAAAAATCCGCGCAAGACAAATATTCGTTATAGATCAAGTACTAGCAAAACCAGATCTTTACCTATAACGGACACGGTCAGGCAGCGAAAGAAAGGCGGGCTGTTCGGAGGACATATATAATGTGGAAACGTAACCATAGTAACGAAAATGCATTCACGTGACTTGTATTTAAATGCTGTTCGGAGAATACATATCATGAGATAACATAACCATGGTAACAAAAATGCATTCACACGTTGACGTGATGACGTGCTCACGTGCTGTACGTGCGCATGTCCTTTGATTGGCAAGCGGCCTCTAGTGGCGCGCTGAATTGTCATGGCGCTGAGTTATCTTGCGCGCAATTGTCTTGCGCTAAGTTGTCGCTGCGCTCAATTGTCTAGCGCGCAAATGTCTTGCGCTGAATTGTCTTAGCGCTGATTTGTCTGCGCGATTTTGTCTGCGCGCGATTGTCTTGCGCGTTTTTGACCTGTCACCTAGTTTTGTGGATTGGCTTAAGCAGTGCCATCTGAAGATCAAATTTTCAGCACACGTCAGTACCACTCAGTTGACTTTTTTGGATGTTGAGGTGTGCAGAGTCAATAATATCCTGACCACTACAGTACACCGTAAACTAACTGACAGAAACACCACTCTATATTTTGATAGTTTTCATCCTCCCCATCTCAAAGTCTCCCTTTTTCACAGTTCCTTCATTACAGAAGGATCTGTTCATCTCATGAGGAGTTCAAGAGACAATCTAAAGTTTTGTCCAATCATTTTCTGGACAGGGGTTATCCCTCGTCTGTGTTTCGCAAGGCGTATAAGTGTGCCTTGTATGCCAATCGTGACCTTTTACTTTTGCACACCGCTCCTCCACCCAGTGATAAAGATATCACTATGTGTGTACTGGTTGCAGTACTAAAGTCCATCAAGTAAGGAAAGCCTGAAGTCATAATGCCATTGTACAGGGCCATGGTGAGACCTCATCTGGAGTACTGTGTGCAATTCTGGAGGCACATTACAGTAAAGATGTGCGCAGAATTGAATTGGGGCTCAAGGGTCTCTTGTATGAAGAGAGACTGAACAAATTGCAGCTCTATACTCTCGAGGAATGTAGGGAGAGGGAAGACATGATCGAAACATTTAAGTACCTCACGGGACGTGTCGAAGTAGAAGATGATATTTTCTTTCTCAAGGGACCCTCGGCCACAAGAGGGCACCCGCTCAAACTCAGGGGCGGAAAATTTCATGGCGACACCAGAAAGTATTTCTTCACAGAGAGAGTGGTTGATCATTGGAACAAGCTTCCAGTGCAGGTGATTGAGGCAGACAGCATGCCAGACTTTAAGAATAAATGGGATACCCATGTGGGATCCCTACGAGGGTCAAGATAAGAAAATTGGGTCATTAGGGCATAGACAGGGGGTGGGTAAGCAGAGTGGGCAGACTTGCTGGGCTGTAGCCCTTTTCTGCCGTCATCTTCTATGTTTCTATGTTTCTATGAGCATTCTTAAGCACTGGAACTTGGTCAAGATGTTGCCTGCATTTTCAACACATATTGTACGTTTTGCCTATAAAAGAACTCAAAATCTCAAACAAATGTTGAGTCCCACTCTGCCATAGAGTAGGAGTGGGAATAATGGAGTCATAGGATCGCCTGGTCCCTGTGGCAAATGTATTAATTGTGAGATTATGATCATCTGCAGTGAATTTGTCAACCCAGGAGATGGGCAGCACTATTCCTTGAAATTTCATACTTCGTGTGAATCTGATCATGTTGTATATTGCATTGTCTGTCCCAGCAGATTGATTTATGTTGGGCAGACTTCACATGCACTCAAATTACGCTTAAATGAACACAGAAGCGCATTGAAGATGGGGGTTGTTTCTGCCCCTATGGTGCATCATGGTCATGATTTTTTTCAATTACAGTATGGTGTTGGACCACATTCCTAGCCATCCACCTGTAGTAATAGAAGACTCCAGCTCGAGAGGAGAACAACGCTGGATTTTTTAAGCTACGAGCTGTGCAACCCCACGGATTAAACAGCAACATTGATTGGTTCTATTTTGACTCATTTTCTCAGTTTTGTCTTTTGTTTTTATTCTCTGAGATGCCCTCATGTATGATCAGTTTTTCTACAGTTGTGAATTCTTTGTATTTGACAGTTCTGTGATTGTTGTTTTGTTTCCCCTGCCTTGATTGGCTAGTTTTATCATCCATGTGACTGGTCATGTGCCGTGTCACCTGACCGGCCTGGATGTCTTTTAAGTACTGCACTGGTGCCTTTGAAAGTGTGGTAGCAAGCAGGAGTTTTACTCTGTGAATTGTGAGTAAAGGAAAGCAGTTTTTGTAATGAAACAGATGGATTTTTGGATGCAAAAATTTTAAACTTAAACTTAACTCTGATAAAACAAAGTTTTTTGTGGCCACCTCTAGTAAAATTCCCTTTGCACCTTCCTCAGTATAAATTCAATTTTGTACACAATTCATCCAATGATTAAAATTCTGGGAGTAATTTTAGACCAGCACCTTACACTGAAAGCTCAGATAGATGTTTTTAACCATTTAAGTATATGATTTTGTTGTTATAAATGTTGGCTTGATTTAGTTATTATGATTTTATTTTGCAGTTTTGCCTCTGACGCAGCCTTCGGGCAAAAAGTGGCCATGTTAGGCACATGTGACATTAAGGGCTCCTTTTACTAAGGTGTGCTAGCGGTTTTAGCACATGCTACAATGCCGTGCGTGCTACACGCTAACACCTCCATAGAGCTTGCATTCGTATTTTTCATTTAGCGCGGGGTTTGCACATGCTAATCTTCAGCATGCTAAAAACACTAGCACATCTTAGTAAAAGGAACCCTAAATTTATTTTTGCTCCATATACTCATTTGGTCTGCACGTAAATGCTCAGCAATACACAGTTTTATTCTTCGTCGTATATGCCCAATATAATACATGGATGAAGCCCAACTTACTGGAATAACAGACTAAATCAATCCTCCTCAATCAGACACAGAAGAACCCATTCACTATTCTATTACCCACCATCCAAAAATGTCAAACGAAAAAAACTCTATGACAACTTAATAGCCTCCAAAGCAGCTAAGTTGGACAAACAACTCACCACTCTGTTATCTTCATCCACAGATTACAAAACCTTCAAGAAAGAAATTAAAACCATACTCTTCAAAAAACAAGTTAAACCTATCCAGCACAACAATCCTAACCCAACATCCAACACTCTATAAACACTTAGTACTCTCTAATTTTTTTCTAATTACCAAACATTATCTAAAACCCACAATTATCTCTTAAAATTTTATCTCATCGTTTATTCTATTACTTCAAAGTTGAAATGTAATTCTTGTTTTTAGTTTGGATGTAATCCGCCTTGAACCGCAAGGTAATGGCAGAATAGAAATCACTAATGTAATGTAATAATATTTTGCATATGGCCGGATTATACAATATACAATCTGCGAACTATTACAATCTGTATGAAATCTTGAAAACCTGTTTAGGTTGTAGCCCTCGAAGATATCGTGGTTGCCCACCCCTGGTATGGAGGGTGGGCAGTTACTGAAGTACTCCTTTCCACAAGTAAACCACTGTTGCACTATATAAATCTCTTAACCCCCTTCCCCCCCCTTTTTTTTTCTAAGCCACGGTAGATGCTGTGGCTTAGTAAAATTAATGGGGGGGGGGGTTTAATTTGAAAGTCACCTTGAACCTAGACAGGCATAGAGCAACCAAGAAATTTTAGATTAGATTAGATTTTACCCATGCAAAATTCCTTTGATTATTGTCCTCTAAATATGCAAAGGGCTTTTTACTCTTACAGTGCCATCACCTTTATTAATTCTTTATTTGTTACTTTCTGTAGTTGTAGTGAAAGTTCTTTTGTTGTTTGGATACTGGACCTGAGACAAGAATTAGAAAATTTTGAGGATTATATTGAGAGAAAAGCTACTTTGTTTCTTTTGAGTTAAATCCAGACCCTAATTGCGGTTTTAAACTTTTTATGCAGAAACACAATACAGCTTTTATAAGATACAAGACAAGATCTTTCCAGCTGTTACTCATTCTTCACGGCTGATGAGAGAAAAATTTATAAGCATGAGAGATACAAATAAGGGTCAGCAAACATGTTATAAGTGATAGCTACATAATTGCAATTAGGAACTTAGGTGATATTAAAACAGCCTTGTAAATACAGTGGTACCTCGGTTTACGAGTGCACCAGTTTGCGAGTGTTTTGCAAGACGAGCAAAACATTTGCAAAATCGGTGCCTCGGAAACCGAGCATGGCTCGATTTACGAGCACCCCCCCCACACACACACACACACAATCCGGCACCCTCCCCCCCCCCCCCCCCGCGATCCGGCACCCTCACCTGCGATCCAGCACCACCACCCCCCCCCCCGATGCGATTGGGCACACCCCCCCTGACGCGATTGGGCACCCCCCGATGCAATTGGGCACTCCCCCGCTGCTTCTTCCCTTCATCTGGGCACCGGCACCGGCATGTCCTATGCTTGGTGCCAGTGCCCGAAGATCGGCCTCCTCTTCTGCTGGGCCTTGAGCATGCTCAGATGCTCAAGGCCCAGCAGAAGAGGAGGCCAATCTTCGGGCACCGGCACCAAACACAGGACATGCCAGTGCTGGTGCCCAGATGAGGGTAAGAAGCGGCGGGGGGGGGGGGAGGTGCCGGATCATGGCGGGGAGTGCCCAATTGCATCGGGGGGGGTGCCGGATCGTGGCGGGGGCTGCCGAATCGCGGGGGTGGTGCCAGATCGCAAGGGGGGCCTTCGGGGGGAGCAATGCCGGTTTTCGTGGTGGGGGGGGGAACGCATCAAAGCGAGTTTCCATTATTTCCTATGGGGAAACTCGCTTTGATGAACGAGCATTTTGAATTACGAGCAGGCTCCTGGAACGGATTATGCTCGTAATCCAAGGTACCATTGTATTAACCTCTCACTATTTGGTTCCCTCACATAACACTATATAGGAGGAACAAACTTTTCATCCCTTAAGCCTAAATGCAAAAATATTTAACACCAAGTTTGTTAATATTCAGTTGCAATGTGGGGAGGGCCGGGATTAAAACTGATTACACTTATTAATCAAAATTCAAGCCTCAGAGCTCCAAAAACAGACTTTTAAATTTGTTACTGTTTAAATGTGAAGCCCACTTGTTATCATCAGCTTACCTTGAATAATCGGTGAAAGCAGAACAAAAAATCTCTATATCTCATTGGCTATAAGTGTTATATAAATACTTAAAATAAGCAAATAACTCAAGTAGTTGGAACCTAAAGACAGTACTGAGCAGTACTGAGCAGGTCTATTGCCCAGAAATAAGAAAGAAAAGAAAAACACTTTAATCATGAAATTTTAATGCAAGTCGTGGTCCAGGAACTTCCCCTTCACAGCCTTCACAATTCACCGCTCTACCGGCATTGGGCCTTCCTCTCTGCTGGATTCTGCCTTCACAGAAGCAGGAAGTAGAAGGGACTAGGCATAGAGGAAGGCACAACGCCAACAGAACAGCCAACAGTCTGCCAATGATAGAAATGGGTAGAAAAATACTGCACCCGATTGGAGGGAAGGATAAAGAAGAAAACTGTCCAATTAGGAGGGACAGAGAAGGATGGGAAGGGAAGGAGAGAGTGATGCCAGACCATTGGGAAGGGAAGGAGAGAAAGGAAGGAAAGGAGATGCCAGAGCATGGATGGGGAGGGAGAGATGGAAGGGAAGGAGATGAGAGAGAGGGAAGGGAAGGAGACAGAGGAAAGGAGAGAAAAGGAGATGAGATGACAGAGCATGGAGGGGGAGTGACCCGCCAATTGAGATGGCAGGTCATTAATGTGGTTACTGGGTCAGAGAGGGGGAAAGATCAGAGAAAATTAAATGAGAATGAACAGAGACATATCTTTATTCTGGATACGATTGAACCATGGGGTTTAAACAGCGAAATTGAATGGGTGTCAGTGATTGGATGAAGTTCGGGCGAATGAGAAGCAGGGGGCGGGTAAAACTGTCACAAGGTAAGGAATTTAAATCGCTGGGGAGGGACGCCGCCGCCATCTTTCTCACATTATAGTTGGAGTCAGATGACAACGGTGACCTTAGTGATTTTATAGTTACAGTTTTCATGGAAGTATATATTGGGTTGTAAATATATTTGGAGAGGCAGCGAGACATGATTATATGTTACAGCTTCCTTTCTTTATCATATAGGGAGACACTTGATACAGCACTTTTTCGGTGCAAAACATGTCAGGTCTGACTCCCAGGTTTGGTTGAGATAAGTACTATATGCACTTTATATTTCTACATATTTAAGATATTTATTAATATTTATAACATTAAGAATCGTCAAGCATTATTAAACTAAGCAACGATATTTAAATGGGCAGCCAATGATGAAGCACCACATCATTTTTTCCGCAGTAGCAAACTATTACAGCGGTGGAGTGGTGGGGCTGAGGCGTCCTTGAAGAGATATATAATGAATAGAGAGGGTTTTGAATGATCCAGCTCCTATCATATTTAGAAGGGTGTAAGACAGCCAGTATCTTTGTTTAGTGCAATTTGGAAGTTATCCACCTGTTTCTAATTTACCCTCATTCGCAAAGCTGTTAAATACATGCACATAGCATCAGTTGAATGAATCTATTAAAGATCATTCATTACTGTATTCTAGGCCAAAACAGTATGATCCTAGGTCTTTAATCAGCCATATTGTTCTCTAGAAGGCATGAATCAAGTCTCTATTACTTACGTTATTGAAATTATTGATCACAGAGTAATGTTGACTCAGCTTCAGGCCTTAGTATTGTTTCATTTTTATGTGTCAGAGAAATATTACAAGGCCATGAATCTTCATGACTGTTTTGATGCTGGTACCCTTTAGCAACTGTTTTGCAAGCTAATGGATTTCAGCTTTGGATACATGCTAATGATATCCAGAGAGTGCTCCAATCTGAAAGAAAGTTAAATTGTCCCCAGTTAAATATCTGTATGGCTCAAGCATGGAGCCTTAAGCCAGAAGAAAAAAGAAAAACCAAGGGAGGTGGTGGTGGTGGTGGTGGTGGTGAGGGAGGGGTTGAATAAGAATTCATTTTCTTTAAAAAAAAAAAAAAAAGAGAGAGAGTAAATCTACTGCTCAGCATTCAGGGATAATCCTGATTTATTTCATCATCCTCCACGCTCCCTATTTGCAAAATGTTTATTAGGGTGTTTATAAGGTCTAGGCCCATCTATGGGAGCCCCCTTTTTATTTATGTCATATCAGTCCTAACTGACAGCCCCAGCTTGGTATGTGCTCCTGCAACTGCTACCTTGGGAAAATATATCCTTGACCAGTGTTCATACAGGGAAAGCCTCAGCAGTTTAAGAACATGATGGTGCAAATGCCCCTATGTTTGGCAAAAGGTGCTCAGGATGGGGCAAGAGGTCATCAGCAAGGACATAGGGTAGGATCTTGGGACTCTCACCCCCCTAGTCATATCAGATGACCAGGCTGACAGGGGAGAGAGAGCACGACATGGGAGCAAATAGCTGGCTAAGGAGGTGGAAGGACAGAAAGTAAGACAAGTCCCCAGCATGAGCTTATAAACCGATTGTAGGCTGACACAGATTATATAGATATTGGGGTTTCAACAAAGTGGCACCCCAGCGTTAGGTCCTCCCCTTCATTATTAAGGAAGTCTGTTTTGCAATCCCAAGGCAGCTAGCCCCAAGTTTTAATATGAGATACTATCAGGGTCAGAATAAGTTTAACTGATGCCTTAAGCAAAGCCCAACAATAGTGACCCTCAGCCAATGAATGACATTGTACCAACTAGTGTGGCCAGAAGTATATTTGTTTGTGCCTTGTTGGTCACTGAGGTCCTTTTTTCCCCTATGTATATTTTGAATTAGATCAAACCACACTCTCAAAACATTTACAGCACAGCAAACACATAAGTCATGTAAAACACATGGAGCTATTTAAGAGATATTTATATATTCCCTGGGAGTATGACAAACGGACACTACCATGCACACAACTTAAAGGCTTTTATTGTGAAAATTACCACGAGGTAGGAAAAAGCCTCAGATCCCCTCCTCTACCGAGCCAACTATTAATGTTGTAAACAAGGTACTTAGAAAGGCTTATAAACAGGCTAAGCATATTGACCGGGATCTATTATTAATGCCTAGAGAGCATTCTTCAGATTTGCAAGCTGTCACTTGTGTACTCGAATTTTCACCAGCAATAAAGCGAGTAGTTCGGTCATTGCGTCATCCCTGGGACATTTTAAGGAGTGATCCTGCTTTTGCTGATTGTCATCTTCGAATGGCCTTTTCGAGACAAAACAATTTCAAAGAGCTGTTGAGTCCCTCAGATTGTTTTGCTCGCAGACAATACCATCAGTCTTCAGGCAGTCTCCTTAAATGTCACACTTGCCAAATATGTGCCATTACTTTGGAACTATCTGAAAGCTTTATACATCCGGTCACGGGCAGGTTATTCCCCATTCGGTTTAACACTACTTGTTTAACGGACTTTGTGGTATATTTAATAATATGCCCTTGTCCGAAGATATATGTGGGCCAAACATCATGGTCCCTTAAAATAAGGATTACTGAACACAAAAGCTGCCTGAACACCACCAACCTTCCAAGATGCTGTGTAGTTGATCATATTCATGTGAGTTTATTTAAATAGACAGCGGCTACTCCTGCGGAGAGAATTATTTTGGATTTTTACTTTGGAGACTGAAGAACCTGGGGGGGTTAAACTCCAGAACAGAATGGCATCATCTGTTGTAATTTCAAGTTTGTGCTTTGAATTTTCTGACTAAATTCGAATTTACATCATGCACAGCTGTAGCCAATCACAGCTGAAGATCTGGAGTTTAGAAGATAAATAGGTGGGGCGTTTTCCACTTCCTGTGTTTGAGGAGCTGCCATGTTCTAACCTGGAACTCTAGTGAAAGTACATTGGGGCTTGCTTCTGTTGGAGAAGGAGAAAAAGATTTTCCACAAAAGCTAAGTAATTTAAGTATTTCTATTATATTTTTTAGGTTTAAACCACCTGTATGCCCTGAGGCAGCTTATTACAAGCGAAAAGCTGGCCATTATTCTACTTAGATGAGCGTTGCTCCACTGTGATTATGTGAGCACTATTTGTCAATAGATATTTATTCAATTTCCCGGTGAATTTCTGGCAATCTGGAGATTCCTTTGCATTGTACAAGGCCTTTTTCTTAGTGAAATATTACACGAGGAGGCATTTTATGCCAGTGATTTAAGTTTACCCCGTTTAGCCTCCCCTTGTTTACAACATTAATAGTTGGTTCGGTGGAGGAGGGGATCTGAGGCTTTTTCCTACCTCGTGGTAATTTTCACAGTAAAAGCCTCTAAGTTATGTGCATGGTAGTGTCCGTTTGCCATACTCCCAGGGAATATATAAATATCTCTTAAATAGCTCCATGTGTTTTACATGACTTATGTGTTTGCTGTGCTGTAAATGTTTTGAGAGTGTGGTTTGATATTATTGTTTTTTTCTCAAGTGGGCTTGTGTTAGTTGGGCTATTTTGAATTAGGTACAGATTGAAAGAAGGAAATAATATTAATTCAATATTTTGGTTACCTAGATCTGATTTTTTGAGAAGTTGAAGTGTTCCATTCAGCACCTCACATTTCTTGACATAAAGACGGACTCAATGCAAATGGCAACTAGGCTTCCACAGAGCCCTCTTTGGCAGTGGAACCCGAGTAGAAAAGATGGTCACTGAGCATCAAATGCCGCCTCTTGTCAGCTGCTTAACATTTGCATGTAGACAGACCCATGGGTCAGAAATTTGTTTCTAAGGAGATTGTTACTGGCAACAGTGGAAGCTAAGTATAAGCATTACAGAAGAAAGCAATGATGATAGTGTGACTGAAATATCATTTATTTATTTATTTTATTATTTATATACTACTTATATCCTAAGTGGTATATAAATTCATGTACTTTATCATATTTCCCTATCTGTCCCGGAGGGCTCAAACTCTATCTACATTACATTACATTATATTAGGGATTTCTATTCCGCCTATACCTTGCAGTTTAAAGCGGATTACAAAAGAGCTGACTGGACATTTAATCTAATCTAATCTAATCTAAATCTTGGGTTTATATACCGCATCATCTCCGCAGATGGAGCTCGACACGGTTTACATGGTTAGGGAAGGAACGGAACTCCAATGGAATTATATAAGTATGAGAGAAGAGAGGTTGGTGTGAGAGTGCCAGGAGCGGGACGGGGTTACGTTCTGGAGAAGAGCCAGGTCTTCAGATGCTTACGGAATGGTAGAAGGGGGCTCAAATTGCGGAGAGGGGAAGGGAGACTGTTCCAGAGCTGAGTGATTCTGAAAGGGAGGGAAGAGCCAAGTTTACCAACAAGGGAGATGCCTTTTAAGGAGGGGTAGGATAGTTTTAATTTTTGAGTGGATCTAGTGGAGGTTGGATTTGAGGAATTCCAGGATAGAGGGATAAAAGGAGGAAGGATACCGTGGAGGATCTTGAAGGTTAGGCAGGCACATTTAAAGTAGACCCTGGAAATAACGGGAAGCCAGTGGAGTTTGGATAGGAGCGGTGTGACATGGTCAAATTTACTTTTTGAGAAGATAAGTTTGGCCGCGGTGTTCTGGATTAGTTGGAGTCTGTGGAGGCTTTTCTTTGTTAAGCTTAGGTAAATGGAATTGCAATAATCCAATCTGGAGAGGATAATGGATTGTACGAGGACGGCAAAGTGTTTTTGGTGGAAGCAGGATCTCACTTTCCTCAGCATGTGAAGGCTGCAAAAGCATTTTTTTATCAGGGAGTTGAGGTGGTCGTTGAAGGATAATGATGAATCTATGGTGATGCCCAGAACTTTGCTAGAGAATTCCAGCTGTAGAGAGGAGCCTGTGGGCAGTGGGATGGAAGTGGGTAATTGATCAAGTAAAAAAGTAAAAAAGTAAAAAGTAAAAGATACAACTTTTTTTTTTTGGTTACAAAAGAGGAGAGATAGCTGGATAAATTCTGGAAGAACTTGCAAATTGGATAGTAAATTGACTGTACGTTACTGTGTGATATAACAAATAGATTACAGTTAGAGTACAAATAAGATGACATTACATTTCAGGGATCTGTATACTTGGTTGGTGTTTTGGGGAGGAAGCGATTATCTAAGTGGAGGTTTTGGGGGAGAATTTATCTGGGAGGAGGGGGAAGGGGGGTTAAGATATCTGGATGAATTTTTTTGAAAAGCAGGGTTTTGATTTCTTTTCGGAATGTTTTGAGGTCGCCCGTTGCCGTCAGCAGATTGGAGATGGAGTGGTTGAGTTTTGCTGCTTGTGTCGCCAGAAGGTTGTCAAACATCTTCTTGCGCTGAGTGCCTTTGAGTGGAGGGAAAGCAAAAGGGTTCGGAGTTCTTCTTTGTTTTGAGGTGAGGATCTGGTTTAAGCGGTTGTTTAGGTAGGAGGGGGCAGAGCCCCAGGTATCTAATGTACCTGGGGCAATGAGGGGATTAAGTGACTTGCCCAGGGTCACAAAAAGCGGCACTGTAGCTCTAACCCTTGCACCACACACTCCCACAATGTTTATACTACCTCATTTGCCACACAAGTATAGAGAGTTAACAATTTTTGACAAAGAATGTTCTGCCCCTATTTGCATGGAGCACATGTACAACTCTTTGTGTCTTATGGAACTCTTTTCTTTTTTTTGGGCTTGTTCCTTAAGCATGCTGGTCTGTACTAAGTCTGTTCAAAAAGTTCCAGGACAGTTTGACTTGCGCACCAACGAGAAGGTCTTTTGAGATGTGCTAGGTGGTGTTGAGTAGTTTGAAACCTCACAAGCAACCTCTTTTTTCCCATTTGTTGATATCTGGTTTTTGTCTCCAAACTACAGCAGTTTTTGTGAAATTGATCAGCTATTTTTCATCATGTGCAACCTCAGTGAGTAGCACTACAGCGTGAAATTCTGTTTTAAATTGGGTAAGACCGCTAGAGAAACTTATGAAATGTTGAAAGTGGCATATGGGGAACATGCCATGAGTCATGGAAGAGGTTCTGAATGAGTCAAAATGACAGTTCTTCCGCAGCCACCTTACTCTCCTGACCTGGCCCCTGCTTAAATCCATGCTGATAGGAAAGTGATTCGATACCATTGAAGACATAAAGCAAAATTTGACGCAGCAACTTTTGGCGATTCCTGAAGATGCGTTTAAGGAATGATTCCAGAAGTGGAAACGACATTGGGAAAAAGTGTATACGTAGGGAAGGGGAGTACTTTGAAGGGGACCCAATAGAATAAGTTGTAAGATTGTTTAATAGCTTTTTATATAAAATCAGTCCTGGAACTTTTTGAGCAGACCTCGTAAGAGTTAGACTGCAGCATGTTTCTTTTGTAAACTGAATCGGCCATACTCGTTTTAGAGTTGCATGAGCCATTATGATTCCGTCAAGATTTTATCAGTGAAAAAGTATAAACAATATTATATCTCAGGGTATTGCTGAAGCTCCCAGCTTCTCATGCATGGAGAGAGTGGTTGAGAACATTTCCCTACTTTGCAAGGCAAATAACTCTTGTCCGGCACATCTTGAACTGTAAATTATTTTTCCTTGTTTTATTGCTGCATTAAAGAAGATTTTTTTCTTCGTGTTCTGATTTAAATTGACAGTCAAGCTTAGTATTTGGAGCAATACTTTACAAGGATTGTAACATGGAACATTTAAAGTCTGAGACATGGGTCCAAGTAGTACACTATGAGGCTCATAATCAAAACTTAAACACGTCTAAAACCTTGCCCAAGTCGGCACTTGGATGACCTAAAAGACAGGTCGCCAAGTGCTGATAATCAAACTGACATATCCAGGGACTGTGCACTCAGAGCTAAAAAGGGCGTATCTGGAGGAGTGGTTAAAGTGGTATTTGGGCAGGATCTGGGCCGACCTAGACTTAGTTGTCCTGCAGGGATAATCGAATGTTTCACGAGACTTCCTGGATGAAACTTATATGTTGTGAGTTAGATGATGTAAAAGCAGGTATAAGTGCCAAAAAGGTATCCAAAATGACCAGATAACCACTGCAGAGACAATGTAAAGACCCCCCCACACACACCCCCTCACACCCCCACAAATATAAGAATAAAAACATGCATACCTGTCTCTGGAACATGACCACCTGCTATAGGAAAGCCTAGTAGAACTGCATATAGGTGTCTTAAGTAGACTTGGGGTGAGCTAGTGAACCATAGAGGGGAGGACCCAGGCCCATAAGCCACTCTAACTACTATATTCATGGTGGAAAATGTGAGCTCACCAAAAAACAAACCCAAAACTCTACTGTACTGCCCTATAGGTTCCACCTGCAGCCATAAGGGCTATTGGGGTTGTCAACAGGTGGGTATAGTGTGTTTTGGGGGGCTCACCATATCCTATAAGGGAGTTCTGGTTAGATGTTTATGTGGCACCTTTTTGTGAAGTTCACAGCAGTGCCCTGTAAGGTGTCCCACTGTTCTGTTGCTAGTCCATCACAATGCTGACCTCTCCCATGTCCAAATGGTCTTATTCTGGGTGTTTGGGACTTAGATGAATTTTTGGTCAAAAATGTGGTATAAAGATAGACATACTGGTGATCTGGGCAATCAATGGCTTAGACATCCAGATAAACGATTTTCGGAAAAAATATTCTAGACGTATTTTTCGAGAACAGACATTTTACCACTGCCAACTTTGGGCATCTAGTGCCATATGTCAGAATGGGATTTAAACATTTATTTTGATTTTGTCCTTCCATGGATATTAAAAAACAATGGCCATGATACCAGATAGATGTGAAAAATTTGATTGTTTCATTAATCATCTGTAGCTGATTGCTATTGAGTAGGAAACCAGGAGGAAAAATCATTAGCAGTTTCTAAATGAAGTATTTATATGCAGTGACAAGAAAAAAAAAGAGAGATAAATAAGTTACAAAAGAAAATTGTTAGCATTTTAGACTAATGATTCAGGATAGATAAAAATGGATAATTTTTTATTTAAAAAGTCAGATTTTTAAAAAATTTAAATCATATTTTTTTTAATTTAAATCAAATTTTTTAAATAAAATGCTTTTATGAGGAAAAATCTATCAAAAGATACATTATAGTCTAAAAGTTATTCATTATGAAATAAGGATTAGTTTTTAATTATATTCTATGAGGCTATATATATATGCTGTCTATGTATGCAAAGTTTAACCCCCCCCCCCTTTTTTTTTTACAAATCCATGTTAGGCTTTTTATTGCTGGCCATAATTCTATGAGCGTCTGAGCTAATACCACCATGGCTGGTGATAAAAAAAAAAGCCTAATGCACCTGTGTAAAATGGGGGGGGGGAATATTTTAGTAAATGAATTCCATTAGTCCATTCATAATGTCATAGGCAATTTTTCTATCTAGAAGATATTATCACAGATGCTTGGTTTTGCATTTCTCAAAATTATGAATTTGTGTCTGCGGAGATACCATGGTTTTATTTCACAGCAAAAATGTTATAAAATATACAGAGAAAAAGATCTTAGCCTCATTGTTCCTTTGCAAATCGATATACACATGGAGCTAAGTGTGAGGAGGAAGGGGCAAGCAGTAAAAATGAAAGTGAAACCATTTGAGTAGAATACTCCACAAGTCTTGGGATCCTAGTCTGACATTACTCTTTCTTTGGAGGAGAAAACCTATAAGGCAGCAGGCCATAAAAGAGACCCATCTATGGGTAAGGCAGGCATGTGTGCAAAATGCAAAATCTTCTAGTGAGAAAGAGGGAGGACACAGTTGAAGTTAAGAGGTGATAGGCTCCAGCGTAATCTGAGGAAATACTTCTTTACAGAAAGGGTGGTAGATGCATGGAACAGTCTCCCGGAAGAGGTGGTGGAAACAGACTGTGGGCTCCTTTTACGAAGGTGCGCTACCGTTTTTAGCATGCGCTACAATGCTGCATGCGCTAACCCCACGTTACACAGAAAATACTAACATCAAATCTATGGAGGCGTTAGCATTTAGCACGCGGGGCATTGTAGCATGCGTTAAACATGCGCTAAAACCACTAGTGCACCTTCGTAAAAGGAGCCCTGTGTCTGAATTCAAGAGGGCCTGAGAAAGGCACGTGGGATCTCAGAGAGAGAAAGAGATAATGGTTACTGCGGATGGGCAGACTAGATGGACCATATGGCACTTATCTGTCATCATGCTTCTATGTTTCAAGGTTGGACCCAAAGACCCCTATCATATTTAGGTGCCCCCTTTTAAGGATGAACCCCATAGGTTAAGAGATAGTATATTGCTCCCACTAAAGGAGATCGTGTCATGAGCCCTTTGAGGGGGATGTCCAAAAGGGGGAAGGGGACCTCTATGGAGGTGGAGATACCCTTGAAATTTGCTTCAGGAAATGGAATGGTGCAGAATCTAAAGATAAATATTAGGTTTTGGATCAGATATAAGGACAGTAGGGTTCCTCACTATCCCTTTTGCTCAAGGTTGAGAGTGAGAGGTGGGATAGATTCATATGGATGGAAAAAGCCTTATCATGAGGGGTGGTGTTGTTTAATTACCCCAAGTAAGAGAGCGGTGGGAGAAATATACCCAATTCCTTTGAAAGGTCACTTGGACACACAAAGTCAGAGGCGTGAAGAAAGTACAAGTTTTATTCACAGCATGCATGCTGGACCCCTGAGCTCCAAGCTGGCTCAGAAGTGCCGAAACCAGGAAGTTACAGAGATATTTATTCATTTTTCTGGCTATACAACTGAATTCTAGAAAAAGCTTTTCACGTGTTACTTTTCTTAACACTCATTGGTTCTAAGCTCACACTAGCAGGTCACTAGCAGGACACCTATCTAACTCTTACAGTTAAATGTACAGAAGGGCAGGGTACATCATGGCTCAAACTCTTATCTATTCAGCTTACAATGTGGTAAGGTAGGGACATACATTTTAGGCAGATGAAGTAAATAGATTATACACTGTTTTCAGCTATGTAGGCCAGAGCAATATTTTAAACAACAGTTAACCATTTCATGACCCTACACCTTATCTTTATTTCTTTTTGAGAACTGACAAATAATTGACCTCCTGGTATGAACTGAATTCTGGGAAAAGGGAGATTTACATAATGATTTGCATATGGAACTAAATTCCTTTTGGGCAGGAAGAAGGGAGAGCTCCTGAGCAGTAGGAACTTTCCTAGGACTTGGATGCCCCTTCTTATTTTATGAACTGGATTGAACTAATAATTGAGGCATTGACTTGATTTTGAGCATTTTGCCTTAAACATAAAGAGGACCCCCTGGAAAGACTATTGGGACTCTCAAGTCCATTGAGAGAGGATCTTTTAGGCTTGTGTAAGGAGGTGGGTGTCATTTGGGAAGAGAATTTGTGAGTATAGAATTGTGTTCTTGGAAGCAGTGCAATCAAAGGCAGAGACCTGGATAGGCAGAAGAGGATTTTTTCAGCTGGACCAACAAAGAGTGGAGCTGATATACTGCAACAGAGAAATGCAAGACCTAGTGAGCAGAATGAAACAATATCATGAGAAATGCTTTGATGGAGATGACAAAAGAGACATGTTTGAACAGGCAAGATCTTCAGGTTAGTAAATGTTTTGATTTCATCATATTTCTTAAAAACTGCCTTGAGCAAATGAGAAAACCACGACTTAAATCAAGTCTTTCTGACTAGTGATTTAAAACTGATATGAACAAGAGGATAGTGGTATTTACAACAGTATATGATAAATGTTCATGGTATGATAGTCCATCTAATACGAAAACGTGCTTGATATAAAATCATTAAATTGATTTGGGGTTGAATTTTGATAGTGTAGTGTATACAGATTAGAAGGAAGAAGTCTCTATTAAAAGCAATATAAAATACTAGCTGATGCCCCGGCGTTGCATGGGTATTTAATTATAGCAATAACACTGTAAATGGATTCAAATAAAAATACTTTATAGTGGTGAATGAAAGTATTTTTTTACAGCTTAATAAAAAGTACAATATTCAAATAATAATGTGAAATATTTGACAAAATGAATACAATACAACTAACGCAAAACGTGATTATAAACAACAATTTTAGTTTCACCTCCTGGAGCAAGAACATATAAATTCTTGGTTGAACCCACCCTTGAGCAAGCAACATAGAGTTGTGGGCCGCGAGACCCCCAGAACATATCAACCCAGGTAGTGAGGGATCAGCATACCAAGTTTCGTTCAAATCGGTGAAGCCATTTTTGAATTAATGTGAGAATGGCAGCTTTTTACATATTTTCCATTGACATGAATGGGTGAAATCTGATTTTCTGTTTGTAGCTCCGCCCATGTGTGCAGGTGGGCCGCGAGACCCCCAGAACATATCACCCCAGGTAGTGAGGGATCTGCATACCAAGTTTCGTCCAAATCGGTCAAGCCGTTTTTGAATTACAGTGAGAATGGCAGCTTTTTACATTTGTTCCATTGACATGAATGGGTGAAATCTGATTTTCTGTTTGTAGCTCCGCCCACGTATGCAGGTGGGCCGCGAGACCCCCAGAACATATCACCCCAGGTAGTGAGGGATCTACATACCAAGTTTCATCCAAATCGGTCAAGCCGTTTTTGAATTACAGTGAGAATGGCAGCTTTTTACATTTTTTCCATTGACATGAATGGGTGAAATCAGATTTTCTGTTTGTAGCTCCGCCCACGTGTGCAGGTGGGCCGCGAGACCCCCAGAACATATCACCCCAGGTAGTGAGGGATCTGCATACCAAGTTTCGTCCAAATCGGTCAAGCCGTTTTTGAATTACAGTGAGAATGGCAGCTTTTTACATTTTTTCCATTGACATGAATGGGTGAAATCAGATTTTATGTTTGTAGCTCCGCCCATGTGTGCAGGAGGGCCGCGAGACCCCCAGAACATATCACCCCAGGTAGTGAGGGATCTGCATACCAAGTTTCGTTCAAATCGGTCAAGCCGTTTTTGAATTACTGTGAGAATGGCAGCTTTTTACATTTTTTCCATTGACATGAATGGGTGAAATCTGATTTTATGTTTGTAGCTCCGCCCACGTGTGCAGGTGGGCCGCGAGACCCCCAGAACATATCATCCCAGGTAGTGAGGGATCTGCATACCAAGTTTCGTTCAAATCGGTCAAGCCGTTTTTGCGTGATCGCGGCACATACACACACACATACATACACACATACATACCTCCGATTTTATATATATAGATTCAAATTTGGTTCAGAACAAATGAACCTAATTGTTTAGTTGTTAACTAGAGCCTGTATCCACTCTGAACTTCCATTCATTGCCACAGAATTATAACCCAAAATTTGAAGTAGGGCACCCAGGTTGACTTACATAGTGAACCTAAGCAGCAATCAGTATCAACTCCTTTGGCAGGTCCTAGGCCAATAAAAGCATTCTTCCTCCTCTCCCTCTCTTGAAATATGAATAAATTTTAAAACTCCCACAAATGGAACCTCACATGGAGCACTGAAGAAGAAAACCAAAAGATAAAGAATCAACAAATAACCAGCAGTGTTCTCAACCTCCTCTTCAGAGGGGATGGAGAGAAGAGAGAGACCTCAGGAAGCAATAATGAATTTGGTCCCATCCTCCCTCCCCCAACTTTTCTTTCTGCCAGGAGCTGTTTTACCATTACAGTAATCTGCCTTGGTAGCTACTGAAATAGCATTTGAGAGAGAGAGATTATCTTAAACATTTGCCAGGGTTGTAGTGAGCTATGTGCGGGCAGTGCAGTCAGAAAGGGTACAAGGGAGGCACGGGCTCCAAACTTAAGTCTTATCCATTGCTTTCCCTGCTTGACTGTGACTCAGTGGGTGGAATTAAACTCAAGGGGGCATGTCACACGGGGCACATTTCTGTCTCTGGACAGTCCTGGCGGGTGCACAACTGGTTTGCCTGTGCATTAATCCTGTCTTGGTGGACAGTGGTCTGATATGGATCCTGAGCACCTGAAGTTACCCTGTGGTATCAATGTGCTTTCTCCTAGACGTGGATCCTAGCAAAACCTGTTGTTCCTTAGTGGGTGTGGTCCACACCCTGCTTTGGGAGGATCAGCATCTTCCTGTCTTCATATAAGATTACCACACGTCACCTGAATCTAGATCTTTCTTGCCTTTAAGGCCTTGTCTTTCATTTTTCTACAGATGACGAGGCAATCTTTATACTACGATGCATTTCTTTACCTTCTCAATTCTAGCCAAACAGTTGGTAAGCACTACTGAAAAAGCAGTCTCAAAGTCCACATCCCCTTCCTTCCCTCTCTTTTTCCTAGTTTTAGATTTGAACACCCAGCATATTTCACTTTTTTCTAACTTTACTGTGGGAAACTGTCAGATATGTCAGACTATCCCAAATATTCTCTTTCTCTTCTCCAACACAAATCCATTTGTTTGTTTAACTCTGGAATTCAAAGTCTCTGTAAACATTGATTTATGAATTCCAAAAGGCCTTTATCTAGCAGCTTGCGCTCTTCTGTGAATTCCCAATCTGATAGCAGACAGCTGTGGTGGCTCAAAATGCCCATAGGTGAAAATGTCTCCTTGTCCTATGTTTTCCCACTGAACTGAATTCACTAAATGTAAGAACCAATAGTTCTTCAAGTCCAAATAGATTTAGAGAAAGAAAACATAAGTAATGGATGGACCGGGTCTGAAAATATAAATCCAGATTGAGTGAGATCATGAATACAAAGATGATCTAGCAGTTAGCGTTACCTCAGCTTGATTACTGTAATTCTTTATATTTGAACTCAACATCAAAACGGCTCAAAAAATTGCACTGGCTCCAGAATACTGCGGCTAGATTAATTTTTGGCCTAAAAAGATATGGAAGTGTTGCATTAGTGTAAAAGAATCTTCATTGGTTATCAGTTGAGAGGCGAATTAAGTTTAAATCAGCTGGCATAATTCATCGTATATTACAACTTGACTCTTCAGGTAATTTGATTTTGCTTTTTTTCTCATTTGCATTATTCTTCCACCAGATTATGTGGTACTTTATTATTACATTTTCCACAGATTAGAGGAGTACGGTATAAATGACAGCTTAATTCCTCTTTTGTTTATGCTGCCATTATAATTTGGAATAATCTACCTTTTTACATTAGGACAGATATCAATTAAGGTTTCGTAAAAATTTGAAAACTTTTTTATGACTTCTTGTAATATTCATGTTATGATGATATTTTAATTATTGATTGTTTTTGTATTCTCCCATAGATTTTATGGCCTCTTTGAATATAAATCACCTTGAAGCTTTTTGGTATAGTGTGATTAATAAATTAGATTAGATTAGTTCAACTGGTGTTATTGGCCATTGTCCAGTTATGAGTCTTAAAAAGCCTCAAAAATGAAATGGTGCTAGTCTTAGAGGCCATGTGCTTTTCTGTTAAGTAAGCCCATAATGTGCCATATATTAAAACCTGCAGGTGATAAACAGCCCATAGTAGTTATCAGCCAATTTCTAGTTTGCCATTTTTAGCTAAAACAAGTAGAACATCAAAAATGTAAAGATTACTTTGAATAGGATGTAGTGGTATAGTAAGGGAGTGGGGGAGCGGCGGTCCACCCCCAGGTGCTGTCTTGGTGGGGGCACTGGAACCCATCCTTCTCTCTGTACTCCCGTCCCTTCCCCGCCCCCACCCCCCACTACCCCGCACGTGTGCCCCTTCCCTTGTATCTCTTTAATGTTCCCAGTGCGAGCACCAACCCCAACCCCAACCTGCTGCTCGCGCCAACATGGGCTCTTCCTCTGTTACTTCTGCGCCTAGGAAATGTTAGATTAAGGGCCGACGCAGGTGCGAGCAACAGATTGGGAATGTTAAAGAGGTATGGGGCAAGGGAAGGGGCAGGCGGCAGGAGGGGGTGGGGAAGGAGCGGATGGGAGGAGGGAGAAGCGTCACTGCCCCAGATGCCTTTCACCCTCTCTACGCCACCAATTGGATGTATTGTTACCACTGTTCCCTCTACGTTGAGTGGGAGTCCTCCTGTTCATGGGGGGGGGAGGGATTTCAGTCACGTATCCCCTGATAAAGGCATTCTTATTTATGCCGAAACTTGGATCCTAGTTGGGACTACAACTAGAAATGAAGATTTTCCCATTGGTTGAATAGACGTCTACCTTGCCTTTTATTGGATTGTCTGGACTTTAAGGCAGGGTGTTCTTCTCTCTGCTTGATTTAAAAAAAAAAAAAAAAAGCCTAACACAGCTTCATAAAAGGGGGTATTAATTTTTTAATTTTCATTGGTGACCATAATTGGCATTAGCAGCTCATGATTACCATTATTAGGACTTAAATGAAAATTAGGTGCCTAACTATAAAAAAACGTGATTCCAAAGTGCCTACCTAAAAGTGGGTGTGGTTAGGAGTGGAGCATAGGCATATTTTCGACTTAGTTGCCTTACTTAGGCACAGGTATTTAGGCAAAGAAAACCCTTGCATAAATATGGTGCACCTAAAATTAGGATGCTTATCACTTACCTTCCCCCCCCCCCATCCTTTATTAAGCTGCGGTAGAGGTTTCCACCATGGCCTGGAGCACTAAATGCTCAGACACTGCTCTGATGCTCATAGAATTCCTATGAGCATCAGAGCATTTAGCGCTCGGGGCTGCAGTGGAAACCTCTACCGCAGCTTAGTATAAGAGTACCGTAGGTAGCGCTAAGCATGATTCTATACAGTGCACCTAACTTTTATAGAATTGCACTTAGTGGTCCACTAGTCAGCACCAATTTTTTGGCCAACCTATAGACAAGAGTGGTTTGAAAAGTTCAGTAAAAAAAACAAACAAATGAAAAAAATTTTTTTAAAAAAACAATTATATTTCTCAACATAGGGCTCCTCTTACAAAGGTGCGTTAGGGCCTTAAAGCGTGGAATAGCGCACGCTAAAATGCCATGCGCGCTAACTGTTAAGCTTCCTCTTGAGAAGGCAGTAGTTTTTCGGCTAGCACACGCTAAAAACTCTAGCGCACCTTTGTAAAAGGAGCTCATAGTCTCCGTTCCGATCTGTAAATTTAGTCCGGGGAGTGTCCGGTTTTTCCATCCCAGCCGAAATATAGATTTTTGTCAAATTTTAAAAAAAAAATTTAACTTGGTTTTTTAAAAAAATCAAACCGCCCTCGTAGAATTGGGCCCTAAGGTCCAGATTCGATAAATGGTGCTTGAAGTTAGGTGCCAAATTGGCACGCCTAGACAATCTAGGTGCCTAACATAAAATATTTAAAAGTTTAATTGGAATAAAAAAATGAACAATGAGCTAATAATTGGCAAAAATTAAAATTAATTGGCTGGTAGGTGCATAACTAAGTAGGCACCTAGCCCAGAAAATGGGCATGGTTTTAGGTAGGTCTTGGGCATGTTTTCCATATAGGTGCCTAAAAGTGGACTAAAGTGCCAGTATTTGGGCCAAGAAAACCCCGGCATAAATATGGGATGCCTCAGATTTTGACACCTACCAGCATCTAAGCCCAATTTAGGCCCTGCAAAGTGTGATTCTATAAACAGTGCCTAACTCATGATTGACGTGTGCTATGTGTTGCATTCCTTGGCACCTACATTTTAGGCATGGTTTACAGAATCGTGTCCTAAGTGTCCACAGAGGGGAGAGTGAGGACTTCTACAAGATAACTCACTTCCTTAATTTGATCAGGGTTACTCATGCCTGTGAACTTGATTGATTTATAATTGATTTTGTACACACCGGACAAGTCCAGCGCATGATCTACCAAGGATCCAGAGGTAATCCTATCGCAGTCTCACCATTCAGATATGCTCCTGTCATGATGCATGTATATGAAAATGCAACCCTCTCGATGAGTATTTGTGGTCAGAATTTCTAGAATGGTTTTCTGCAAGATAGGAGTCACAGTGAATGAGTTCTTGGATGCAGTGCTGTGATACATATGTGAAGTTTATACCACTGTGTTTCCGTGAAAATAAGACCGGGTATTATATTAATTTTGGCTCCAAAGAATGCATTAGGGCTTATTTTCGGGGGATGTCTTATTTTTTTCATGTACAACAATCATCTCTCCCTTCCTCTCCTCCACCCCAATTCTTCCTCTTTCCTTTATCCCCCCCCCCCCACCATGTGCAGCATCTTTCCTCCCCTCCCATAGAAAGATGTTGCACAAGGGAATGGGTGAGACTCTCCCACCATGAGACTGACATACCGTACCTCCGAGGCCTCCAAAAACAGTGACGATGGCAGCGCTCTGAACAGGCTGCTTTGCCGCAGAGGGAAGGCCCCGGCGGGAAAGGCCTGCCTGGTCAGAGCACCACTGCCGCTTTAGAAGGCCTTGGAGCAGAGGTATGTCAGGTCTCACGGGGGTGGGGGTTGCTGAAATGATTAGTTCAATTTTTTCAGTGAATCTGTCAGGGATAGAGTTGGGGAGTGTCAGAGACATTGGGGGGGGGGGCTTCAAGGACGATCTTAACTAGGACTTATTTTGGGGGTAGGGCTTAGATTAGGAGCATCTTTAAAAATCATGCTAGGGCTTATTTTTGGGATAGGTCTTATTTTTAGGGAAACATGGTATAAGTATTAAATTCCTTTTGTGCTTTTAATTCAGAATGGAAATTTACTGTGGATCCTGGCTGCTCCCTGTGAATAACTAAAAAGTACTAGAATGTCAATCAATCATGTGCAGGTCTGGTCTCCTCAAAACTCATGCTCATTGTCTGAATTAGAGAATGACACGGGGAGAGATCCCCGCAGTGAGCCGCGGGGAGCCCGCGGTTTGGCTGCGGGCTTCAGAGACTCTATACTCAAATCGCCGCAGACACGGGGAAAAAAGTTTTCACCGCCCGCAAAAACGGTGAAAAGATTTGTCCCCGCAGGCCAATGTTCCCCCTTCTAGGAACCGCTATTTACCTGTGTTTCACCGTGTTCGTGACCGGGTGTTCGATGTCTCCGCCATGTTGTCTGTCTCCTCCATCTCTCGATCCAACTTGCACGTTGCCGCATTGACTCCGCCCCCCAATATACTGGCTCCTCATTTGTCAGATCAACCCTTCCTGCCAATAGAACCCGCCCCCCCCCCCCGACGATCGCCGGCAGGAAGGTGCTCAGCCCTTCATGCCGACAGAACCAGCCCTCCCCAACGATCGCGGCAGGAGGGTACCCATCCCCTCCTGCCTACCCCAACAGCCCCCCCGACGATCGCAGCAGGAGGATATCCAACCCCTCCTGCCAGCTCCCCAACAACCCCCCTATGATCACTGGTAGGAGGGTGCCCAACCCCTCCTGCCGGCCCCCCCAACGGCCCCCTATATCGCCAATAGGAGGGTGCCCAACCCCTCCTGCTGGACCCCCCCCAACGAACCCTCCCACCCCGGAACCCCCTTAGTCTTACTTTCCAAGTTGGACCGGACAGCTCCTCGCTCGTCTGGCCAGCAGGCCTGCCTCCGTCCAAATGAGGCGGGCCCGCCCCTCCCCTCCCCTGCCTAACCCACAGGATCCTAGGGCCTGATTGGCCCAAGCACCTAAGGCCCCTCCTATAGCGGGAGTGGCTTTAGGTGCCTAGACCAATCAGGCCCTAGGATCCTGTGGGTTGGGCAGGGTAGGGGCGGGCCCGCCTCATTTGGACGGAGGCAAGCCTGCTGGCCATACGTGTGAGGAGCCGTCCGGTCCAACTTGGAAAGTAAGACTAAGGGGGTTCCGGGGTGGGAGGGTTCGTTGGGGGGGGGGTCCAGCAGGAGGGGTTGGGTACCCTCCTGTCGGCGATCTTAGGGGAGGCCATTGGGAGGACCGGCAGGAGGGGTTGGGGAGTGTCACATGGGAGAGGGAAAAGATAAAAGCTATTTAGAGAGAGAAAATCTTCCTGCGGCCTCCATTTTTTTTTTTTTAACTTCAGCAAGGCCTACAGATCATAAGCATTACAAACAGGGCCTAATCATCCATAACAATCAATAACACAAGATTAACAGCAAACCTGCTGCGCTGTTACTGCCCTTCCCCAGAGCTAAGAGCACCACCACAGGGGTTATTTCAAAGGTCTACCCGTCTGCTCACTCACTTTCCACTGCCCCTCCCACCCCTACTCTGTACCCAGACACTTTACAGTACAGCAATCCTAGCATTAATTGCCTTTTACAAAGGAGCAGAAGGGGTGGAGAGGCTTGCAAGTAAATCAGTCATTTGCCATTGCCCAATCCCATCGTGGCTACCTATATATCACTAAATCTACATTTATACTCTAGGGATTATGGTTATACTGGTAAGTCCGGCTCTCGCTGTGTGCTGCTAGCCGTACGATCCAATGCAGCCGTATCTGGTGATGAGAGGCTTCTTGAGATGATGATGGGGAATTTGGAAAAGGCAGAATAAAGTTTTGAAGGCAGCTAACAAGTTTATTCTTAATGCTTTATTGTTAAGTCCCAAAAATTGGGGGGGGGGGGGGGGGGGACTTCTTTTCCCCATAGCAACCCGATGCACTCCTGTTTTTCCTACTTAATGCACATGTGGACAAGCAGTTCTGATTTCCCCCAAGAATACCTACAAGAATTACTCATCTACTTACCGCGTCTACTTACCATGTAGGCTAACATTGTAAGCATTAAAAGTACATGTCGTGTTTGTTTTTGTATAGTTATTAACTAATATTTAACTAAGTTTTAAAGTTTTAAAGAATGTTTCCTTTATACGTAAATAAAGAAAAGTATTTAAAATCGTACCCGTTTGAGGCTTTTATATATGCAGCGGTGACGGTGACGGGGCGGTGAATGGGGTTGCAGTGGCGGTGACGGGGCGGTGAATGGGGTGGCAGTGGCGGTGACGGGGCGGTGAAGGGAATGGCGGTGATGGGGCGGTGCAGAGGATGGTGAGACGGGGACGGGGCGGTGACGGGGACCAATTTTTTCACCGTGTCATTCTCTAGTCTGAATATTACATTGGAGCCCTTCTATGGCTGATGCCAGGCAAAGGGCATGAAACTGTTTGTGTGAAAATGATCCATAATATCTTCAGCCAACATTGACCAGGGCAGTCAGATGAGTCAATTGAGCTCAAGGTCACAGAAAGCAGCAGAGGAGATGAAACCTTCAACCACTGCAGTGCATCTTGGTAGAAAAGAAGAATGACTTAAAGCTGAGGTTGTTATTGTTGTTAAGTGCCATCGACTCGTGCTCAAGTCCTAGCAACTTGATGAATTGCAGATCTAAAAAGAAATCCGTTTTGTGCTAGTCCAGAAAGGTCCTTCAGCGTCATCCCCATTTACCGTACTCATATTTTGTGCAGATGGATCCTTGTGTCAGAGTCCAGATGTGTTCGATAGAGTTATATATGTACCTGATCCACATTCATAGCAAACGAAAACTGCAGGGATAGGGTGGGGGAGGCTCCAAGAAGCCCTTTGTTAAATGATTTCTATAAAAAGCAGAACCTTTGAGAACCCCTTCATAAAATTTTTGCACCATAGCACTAAGCTTGCATGTATGCAACAAAATTATGATGAGAATTTGAACTCATACGTACTACACCTGTTCCCTCTTAATTGTTAGATTCAGGCATAAACACAAACCTCTATGTTTGCACAAAGCATTATTAATAAACTTTTTAATATTGTTCTTCATTTTCTCAAGGTAGGCATAGAGGCCTTCTTTATTTAGAGGAAGGAGTGGCCTAGTGGTTAGAGCTACAGCCTGAATACCCTGAGGTCAAACTCCAAGCTGCTCTTTGTGACCCTGGGTAAGTCACTCAATCCTCCATTGCCCCAGGTACATTGGGCAGATTGTGAGCTCACTGGAACAGATAGGGAAAATGCTTTAGTACCTGATTGTAGTATATAAATGCCTTATAAAATTAAAATTTTCATTCTTTTTTTAATAAACACCCTCTTGAACTGTTTTACTAAAATAATTTTCATGTAATAACAGAGTTCACCTGGTTTGTCCAATCTTTTTTGCTCTTTTAGACTCAGACATAGGTGAGGGATAGAGGAAGAGGAAGCACACACTTGTGTTTTCTGCTGATCTACAAAAGTGATTGCAATTGCTGAACCACTGTAAATACTTGACTATAAGTCAACTTCATGCATAGCTCAAGGGGCACTTTTAGATCTAAAATGGCCTAAAATCCCTTGATTCCATACATAAGCCAACCCTCCCCTCCTGCCCTCACTGGGTCAGCACTGCTCTCTCCTTCTCTTCCCTCCAAAGTCCCACAGCAGCCAGCACTCCTCTCTTCCCCTCTCCTCTCTCTAACATTCTGTGGAAACGATCCTGTCTCCCTTCCTCCCCAGCCAGCACGTACCTCTCCTTCCCCTCCCTCCATGCCAGTCAATGCCTCCTACCTGTACCTTATGAGCTTCAGCCGCAAGCAGCCAGTATTCCTCCGAGGCTGCTTGTGGCCTGTCCCAGAGCCATCTCTGTGGTTTCTAATGGACTATCAAGGAGACATAGAAATAATTCCAGAATAGCCCATGCCAAAAAATGAAGGCAAACATGAGCTTCTTAGAACACTATTAAAACAAATTTGTTAGTGCACAAGAGTGCACTAGAACAAAGAATAATAATAATATATTTTAAAAGAAGAAAACTCATTATATGATCTTGCCTTTCTATAGCAAGGTCCCTGCTCTGACATTCAACAAACACAATACTCAACGTGCGATGATGCATTGACATCTTTCTTTTGGTTACGAAAACAAATTTAGTGTATTTATTATGTTTGTCTTTCAGAAATAGCACTGTTCGAACTCATTCAGATTGATTGGCTTGGTTATCATGTGATTAAAACTTAACAGCACATAATTAATAGATTGAGAAGAGTAAGGGAGTTATGCCCTTAGCAAGTATCAATGAAAATGCCTTACTAATAACCGGCTTATGCTACTGCTACTTCCTTCAGAGACTCTGAAAAAGCACGGAGAGGCATACAAAGAAACAATGCACTTACACCCCTCCCAAAAAAATACCTCACAAGCTGTAAGGTAAAACACCAATTTTTTTTTTTTTTCACATCTCACAGACATTAATATCATGTATAAATACTAAATATCTACAGACATAAGCGTAACAAATAATTCTACCAAGAATTTAAAAATAAATTACAATACATGGCCATGTACTCGTAAACAATACACAGAATATTGCATTTCCAGTTCATCCATAAGATAGATCTATTTTGTCTTTCTACTCCATACCTCCTCCTCCTCCCAACCCTGCTAAACAGTACGTTCTCATATAACAATATGTACTTCACTTTCTCTCTAACTGAAAACCAACAGCCTCTTTCACAAAGCCGCGCTAGCGGCTGCGCTGCGTTAACGGCCCCGAAGCCCATAGAGATTTAAAGGGCTTTGGGGCTGTTGCCGCGTGGCTTTGTAAAAGAGGTCGCAAATGATTCTAAGTAGTGCATGTTATATTTACAAGATTTCAGAAATGTTAAATAATGTAAATCCCACAAAATCTTAAAAAGTGTATCTATACGTGTGTGTCCACAGTACAACATATTAACATTTACTGGACTTAAAAGCAGCAAATTCTAAGTCTTTTCCTAAAAATTTAAAGTTTGTGACATCATCTTCCACCAGTCCATCAGCTCTTTTTCTTCTTCTTGTCTTTCCCGTAAAGACTCCAGTTCAAAATCAGTCTACATTAAAGAGAAACAAAATTCAGAAGAAAAGCATTAAAGAGAAAGTAGCATATTTGCATTTTTTTTTGTCTCTCAATTTAGCACGGTTTGTTTCATAGTTATGAAGAAATGGTTAAAGTTGTTGCATTTTTAGCTGATTTGACAACTGTGCTCCCTTCGTTAGCTCAGTGCAAATTGAGCTACACCTGTAAGGATGAAGGAAGAATAGCTCCTCAAAATTTTTTTAAAAATGTATTGAGTTATCCAAACAAATATCTCCTACAAAATATTTGTTGACTATTTTACGTGTCTAAGTGGAATCAGATGGCAATCACACTATAGACTACCAAATTCAGTAAATGGCACCCAGATTTGTGCAGTGAAAAAAATACCTGCTGATCACTACTGCATAAATGCATTCCGAGTTGGGCACCTTTTATAGAATAGGGTGTAGCCCCAGGATCCACACCCAACATTCAGGCAAGAGGATTTATACCAACTGAACCCTAGTGTATACTTCTCCCTCCGTATCCACAGGGGTTAGGGGCAGAGCCGGCCCGTGAGTATTAAAAAAAGTGAATAATATTTGGGCCAGCTGTCCCCTTCTTACCCCCGGTATCACTTAAGCCTTACCTGGTGGTCTAGCGTTTTTTGGGGGGAGGAGCGACCTTCCTACACTCCTGCCCTGTGCAGATCACTCATAAGAAATGGCTGCCGTGAGCTCCCGTCGTAGTCTCAATTCTATAAATGGGCATCCCAATTGTAGGCGATGGTAGGCATCCTACCACTGTCTGGCAGCCAATCAGGATGCACGTTTTTAGGGGGGAAAAACCTCCCCACGGCAGACACCTACATTGTAGGTATTTGTTGCGGGTCTAGGGAGACGGGTAGGGTCACCTAAGCTCACCCAAGGCTGGGTGTGGTTTCACCCAGAAGTGGCTTTGGGCGAGTTTAAGCAGCACTAGGCATCTCCCTAGAGACACAACAAACGCCTGACATGTAGGCCAGCAAAATGCTAACCTACATTTCAAAAGTTGAAAGTAGACGAGGCCGACTGAGCTGATCGTAGCAAGGGAATCCTGATCAGATGAGCCAGCAGGCCTCCCCGAAATTGCAGCTTCGGAGAGTCCTGCCGGCTCAGCTGATTGGAGGGAAAATACCCCTGCTGCGATAAGCTGAGTCGGTTGCAGCAGAGGTTCCCACGACACCTACCCCTGAAATCAGCAGCTCCCTCCTGCCACCAACCCCCCCCCCCAAGTGCCGACACCGCCCAAGTAAGGAGTTTGGGGAGATTCAGGGGTGTTGATGGTTGGGGGGGTGTCAGGGGTTTAGAGGGGTTTAGAGGTTTAATGGTTAATGCTACTCTTTGCTTGGGGGTGTTGGAGGTTCGGGAGGGCCGGTGGCAAGAGGGTGTGGGCATCCCTCCTGCCAATCTTTGATTAGGGGGGGTGTTGGGGCTTCAGGGGGGCAGTGGCATAAGGGAGTGGGCATCCCTCCTGCCGATTTCATGGGTGGATGTTGGGAGACCTATGTTGCAGCTGGCTCAGCTTATCGCGGCAGGGATTACCCTCCCCCCCAATCATCTGAGCTGGCAGGACTCTGAAGCCACAGCTTCGGGGAGTTCTGCCAGCTCAGCTGATTGGGGATTCCCTTGCCATGATCAGCTGATGGCAAGGGATCCCTCGACAAAGGTAAGCAGCTAAGCTCTTTGCGATCAGGCTAAGGCACAATTAAACATGGAAACATGATGGCAGATAAATGCCAAATGACCCATCCAGTCTGTCTATCTGCAGTAACCATTATCTCTTCCTCTTTCTAAGAGATCCCATGTGCCTATTCCATGCTTATAAGAATATAAGAACTGTCATCTCCGGATCAGACCTTCGGTCCTTCAAGTCCGGCGATCCGCACATCCGGAGGCCCAGCCATGGGCATAATTTTAATCACCCATATCCCTCTATGCCTCTCGTAAGGAGATGTGCATCTAGTTTGCTTTTAAATCCTAGAACGGTGGATTCCGCAATAACCTCCTCTGAGAGCAGAACTTCCCGATATTTGTCCTGGACTTGTCCCCCCTTAGCTTCAGTCCATGTCCTCTTGTCCGTGTCACATTGGACATTGTAAATAATTTTTTTTCCTGCTCTATTTTGTCGATTCCTTTCAGTATTTTGAAAGTCTCGATCATATCCCCTTGCAGTCTCCTTTTCTCAAGGGAGAACAATTCCAGTCTCTTAAGCCGTTCCTCGTATTCCAAGTTCTCCATACCTTTTATTAGCTTCGTTGCTCGTCTTTGTGAAGCGACTGCAGGGAAGCAGTCCAACCACCATCGACGGCAGATACGACCATTCTCCCCAAAAACTTCCGAAAACCACTTTCTACTTTGAACCGACTCCATCCTACCAGCCTTCCAGGAAAGGAAGCTATCTCAACGCTCCCGACGCCGGGAAACCGCCCACTCCACCAAACTCAGAGGGAACACCAGCGGTCTTACCCTCAAAGTGAGTGAGTCCCACTTCACTTACTCCCCCCAACCAACTGGAAGAGGAAACATTCCCAGATCAGAACTCACAAGTGAGCATAGCAGACAGAACAGAGTGGAAGAAAGACACTCTCCCCTCCCCCAACCTTCTCTACACCTCCCAGATTCTTGCACCTCACACCAGGTACCAGGCTAAAGAAGATACCCCTCTACACAAAAAAACACAATGTCTCCTAGTTTAACAAGTTTACTAGTCCATCTACTACTCTTCCTATTCCTAACCAACAGAAAAACAGCAGGGTACCATACATCCTCAATCCCAACCTTAACAGAATCCTACAAGCATCCTCAACCATCCAGAAAACTCTACTCTACCAGAAACCTGATAGACTGCTCCTCATTCAACCATATCAGCATACCTACTAGCTGGGGAAAAAGACCACCCCCAAAACCAAGATCTTCAGTCCACAATTCTCACCCTCAAACTAAAAATTTCCTCCACCCAAAATGCACCCCCTCTCCCCACACAAACTATACCTCACTAGCCTGTGCATATATGAACATCAGATCAATAACCGCAAAAGCAAACCTTATAAAGGACTGGATAGTTAAAAAACAGTTAAGTTGCTTATTCCTAGCCGAAACCTGGCTAACCTCTGACTCGGATCCCAGCATCACAGAACTCTGCCCGAAGGGTTACAAAATATAATTGGTCTGCAGAGAAAAAAAACGACATCAACTTAAAGACCGTAGACAAACACTCCACTCCCCATCTAGATCTCCTAGCCTGCCAATTATCCAACGATACACTCATAGGAACTCTAACCTGCATTCTTTGTTACACAACATCAGGAAAATGGAATGCTAACAAACAAGCTCTCGAAGAATTCATTTATCAGAACTCCCTAACATCACCTTATAACCTACTCCTTGGAGACATAAACCTCCACCTATAAGACCACACCTCCAAACAAGTAGAAAATATACTCTCATACCTCAAAGCACTGAACTACCAGATCCTCAACCCCCAACCCACACACGAAAAAGGCCACAAACTAGATGTCACTGCATACATGTCCCAACACACTCACAATCCCGAAATCCACATCTCAAATGGGGCCTGGCACCCCTCCCTCTTGTCAGATCACTACAAATACACCTTTAACATCAATTGGGCTCAACGCAATAACAAGCAACCCCCTCCCAAAACCTCCTTCAAAACACGCCAAAAAATCAAACCCTTCACATTCTGGGACAAAGCAGACCCCGCAATCACCAATATAGCCCCCAACGAATTCATAACACAATGGCGTACTGTAAGCAAAACCATCCTGAATGAGCTAGCATCTGAACAATCAAAATCCAGAATCTGCAGACCGTCAGACAAATGGTTCGACACTGAACTTCTCCAACTAGAAAAGCTCTGCAGACAACTAGAAAGAGAATGGGGAAAAAAAGAACCTAGAACACACAAAAATAGCATGGAGAACTCAAATCAACCAATACAAGAACAAACTCAAGGAAAAACGGAAAGCCTACTACTCCAAAATGATAGGCACGGAAACCCTAGACACAAAAAAGCTATTCAATCTAGTAAAGAATCTCACGGACACCAAACCTCACCTAGCTACACAAGGAAACCACCCTCCGACAGCAATCCAACTAGCAGATCATTTCAAAAATAAGATCACCAAGACCAGAACCACATTCAACAATACTCACACCCACCTCGACAAGATAACAACAAACCCTTCAACAGGAGAAGCCATCGCCGCAGATAGAAGCTGGACAGTCTTCCCCGTATTACATTGGTCGGATATGAATCGACTCTACAAAAAATGCAGCCAAGCTTCTTGCGACCTAAATAACTACCCCACCTACCTGTTATCAAACTCCTCCACTACATTCAGAGCCAACCTCATGCTATATATTCAAACCACATTAACAGAAGGTCAATTCCCTCAAGACCTTGGAGAGATCATAATCACCCCAATCATGAAAGACCACAAAGGCCCAATAGATAACCCCTCCAACTACAGACCAATCGCTTCAATACCAATATACGTTAAAATAATAGGTCTAGTTGCACAATACCTCACCAACTACCTGGAAGACCATAATCTACTTCACCCCTCACAATCAGGATTTCGAACCAACCACAGCACAGAAACACTACTTGTAACACTACTAGACACAGCTCGACAGCAAATTAGCAAAGGCAAAAAGATGATGCTAATCTAACTTGACCTCTCCGCAGCATTTGACCTGGTCGACCACTCCATACTGCTACAGATACTTGACGCCATTGGGATCTCAGGCAAGGTCTACAATTGGTTCCAAGGATTCCTTAAATCAAGAACCTACAGGGTAAAGTCCAATAATATCAAATCAGAACCATGGTCCAACCCATGCGGAGTTCCACAAGGATCACCTCTATCACCTACGCTCTTCAACCTCTTTATTTCCTCCCTTGGAGCTACTTTAGATAACTTAAATGTTACATCCTTCAGCTACGCGGACGACATCACCATACTTCTCCCCTTCGACCCATCAGAGCCTACCACTACAGCAAAACTGGAAATAACCCTAGATGCAGTGGAAAAATGGATGGTAGACCACAAACTGAAACTAAACTCAGATAAAACAAAATTACTTCTGCTCGAAAAGGCCAAAACTCCCACCATTACAGAACTGAAAATTAAAAACTCCAAATACCCAATACAGCCCGAACTCAAACTCCTAGGAGTAACGATAGACAGATGCTGCACAATGCAGTCCCAAATCAATAAAACATCCCAGAAAGCTTTTTTAATTATGAGAAATCTACATAAAATAAGAAAATTCTTCGACCCAGCACAATTCAGGCTAATTGTCCAATCCCTAGTCTTAGGTCTACTGGACTATTGCAACTCCCTCTATCTACCTTGTCCTGCCAACATGATAAAACAACTTCAGACTATACAAAACACTGCCCTCAGACTGATCTACTCCGAACCCTTTTGCCTTTCCTCCACTCAAGGGCACTCAGCACAAAAAGATGTTTGATAACCTTCTGGCGACGCAAGCAGCAAAACTTAACCACTCCATCTCCAACCTGTAGACGGCAACGGGTGACTTCAAAACTTTTCGAAAAGAAATCAAAACCCTACTTTTCAAAAAATTTATCCAGATATCTTAACCCGACCCTTCCCCCTCCTCCTAGATAAATTCTCCCCAAAACCTCCACTTAAATAATCTCTTCCTCCCCAAAACACCAACCAAGTATTCAGATCCCTGAAATGTAACGTAATCTTATTTGTACTCTAACTGTAATTTATTTGTTATATCACACAGTAACGTACAGTCAATTTAATATCCAATTTGCAAGTTCTTCCAGAATTAATCTCCTCCCTTATAACCAAAAAAAAACAACCCAAAACTGTTGTAACTTCACTGGAAATGTCCAGTTAGCTCTTTTGTAATCCGCCTTGAACTGCAAGGTATAGGCGGAATAGAAGTCCCTAATGTAATGTAATGTAATGTCTCTGCACCCTCTCCAGCAGTTTTATATCCTTCTTTAGGTTGGGAGACCAATGCTTCTTGAATTCAGACACAGTCTCGGTCTCTATCACCTCTTCCATCTACCACCCTTTCTGTTAAAAAGTATCTTCTTAGATTATTCCTGAGTCTATCACTTCTTAACTTCATCCTATGCCCTCTCGTTCCACAGCTTCCTTTCAAATGAAAGAGACTTGACTCATGCACATTTATGCCATGTAGGTATTTAAACATCTCTATTATATCTCCCCTCTCCCACCTTTCCTCCAAAGTATACATATAGAGATCTTTAAGTCTGTCCCCATATGCCTTATGATGAAGACCACGCACCATTTTAGTAGCCTTCCTCTGGACCAACTCCATCCTTTTTATATCTTTTTAAAGGTGCGGTCTCCGGAATTGTACACAATATTCTAAATGAGGTCTCACTAGAGTCTTATACAGAGGCATTAACATCTTCTTTTTCCTACTGGCCATACCTCTCCTTATGCAACCTAGCATCCTTCTAGCTTTCAACGTCACCTTTTCAACCTGTTTGGCCACCTTAAGATCATCACATACAATCACACCTAAGTCCCGCTGTTCTGTTGTGCACATAAGTTCTTCACCCCCTAAATTGTACCGTTCCTTTGGGTTTTTGCATCCCAAATGCATGGCACTGCATTTATTAGCATTAAATTTTAGCTGTCAATTTTCAGACCATTCTTCAGGCTTCGCTAGGTCTTTCTTCATGTTATTCACACCATCTCAGGTGTCTACTCTGTTGCAGATTTTGGTATCATCCGCAAAGAGGTAAATCTTACCTGAAAGTCCTTCAGCAATATCGCTTATAAAAATGTTATAAAGAACAGACCCAAGAACAGAACTTTGAGGCACACCACAGGTAATATCCCTTTCCTCAGAGCGATCTCCATTGACCACTACCCTCTGTCATTTTCCACTCCTAACCCAGCCCATCACTTTAGGGCCCATCCTGAAGGCACTCAGTTTATTTATTAGACGTCTGTGTGGAACACTGTCAAAATCTAAATATACCACATCTAGTGCACTCCCTCTATCCAATTCTCTGGTTACCCAGTCAAAGAAATTGATTAAATTTGTCTGACAAAGACCTACCTCTAGTGAATCCATGTTGATATGGGCACCATTTAGAGAATCGGGGAGTTAGGCATCTATCTGTTAGGGCAGACACGATTCTGTTTAGGACAGAATTCTCAGCCGCTTCTTAAGTTGCCACCGAGACTGGCGTCCTATACAGAATCAGCCCCTTAAAGAATAAACAAGCATCCACAACTGGCTCGATACAGTATTCTTACATATGTGCATTGTGAGCTGGAAGGTGAATCTGGGTCAATGCTACAGTACAGATTGATACATCAGCCAGTGTGGTACTCTAGACCAGCTACAAATGTATTATTCACTCTAGACCCTGCCTTAGCCATTGCTCTAAAACTTATCACACAAAGGCCTATGGTTTCTTTATAGTACTTTCAGTTTCTTGAAGGCCAAATTCATACTGATAATATGTTCTAGAAGCTTTTTCTCCAAACAGAAAAAAATGAAAGAGTAATGTACTCATTGCTTACAGCTGCAAGAAACTGTTTATTATCTTACATCTTCAATTGACTAGAAAACCATATAATTTACAAGTGTCTATATTTCTGAAACTGACATAAGGTGGCAAGTGATACAAAAAATCAGTTATCGTGTCTGGAGTTGCTTAAAATACTTAACTAAAAGGACCAGAAAGCCCTATTCTTGCAGTAAAGAACAGCTACACCAGCTAAGAAAAAATTTCAAAGCATTTATTAGTTCATTAAACCAAAGGTCAAGACAGTGCTCAAATGCCTTCATGGCTATAGCATTTTCCCAAGGAGATTTGATAAAATGAGCTCTGGGCTTTCTTCTGATCTGTAAAAACTGTCTCACACTGTTTATTATGTTTATGAATTACAGAATCAGCAAAGATTGCCTTCTGCTATGATTTAACATTTTAAAATCCACTCTGTGATCCCACCCATTACACCCCCCTCCCTCCCTTATATTAAATACCATGGAAAGTCTTTGAAATTAAAAAGTCACCAATCGCTGGAACGTCATATAATCTAATCTAAAGAATGTACATCCCCCTGCACAGAATTTCATAAGTGTGGTGAGATTTTAAGCAGGTCATTCTGAGGACTGAAAGTGACTATTAAGCATATAAAAAATATCCAGTTTATCCCTAAGAATAGAAGTTCTGGAACACCTTTTAAAATTCGAGTAAAATGAGAATCTTATAGCTACTCTATAAACTATCAGGAACCAATTCAGGATCTTTTTTAAAAAAATTTTTTTATTCATTTTTACACTTTCAATAAGTGAAAACAGTAAAGAATGCATTTTATACGTAAAATAACACTTAACATCCTTACATGACTTATAAAGAGTTATAACCCTCCCCCATGCCCCACATTATCCATCAAGTTATCCATTAGTTATCATAGTTTATGATAAGTGCTCTATATCAAATATATCCTGTCCACATATTAAACATTTATAAACCTTAAGAAACTGTTACATAATCCTTCCCCCCTCTCAATCTCACAAGGAAGATAAGAATTCATGTAAAATATCAATTCAGGATCTTAAGAAACGGAGAGATATACTTTTTGAAAACCATAATTTGTTGCTTAAGTGTGTTATTGTATTCTGACCCTTCTGCGATTTTCCCACCAACCTCAGCAAAAGGCCAACCACCACTAGTTTTAGAACTGTTGAAACACACATTCCAACAGAGAACCATGTATTGTCTCACTTACCTATTTTACAAGGCCATCGCTACCTCTTCAAGGAGAAATACTGTATATTCTTATGGACTCCTATTTTCTCCATTTGTACCTCTAGCATGTCTCTGCAAAAGCTTGCTTCCCACATCCTACTTTATCAGTCTCAAACGACTACTTCCACCAACATTTTTCCAATTTCCTATATTTCTGCTTAAGCTCCCTCAACTAATTTTACTAAGGAATGAATTTGGTCAAATTTACTTGCATGATATTTCAATGAATCTATAGCTCTGACAACCAACATTCCAGATGTCAACCGTCAAATCTACTCCACTAATCCCGTTCTCCTTCAGAAAAAGCCTCAAGTGATCTAAATGCTTGTGGTATTAGATTTTTTTCCTAAGCACCTTCCTCCAAACCCCAATCACTTCCAACATACAGCTTCATTAGAAGATTGCCCAATCATGAGTCAGGAAGAGTTATAATAGGTCTTCAGCTCAGAGGAATTCCCTCTGAGTCTCAAATAATAAATCTATTGTATGGCTTCGTACAATAACCAACTACTGACAAACTAGTTCAACCATTGACTCTATAAAACCAGTAGAAACCCCAATCAGAACAGTATCAAACTCAGTATTAAAATCCCTTAACAAATACATGAACTGATAAGACCATCTCTGTAATCAGATTTATCAATTTTTTTTGTTAGCTATATTTTACCTGGGGGGTGAGGCCAGGACAAACAAATAAGAGCAAATGTAATAATGAATTCTCAGCTGTTCCAATCCTCAAATCCTTTACATGCTACACACCTGACTTTTCCTTGCAACCCTAGGGCAATGCCATATTGCAAAACCTGAAGTGTATAATTGTGCTATTATCAAGATACTTTACACCAGGGGTGTCCAACCTTTTGGCTTCCCTGGGCCGCATTGGCCAAAAATTTTTTTTTCTGGGGCCGCACTAACACTAGCCGATGAACAAAAAAAAGGTTGAGCAGGTCCCAAATCTGCACTCACTAAGATAGAAGATGTATATATCTAATAATAAACCTTCATTTAAGGGACACTGTGGAGAGGAACCCAAAAAAGCAGTAATACTTACCTTGACTGAGTGATCCTTCATATTCACCGCTGACAGTGGAAGCAGCCACAGGCTTCCACATCCCCACTCTGATGAGCAGGGATGCGCAATCCTGGTTCTCCCATTCACTTCTATTACAGCTACAGTGAGCCTCATCAGAGCGGGGATGCTGAATCAGCTGTCAGCAGCGCACATGGAGGATCGTTTAATCAGGTAAATATTACTGATTTTTTGGGCCTCCCACTTTGAGCTTAGGCTCCCTCAAAATGAACATCTCCCCTGCTGTAGCTAGTAGGGATCCCCAAGCTTCAACAACTGACAGCCACTTCCTCCCCCTCCAACTTCTGCAGCTGGCAGCTGCCTTCCTTCCTCCCCTTGTCTTTCATGCATGCATGAAAGCAGTGGCAGCTTGAGGATATTGCCATTGGCTGCAAAGCTTGGAGAGTTTGAGTTGCCAGACTGGAGGAAGATGTCTTCAGTTGGCAGGGCTTGGGAATCCCCCACTAACTCAAGTATTTATAAATTGCATTCAGGCGGGGAGAAACTTTGGTGCCCATCCACTAATTTTGGGCTCCAGTCCCTCCCCCAAATCAGCTGAATACAAAAATAATTGTGATGCACATATACCAAAGCTAACATATTCCAGTTAATAAATTCAAAATAAAACAATTTTTTCTACCTTGTCTGGATGTTTTGTTTTTCCATCATCTTGGTCCCAGTTTCTCTTTCTGCTTTTTCTCTATCTTCAACTAATTCTCTTTCCAGTGTCTGCTGTCCATTTTTTTCTCCTCTTCTGTCGTTCCATTTCCTTCTTATGCCTATCTCCAACGTATTGATTTTTCCCTTTCAGCTTTCTTAACTTTTTCCTTTCTGCCTCTGTCCACTCAAATCTTGCCTTCTTTCTCACCCTTCTTCTTTTTAAATGTTCAGCTACCTCTCAATTCTCCATCTTCTCTCAGTCCGTAGCTCTCCCATTTCCCATCTCACTTCTTTCCCAGCCTCATATTCCCTTCTATCTACTCCCCATTACCACATTTCTACCACTGTGCTCACGGCTCTCTCACTCGTCATCTCCCTTTTGACCTCATCCACATGGCTCACCACTGTCAGAATCCCCATCCCTTTCTCCACTGGTCAGGCTATAATTCCCTGTCCCTTTCTTTCCATCCCTAGCATCATCTTATCCCAGCTCTCTTCCCGCCTGCCCTTCCATGGTTCCATCTCTCCTCTATCTCCATGGTCCAACATTTTGCTCCCTCTCTTTTCTGTTTTTCTTCTTCTCTCCCCCCTTGATGCTGAACAATGAAATGGAGAAAAAAAAAGAGATGCTGCTTCTCTCTGCCTTCTATCCTCTGCTTTCCATCCACAGGCCTAACATTTCTCCCTCCCTCCCATCCCTAGATCCAACTTCTCTCCCTTTCTCTTCCCAACTGCCCCCATCCCATCTCTCCCCCTATCTGCCTGCCTCCCTTCCCCAGGTCCACCATTTCTTCCTTTCTCTTGCCAACAGTTCTCCCTTCAAGTATCTCTTTCCCTCTTCCTCCACACCACCCGAGGTCCAACTTCTCTCTCTTCAGACCATTGCCCACCATCTCTCTCTCTGTCCTCTGTTTCTGGCCCCATAAGCTCTCCCCCAGGCCCAATCTGGCATTTCTTTTAATACCCTCCCCCCCCCCAAAAAAAAAACTCCCCAAATCCAGGAGGCTTCCTCAACCCAACATGTTCTCCCCCTTCTCTTTGCGCCCATGCATCTCTACCTCACTTCTCTCCCACCACCATGTCCAATAATTCTCTCTGTCTCCGTCCTTCCTCTCTCTGCCCAACAGTTCTCCTCTTTCTTTATCTCCCAAATTGCACCATCTCTTTCCCTCTCTCAGACACCCAAATCTCCCTTTCTATTATCTCCCTCACCTCTGCATCTCTTTCCCTCACTCCCTCCATTCTTCCATCTTATGGCTCATGCTCCTCTCTATCTTTCTCTTCATTCTGTGTCCTAAGTTCATGCCCCTCCCTCCTTCCTTCCATCATTTTTCCTAAGTTTGTGCTCCCTCCCTCTCAAGACTTCTCAAGTCTCACGCCCTTCTCCCTTTCTCCCTTCTGGCCTTTACCTTTTTCCTGCTCCCTCCTCCGTCTTGCAGCGTTCACACAAAGTCGCGGGCAGCGGCCCCCATGTGCCTCCCGCGGCTGATCTGGAAGCGTTCCCTCAACACACCCATCTCCCTTTCTCCCTTCTGGGCCTTTACCTTTTCCCTGCTCTCTCCTCCGTCTTGCAGTGTTCACACAAAGCTGCGGGCATCGGCTCGCACGCGCCTCCCGCGGCTGATCTGGAAGCGTTCCCTCAACAAGCCCTTCTCCCTTTTGGGCCTTTACCTTTTTCCTGCTCCTTCCTCCATCTTGCAGCGTTCACTCAAAGCTGCGGGCAGCGGCTCCCACGTGCCTCCCGCGGCTGATCTGGAAGCGTTCCCTCAACACACCCATCTCCCTTTCTCCCTTCTGGGCCTTTACCTTTTCCCTGCTCCCTCCTCCGTCTTGCAGTGTTCACACAAAGCTGCGGGCATCGGCTCGCACGCGCCTCCCGCGGCTGATCTGGAAGCGTTCCCTCAACAAGCCCTTCTCCCTTTTGGGCCTTTACCTTTTTCCTGCTCCTTCCACCGTCTTGCAGCGTTCACTCAAAGCTGCGGGCAGCGGCTCCTACGTGCCTCCTGTGGCTGATCTGGAAGCGTTCCCTCTGATGTCACGACATCAGAGGGAACGCTTCCAGGTCAGCTACAGGAGGCACGTAGGAGCCACTGCCCGCGGCTTTGAGTGAACGCTGCAAGACGGAAGAGGGAGCCGTCAAGACGTTAAAAAGCTGGAGGCGGCAGAAGGAAAACACCGCATTGTCCTCCAGCACGAGTGGGGCCGCACAAAATCACGGGCCACGGGTTGTCATTATTTTGTTACGTATGTTTTTATGTAACCCGGACAGAAAACCAGCACAGAACTGTGGATGTAGGGGGATATAAAATCTCAAATAAATAAATTAAAATTAAATATTTTAAATATACTGTCATAGCAACATCCTCCAAATCAGTGAGGTGTTGAGAATCACTGATTCTACACTCCATTCCTTTGTACTACTGAGGTCTCTTTTCCACTAACAGGTTCCTCTGTATCTCTCAAGAGATGGTATTACCGGGGGTTAGGCAAGAAGTGAGCATTCCTTCCCCCGAGGGTTACCCATCCATCTGCATAAAAAAGCACTGAAGATTCTGATTTCTACCTACTTATTTAGTACTCTCATATCCTAGCAACTAGTTGGCTGATTATGCAGATTAGTCTCTTATGCAAATTACTCTTTTATGTAGATTTACTTTACAAGTTCACCCAGAGGCAAACAGGGTTTGGCTAGAATAAAGCTGGAAACTTTTACTCGTGAAAACTGTCACTCAGGTTGTAAGGATATACCTGACCATCCAAGCATGGAGTCAAAAGGGAGAAATTCACCACCCTCACAGAACAGTTGAAAGGTTCTCCTCCCCATATTCACTCTTCTCTTGGGACTGCGACTCCTAGATTATGGATCGATTTCCATGTCCCATTCCTGACTCTCTCCCTCACCTACCTCCATGGGTGTTTCATGTTCCTCACGGGGGAAGGGGGGAAATATCATTTCTTCTTCCTCCTCCTCCTCCCCCCGCTGAGTAAGCTTCTCTTCATATTCTGGTTCCCTTTCCCAGATCCTGCCTTTCATGGGTTCTACCTCTGGCCCTTGGGATTCTTTGGGATAATTATACCTAAAGGAAGGCCTTACATTCCTTGGGCTAGTGGACTTTCGGTAACTCTTTGGCATAAGGGAGATATATAGAATGAGAGCTTGGGATTTGAAGGGACCCCATGAAATCTCGTAAAGAGGTAGAACTTCTTTTCTGCACCTTCTAGGGGTATCCTTTCTCACTCTTCACAATACATATTACTGAAACTTATCAGCACTCTGTTCCAACATCAAATCTCAGTAAAACAGCTTTATTCTTTATTGATATTACATCAACTAAAAAATCAAACACTCTATGGGAATCTTTTCTCTTTTATCCTCATCCCTCATATATTCTATCTCTCTACTCATACTAAAAATCACTGTCTCTCCCCTCCCCCTCTCCATTTCCTCTGATGAAGGGACCTATTTTTTCTATATTTTTCATAACCCTTGATAACCAGTATATTCATAGGAATAAGGGTAAGACTTATAGTCCCACCAACCCCAGGGACCACTATTCACATATAGAGACCCATATAATCAGGACTACTCAAATCAAGTCACTTCACAACCAATCAAGATGACCTTTATTCTATGCAATCACTGTGGTGCTTTAATTCCAAGACATACTATTTGGAGGCTTAAGGCTTGCCCCATCTGTCTTCAACTTGCTAATATTAAGGAGGAGCTCTGCAAACTTAAACAGGAATTGAATACAATTAAAGCAGCTTCCATCACTCCACAAAATCATACCAACTTACCACCTCTACCTCAAAGAATAAAACAGCCCAGGAATAAAAGGGTCACAGTAGGCTCAGGAAGACTGCGACATGTAACACAGAAACATTCACCTTCACTAATATTACCTCTACAGAATTCCTTTGCTCCACTAGTGCACTGCGATACTCAAGAAAACAGAAGGGAGGTGGGACTGGAACCAATGAAGGTAACTCAAGAGAACAAGCGCACCCTAAGTACAAATAAAAAAGCCCAAAACAGAAAACTATTACTGTTGGGGGATTCCATCATCAGAGGCATTAACCTTGGAACACAAGGCGAGGAGACCAAAATAGTGAAATGTCTTCCAGGATCCTAAGCTACCAGGAGTTCCAGGCAAATACTGACTATAATTAAGGAAGAAACTAAGGATTTAAACACTGATGTTGTTATCCATCTGGGAACAAATGACCTGGCCAACAACTCCACACTTGCAGCACAGAAAGCTTTTCGGGAGCTTGGTGAGGGTGTGAAACCTTTTGTAAAGACTTTAGCTTTTTCTGAAATACTGCCTGCATAGGGAGAGCAAAGAGTGAAAAACACAGAGGACTTTAATAGATGGCTCAGAGCCTGATGTCATCAAGAATGCTTCAGGTACATAGGAGGATGGGGAAATACATGGAAGGACAAGAAGCTATATTGCACTGATGGGCTACATATTACTACAGCAGGAAAAAGAAACCTTGCAGAGAAATTTAGACAATATTTTTCCAGAGCAACAAAAAAGGAAGGAGAGGTCCAACCTTATCTGCAGAAAAAACCAACCAGGAACAAACAAAAACCAACTGCAGATCTGTACAAGATGCAGGCAGAATTTATTGTGACAAATATAAATTTATAAAAACCTTTTTCCCAAACAAGGGACCCAAAGTGAAACGACACAAAAATCCATACGAAAAAGGAGATTATCGCTGAAAAATAGCTGGAAAGCGATGACCACAAATGCTCGCAGTCTAAGCAACAAAGTTCATGATCTGCAAGCCCTGATGTTAGAGGCAGATCTAGATATTGTTGCTATCACAGAGACATGGTTCAGTGAATCACATGGATGGGATGCAAACATACCGGGATATAATCTTTTTAGGAAGGACAGAGATGGTCATAAAGGTGGAGGAGTAGCTCTCTATGTAAAGATCAATATCCAAGCGACCGAAATGCAAGGGACCTGGGGAGAGGAAGAAGCGATATGGATTGCTCTGAAAAGAGAAGATGGAACTTCTATCTACGTGGGTGTAGTGTACAGACCTTCGACTCAATCGCAGCAAATTGATAAGGATCTGATTGTGGATATCCAAAAGTTTGGAAGGAAAGAGGAGGTTCTGCTGTTGGGAGATTTCAACCTGCCGGATGCAGACTGGAATGTTCCGTCTGCGGAATCGGAAAGTAGGGAAAATGTGGATGCCTTTCAAGAGGCTCTGCTCAGACAAATGGTGACGGAACCCACAAGGGAAAAAGCGATATTGGATCTGGTCCTCACAAATGGAGAGAGTATCTCTAATGTTCGAGTGGATGCTCACCTGGGAAGTAGCGATCATCAAACGGTTTGGTTTGATATAACGGCTAAAGTGGAGAGCGGCCGCACGATTCTTAAAATCCTAGATTTCAAACATACGGACTTTAATGCAATGGGAAAGTACCTGAAGAAAGAGCTGTTAGGATGGGAGGACATAAGAGAAGTGGAAAGACAGTGGTCTAAGCTGAAAGGAGCGATAAAAATGGCTACGGACCTTTATGTGAAGAAAATCAATAAAAACAAGAGAAAAAGGAAGCCGAAAAGGCGAAAGAGTTGGCGTTCATGAAATATAAAAAACCCAAGAAGAGGAGAGCAGAAAGGACTACAGGGTGAAACTGAAAGAAGCCAAGAGAGAGATACGTTTGGCGAAGGCACAGGCGGAAGAACAAATGCTAAAAATGTAAAAAAGGGAGATAAAAAATTTTTCTGATATATTAGTGAAAGGAAGAAGATAAAAAATGGAATTGCTAGGCTAAAAGATGCTGGGAACAAATATGTGGAGAGTGATGAGGAGAAAGCAAATGTGCTAGACAAATACTTCTGTTCTGAGTTCACAGAAGAAAATCCTGGAGAAGGACCGAGATTGTCTGGCAAAGTTACACGAGAAAATGGAGTAGATTCTGCGCCGTTCACGGAGGAGGGTGTTTATGAGCAACTTGAAAAACTGAAGGTGGACAAAGCGATGGGACCAGACGGGATCCATCCCTGGATACTAAGAGAGCACAGAGAGGTTCTGGCGAGTCCTATTAAAGACTTGTTCAACAAATCTCTGGAGACGGGAGTGATTCCTGGGGATTGGAGGAGAGCGGATGTGGTCCCTATTCATAAAAGTGGTCACAGGGATGAAGCAGGAAACTACAGGCCGGTGAGCCTCACTTCAGTTGTTGGAAAAATAATGGAAGTGTTGCTGAAAGAAAGGATAGTGTACTTCCTTGAATCTAATGGGTTACAGGATCCGAGGCAACATGGCTTTACAAAAGGTAAATCGTGCCAAACGAACCTGATTGAATTTTTTGATTGGGTGACCAGAGAGCTGGATCGAGGACATATGCTAGATGTAATTTACTTGGATTTCAGCAAAGCCTTTGATACAGTTCCTCATAGGAGGCTGTTGAACAAACTTGAAGGGCTGAAGTTAGGACCCAAAGTGGTGAACTGGGTCAGAAACTGGCTGTCGGACAGACGCCAGGGGGTGGTGGTTAATGGAAGTCGCTCGAAGGAAGGAAAGGTGACTAGTGGAGTCCCTCAGGGTTCGGTTCTGGGGCCAATCCTGTTCAATATGTTTGTGAGTGACATTGCTGAAGGGTTAGAAGGAAAAGTGTGCCTTTTTGCAGATGATACCAAGATTTGTAACAGAGTAGACACCAAAGAGGGAGTGGAAAATATGAAAAAGGATCTGCAAAAGTTAGAGGAATGGTCTAATGCCTGGCAACTAAAATTCAATGCAAAGAAATGCAGAGTAATGCATTTGGGGATTAATAATAGGAAGGAACCATATATGCTGGGAGGAGAGAAGCTGATATGCACGGACGGGGAGAGGGACCTTGGGGTTATAGTGTCCGAAGATCTAAAGGCGAAAAAACAGTGTGACAAGGCAGTGGCTGCTGCCAGAAGGATGCTGGGCTGTATAAAGAGAGGCGTAGTCAGTAGAAGGAAGAAGGTGTTGACGCCCCTGTACAGGTCATTGGTGAGGCCCCACTTGGAGTATTGTGTTCAGTTTTGGAGAACGTATCTGGCGAAAGACATAAGAAGACTTGAGGCGGTCCAGAGGAGGGCGATGAAAATGATAAGAGGCTTGCGCCAGAAGATGTATGAGGAGAGACTGGAAGCCTTGAATATGTATACCCTAGAGGAAAGGAGAGAGAGGGGAGATATGATTCAGACGTTCAAATACTTGAAAGGTATTAATGTAGAATAAAATCTTTTAACACAAATACTTTTAATTACTGTAGTTCAGTCATCCATCCTTATGTTTTTTCCTTGAATGTTCCCCTTCTTCTTTTCAAAACATTTATTATGTAACTTTTCCCCTTTTATCATTACGTCTTCTTGTTTTCGTCTGTTTATGAGTCTGTTTTTTACCTTTTACTTAATATTATTTGTATGTTTTTTAAAATGCTTATATATCTTATTGTAAATCGCTTAGTAAATTATGGATAGGCGATTCATCAAATTAATAAAATAAACATAAACATAAACATAAAAATGGTAAAACCAGAGGACATAATTTGAGGTTGAGGGGTGGTAGATTCAGGGGCAATGTTAGGAAATTCTACTTTATGGAGAGGGTAGTGGATGCCTGGAATGCGTTCCCGAGAGAGGTGGTGGAGAGTAAAACTGTAACTGATTTCAAAGAAGCGTGGGATGAACACAGAAGATTTAGAATCAGAAAATAATATTAAATATTGAATTAGACCAGTTACTGGGCAGACTTGCTGTGTCTGTGTATGGCCGTTTGGTGGAGGATGGGCAGGGGAGGGCTTCAATGGCTGGGAGGGTGTAGATGGGCTGGAGTAAGTCTTAACAGAGATTTCGACAGTTGGAACCCAAGCACAGTACCGGGTAAAGCTTTGGATTCTTGTCCAGAAATAGCTAAGAAGAAAAAAAAATAAAAAATTTAAATTGAATCAGGTTGGGCAGACTGGATGGACATTCGGGTCTTTATCTGCCGTCATCTACTATGTTACTATGTTATTCTCCCCACCATAATTTAACCCCCCCCCCCAACACATAATTCAACTCCCACCTATCAACTTAATTATACATAGGAGTAAACCCCACTGAAAGTTGTGCCCAAATAGGCACATAAAAGGGTTGTTCCTTTGGCAGCACTTTAGCAGGTGGGAGCCATGTCTCTGGTGCACCATAAATTATGAGCAGTTTTGGTGTCACTTGTAAGCACCTTTGACCAGTTTTGCTGTATTTCCTTTCATGGCAACATGTTTCATGGCCATAATGAACTTTGGACTTTCACCCAAGTTTCTGACAAATTTTCTTAGTGCATACATAGATGGTTCAGCCAACGAAATGAATTTCATGTGAAAGGCTATATAGCATCCAGGTACCACAAATGCAAATGTATATTCTCAAAGCTCCCTCTCAGAAGTGTCTCCTTGAACAAATATGTTAGGTGCCAGTATTAAGTCCTAGTGACTTGATGAGTTACAGATCTAAAAAGAGATCGGTTTTGTTCTAGTCCGGTAAGGCCTCCAGCATCATCCCCATGGTTGTTTTCAACATGTCCAGCCATCTGATTGCAGGTCGTCCTCTTCACCTGGTTTTCAATCTTCTCAAACATATTGTCCTTCTCCAATGATCTCTCTCTTCTTACAGTGTGACCAAAATAAGACAGTCGTAACTTCAACTTTTGGGCTTAGAGTGACATAGCCTATTTGATCTCTTCTAGAATCAATTTGTTAGCTCTTCTGGCGGTCTATGGCACACATAAAATCTTTCTCCAGAACCAAAGCACAAACGAATCAATCTTCTTTCTGTTTTTTTTTCCCGTAGAGTCCAGCTTCTGCATCTGTAACTTTCCATTGAGAAAATGAATGCATGGACAAGTCTGGGCTTCGTTTGGAGTGTTATTTTCTTACCTTTGAATACTTTGTCAAGAGCCTTCATTGAAGAGCGACCCAGAGTTATTCTGCAAAATATTTCTTCCCTGCTAGTTGCTTTTTTGTTTATGAAAGAGCCCAGGAAATCCTTTACTTCTATTCTATCGCATTCAAACTCAAAATCTTCATAGTTTTCTGTGTTCATGATCTTCATCTAGTTTATGTTTAGTTCTAATTCCGGTTATGACTTTCGACTTTGACTCTTCTCAGTAGATACAGCATGTCTTCTTTGCTGCTGGTGATGACCGTTGTATCATCTGCATAGCGCAGGTTGTTTATATTTCGGCCACCAACTTTGAAACTAATGCTCTATTTTTCCAAATTTGCTTTTTTGAAAATTTACAATAAAGGCTGAACACGTAAATATACCAAAGTCAATGTTAAGAAAACCAAGTGGCTTTCCTAAGACAATTCTGTTTGGAAAAATGAGACAACAATAAGGAGTGTTTTACCTTTTTTTAAAAGTTTTATTTATAATTCACATAATCACAAGCATACAAAAACTTGTTAAACATAGAAATAAAACACTTTAAAGAAGCATAAACATCACTGTTTGTATCTTTCTTAGACCCCCAAAATGAAGAAAATGAGGGAAGTAAAACTATAAGCCATTACAGGGACATCTTAGGAAAAATCATTACATTTCAAATTATGCTTAATGTGATCATAATAACCTCACCAAATAATCATAACAACTACGATCTGTTTTCCCTAGCCACTATCTTCTTCATAGCCATAAATGTTCTAGGCTGTTCTGGTACAAAAAAATACATATTTTATTCCTCCATGTATAACAATGCATTTACAGGTGTAGGCTAACAAAAAAGACGCTCCTATATCTTTTTTTTCCTGTCTCATGACCGAAAAAAAACTTCCTCCTTTCCTGAGTGAGCTGTTTATTATTGCCAGGGTAGACCATAATTTTTTGGCCATGAATTTGAGCCTGAGGATTATGAAACTAGGATCTCAACATATTAAGTCTTGTTCAAAAAGAAATGTTACTATCAGCGTTGATTTTTTTTGTTACTTCAAAGATAGATTCTTCCAAAACTGCTGATAGATTATTCAGGTCAAGTCCTCCATCTTCTGTCGGTGTAACCAGTAAATCCCATGGAGGATTTTTAGCGGAATTCGGTATGAAGTATACTTTATTCAGTGGAGAAATAATTCAATCAAATCTCTCTTAAACACTTCACCAGGAAGTATACCAGCAGGCTTTGGAAAATTCAGTAGATGTAAATTTAGTCTCCTATGGCAGCTCAACATTTAGCTCGCACTGCTTGGAAGCGTAGCTTGATAAAAGGGGGGGGGGGGAGAATAATTCTCTAATTGCTTTATTTTTTTGTGAATCAAAAGCTTAATCATTGTTGCATCTACCTCTTCCAATTTGTTAACATCTTTAAGTTGTTGGATCAGAGTGGAACAATCTAGCTTCGTACTATCTACAGTCTTAGCATGATCTTCAGTTTTAATAGCATTTACCTCTTTAAATGAGTTGGAAACTATGGAATCTAAATGCAAGAGGATTTCCCAGATATGTTCTAGCTTTGCCTTCTTTGAAACTTCAGAAAATATCCTGATTCCCACGATGACTTCATCGGCTAGTTGATACAACGATTGGAGACTTTCACCCACAACGTCTTGATCTGAGACTTACACATTCAGGGCAACTGCTCCCCACGCCATCACTCCTACCAGACAAGGAGGCAGATTAGTTCCCAGAGGCAATAATGAAGGGCATTAGGCGCTCCCTCTTCAGACTCTACAGCTGAGCACAACTCTTCGGGCTGTGTCGATGAGGTCCTAATGGCGAAGCGATCCAGCTTCTGTTGAACTGGGGAGGAGGCCATCACTGGGAAAGGTACTGCTTTGTCTACCCCTTTTCTCTTTGTATGAAGCATAATGCTGAAGAAATTGGTAAAAGAGTAACCTCAAGCAAATGCTGCCGCTTTCAGCAACAGTCACATCACCGTCTTGCCATTCCTTCTAGGAGAGTTTCCTTTTTAATTAACATTGACAGATATGTTTTCTAAACTAAACTAAACCTTGGGTTTGTATACCGCGCCATCTCCGCAGCGCAGAGCTCGGTACGGTTTACAGAGTTAAGAGGAAAGGATCTACAATGAGGGGATATAGGAGAGGGACTAAGGAGATAGAGAGGGACAGGATACTGGAGAACAAGAGGTGATTAGATTTTTGAAAAGTTTTCAAGTGTTTGCGGAAGGATTGGAAGGAGCTTGAATTTCTGAGCGGGGATGAGAGGTTGTTCCAGAGTTCTGTGGTTCTAAAGGGGAGGGATATTCCAAGTTTTCCTGCGCGGGATATACCTTTTATAGAAGGGAATGATAGTTTCAGTTTTTGGGAGGGTCTGGTGGAGTGTAGGTTTGAGGAATTCCAAAAGAGTGGGATAATGGGAGGAAGGATGCCATGTAGGATCTTGCTGCAACGATTGTTAGATGAGAGGGGTTTGAAAACAATCAAGAAAGATAAAATTAAATGTATATGAAAGCATGTTATACTCATTTCCTATCTCTTTCCTGAAGGCACAGAAAGTTCATACTGAATATACCTAAAATATATTAGTATACCCTGGGTCTCCATGTCTGCAAACGCATCCCACCAGTGCCCACCTCACCAGTGTGGTTATGATAAAAATCCAATCAGTTAGCTGTGCTTCCTGAACAGAACTAGGAAACAGTGATGTAGATGGTAGTTTTGTATTGAATTCTCTTTTAGGTGCAGAATATAAAGAATTCAACAAAGGTAAAGGGTGCCCTCTAGTGACAAAAATAGTCATGCTTTCAGACATGAGGAACTACATTGCTCTGATATTTTGTGCTACTCTTAATAACCAATTTTTAATGCCTCTAAAGTAAAATAGGAAACTGGTCTTTGACCTAAGGTCCGCCACGTGAGCGGACTGCTGGGCACGATGGACCACTGGTCTGACCCAGAAGCGGCAATTCTTATGTTCTTATATAGATCATCAAAAATGTTTGAGACAATAATATTGTCTTCTCAGTTTCTTAATGCTCTTCGTCTCAAATTTTAACACGTTAAAGCAATATTTTTAAGGGGAACAGACCATCAATATTCCAATATCTCATTTTACTAAAAACTGTTAACTTAATTTATTTGGTATCATTTAATTCCACTTGGTTCTCTCAATCAATGAAAAACACACAAAAATATTGCTCAGTTGCCCTAAGGAGAAGGCAAGGAACACTAGTACTTTAGTAGAATAATACCATCTAATTGAAGAATACATTTGCCAATTAAGCCTTTGTCAGTCTTGATTTTATTAAGAATGGAAAAATATATAGCAAAATCAAAACACAAAACCAAGGGACCTAGAAACAACAAACAAAAAACTACTACTACTACTATGGTAATATCGGGTCCAAGAGATTAGTAGGTATTTGGATTTTCATAAGGCATAAGGTACCTCTTGAAAGACTTCTGAGGAAATTAGAAAGTCATGGGATAAGAGTTAACATCCTATTATAGATTAAGAACTGGTTGAAAGATAAAAAACAGAGAGTAGGTTTAAATGGTCAATATTCTCAATGGAAATGGTAAATATATATTAGGGTTCCCCAGGGATCTTTGCTGGGACCGCTGATTCTAATATAGGTAAAGAGTGGCCCAGTAGTAGAGCTGCTGCCTCTACACCCAGAGGTTGTAGGATCAAATCCCAGGGCTGCTTCTTGTGACCCTGGGGAGGTCACTTAATATTCCATTACCCCAAGTACAAAATAAGTACTGGTATATATTTAAGCCACTTTGAGTGTGGTTGTGTAACTACAAAAAGGTGGTATACAAGTCCCCCTTAATATATTTATCGATGGTCTAGAGACCGGAATAATTAGTGAGATAATTACATTTTCTGATGACTCAAAGTTGTTAAATCACAAAAGGACCTTGTGAGACTGGGAGACGGGGCATCAAATCGGCAGATGTGAGCAAGTGCAAAATGATGCATGTGGGAAAGAGGACCCCAAACAATAGTTATGTGATGCAGGGTTTCACATTAGGAGTCAATGCCCAGGAAAAGGATCTAGGTGTCATCGTTGAGGATACATTGAAACCCTCAGCTCAGTGTGCGGCTGCAACTAAGAAAGCAAACAGAATGTTGGGATTTATCTGGAAAGGAATGGAAAACAAATGAAAATGTTATAATGCGTTTGTATCTATCGCTCTATGGTGCAGCTGTTCCTCGAATACCGTGTGTAATTCCTGTCACTACATTTCAAAAGAGATACTGAATAGCGGAATAAGAAAAGGCACAGAGAAGGGCAATGAAAATGATAACAGGGATGGGATGACTTCCCTATGAGGAAAGGTTAAAATGGCTCGGCTTTTCAGCCTAGAGAAGAGATGGCTCAGAGGAGATATGATAGAGGTCTATAAAATACTAACTGGAGTGCAGCGGGTAGATGTGAATCATTTGTTTACTCTTTCCAAAAATACTAGGACTAAGGGGCATGCGATGAAGCTAACTAAGTAGTAGATTTAAAATAAACTAGAGAAAATATTTCTTCACTCAATGTGTAACTAAACTCAAATTTGTTGCCAGAGAATGTGGTGAAAGCAATTAACTTAGCAGGGTTTAAAAAGGTTTGAATAATTTCCTAAAGGAGAAGTCTGAAAGCTATTATTAAGATGAACTGGGGGAAATCTACTGCTTATTCCTGGGATAAGCAGTTTAAAATCTGCTGTTCTACTTGGGATCTTGCCAGGTACTTGTGACCTGGCCACTGTTGGAAACAGGATACTAGGCATGATGGACCTTCAGTCTATCCCAGTCTGGCAATTCTTTTGCTCTTATCACATGGCTACTGGCTATAAAGGGCAGCCTAACCCTAAGGTTATCATTCATGTGAGGGACCCCCAGCAACATTATGCACCGCTTAAAGAGTTGCACAGCTAAAGAGACAGTCCATTTACTTGCCTTAACAGAGTTCTTTGGCACCATATTCAATCAATTTCTAGGCTGCACATTTCCTATCGGTCAACTTTTCCCAGATTGTTTCCAAAGACATGGTACATGAGGAACCTTTCAAAATGCCTGGAGGATCACCACCTGCTGCATCAAAGGAATCCCTTCTTTCACCAGAGACCATTTTATGTAAAATGTGGCAATGGCTGTCAAGCTACCACTCTCGTCTGGATGGACATTAAGGCTGGGTCAGGCATGGGTTAGGAAATACCCAGGAAAAGAATAATTACCAAAGGTGGTAAAGACTATTATAAAGAACAAAATGACAGAGCCTATACATAAGCATGGATTAACGAGACAAAGGGGGCCTTTTTAATATAATCTCTATGTTCGACTTTGGATGTTACCCACAAGACGTTCGAAGTTGGAGGTGGAGAAATGGCAATTTTCAAAACCACCTCAAGATGGCCGATTTTTTTTAAAACCACCTACTTAGACATCTTGGCCTCCAGGACATCCAATCTTAGGATGTCCAACTTTGTTTGCCATTTTCGACCACAAAACCATCCAAGTTCAAAACATTCTAATCCAGACCATTTGGACATGGGAGGGGCCAGTATTGTAATGGACTGGATACACAGAGCGGTGGGGCACCTTAAGCGAGCATTGCCATGAACTTCACATAAAGGGTACCACAAGTACATCTCTCCATAACTCCCTTATAATGTATGAGCACTCAAAATCTCCCCCAAAACCTACTATAATCACCTGTCTACCTCCCCAATAGCCCTTAAGGTTGAAGGTAGCACCTACAGTATATGGAAGTATACTAGGATTTTGATGGGCTCACACTTTCCACCATAAATATAATGGTTAGAGTGGCTTATGGGCCTGGGTCCTCCTCTCTATGACTTACTAGCCCACTCTATGGCTTACTAGCCCACTCACTCCTTAAGACACATGAGTGATGCTCTACTAGGCTTTCCCATTCCCTGATGCTGATGTTCTAGAGACAGGTATGTACTCTTTCATTCAGATTTTGGGAGTGAGGGGTGGGAGGGGGTCAGTGACCACTGGGAGAGTGTAGGGGCTCATAACTTAATATGAGTCTTACTTCAAGTCAGTGAAATATAATAAATTGGGAGGAAAAGGATCTCAGTAATCCAAACAGGCAACATGTAATCTTTTCATGAATTAAGCCTGTATATTTTGGGTTCCAGTTTCTTTCATCAATCCTTAAAAAAAACCTCTCCCCAAAATTTTTATATTCAATTGTCATAACAAAACTTATAAGATCAAACTTATCTTAATAGAGTGTGCTCCTATAATATAAACTTATCAATGTCCTCATCCCCCCTATTGCTGTCAGTTTGACGGGAGTCAGGTGTGAACTACACTATATTAGCCTACCTGCAACATCTAAATTGTTCCTACAATCTGCAATATATAAAAAATGCAGTCAATATTAAGCTAAAAAAATGTTTTGGATGGCCTGAAATCAGTGTTTGTCCTGTTAGAAGCTGAAGTGACTAGAGCTACAGAATGACTGAAGTATATGCAGCCTCAGGAAGCTTTGAAAAGAGCCTGGTGTACTCCTGCAGTTCCATCCTAGAGGAATTTGATAGTAATTCACAGCATTGTGAATAACTTTAGGAACACATTGGTGCTACCAAGGACTTATAGAGGCCAAGCTGAACAGTTAGTTAGTGCCACTGGCTCGTGTTTGAGTCCTAGCGACTTGATGAATAACAGATCTAAAACGAAATCAGTTTTGTGCTAGTCTGGTAAGGTCCTCCAGTGTCATCCCTATGATTGTTTTCAACGTGTCCAGCCTTCTAATTTAATCTAATCTAATTTCCATATTATATACCGGATCATTCCAGCAAGGACTCGAGCCAGTTAACAAAGTTTAAAAGAATATAATATAAAACAAAAATGAAGGTAATAGAAAAATTTTCAATAAATTAGATCAGTCCTCAGTTAAGAATCTCTGAAAGAGATAAGTTTTTAGATTTTTCCTAAAAAGTGATAGAGATAATGACATTCTGATAATCGAGGGAAGATCATTCCAAACTTTTACCAAGGAATAGGCTAAGGAATGTGAGAATTTGCCTAGGGTTTTAATCCCTTTAACAGAAGGGAAAAGCAATTTAAATTTATGTGTATTCCTGGTAGTGTGAAACCGAAGAGAGTTAAATGATAGAGGTAATAAAGGCTAAAAAATTCCTTGTAAAATTTTAAAAATTACATTGGCACATTTAAATTGAATTTTCCAGTAAATAGGAAGCCAATGAAGTAACCTCAACAATGGAGAGGCATGATCATATTTATGTCTTCCAAAAATTAATTTGGCCTTCTGATTGCAGGTCATCCTCTTTGCCTAGTTCCTTCGATCTTCCTAAACACGATGTCCTTCCCCAATGATCTTTCTCTTCTGACAGTATGACCAAATAAGACAGTTGTACCTTCATCATTTGGGCTTCGAGTAACATAGCCAGTTTGATCTCTTCCAGAATCGATTTGTTAATTCTTCTGGCGGTCCATGCATAAAATGATAAAATCCTTCTCCAGCACCAAAGCTCAAATGAGTCAATTTTCTTTCTGTCTTGTTTCTGTAGTGTCCAACTTTCATATTCATAATTGATCACCGAGAAAATGAGAGCATAGACAAGTCTGATCTTTATTTGGAGTGTTATGTCCTTGCCTTTGAATACTTTGTTGAGAGCCTTCATTTAAGATCGACCAAGTGTTATTCTGGTAGTTGCTTCTTGTATTCAAGAAAGCTCAGGAGATTGAAATCCTTTACAACTTCTATTCTATCACCTTCAAGCTCAAAAAACTTTATCATTTTCTGTGTTCGTGATCTTCGTCTTGTTTATGTTCAGTTCTAATCTCATGTTAGGACTTTCAGCTTTGACTTTTCTAAGTAGATACAGCATGTCTTTGCTGCTGGTGATGAGTAGATGCAGTGAAAATTGAATCCTTTTTCCAATTCTTTGTATTTCTTCAATACATTAAGTTCATTTTTTCAACTAATTTTCAGTTGATTTTTATTCCTATACTTATCTGCTCTGTTTTATTGTTTTTGTCCTAATATTGTTTGCTATGTTAAATGGAATATCCTCAAAACGATGCATGAGCAGGCAATAAATTGATACATATGGCCGGAGAGGAAGAATAATGCACCATATCAGGATGTATGTTCAAAGCATGTAGAGAATCAAGATACCAAATGCAGGATCAGGAGCTGGCAATGGTGAAGAACAGAGTTAATGATAAAGGATGCCAAGAAAGATGACAAAAAGGATAATGAAATGCTGCATAATAAATTCATTTGTAGGTATGAGAAGACTGAACTCTTTGTGGAAGCATACTAGCTTAATATTTGTTTATAGCTAGTATTTGAGAACTATCACATCTTCATCAGACTAACTGTATATACCGTATTTTCACGCATATAACGCGCGCGTTATACGCGTTTTTACCTACCGCGCATACCCCTCGCGCGTTATATGCGTGAGCGCGGTATACAAAAGTTTTAAAACATAGTTCCCACCCCTGCCCGACGCCCGATTCACCCCCCCAGCAGGACCGCTCGCACCCCCATCCCGAACGACCGCTCGCACGCGCTCCCACCCGCACCCGCATCCACGATCGGAGCAAGAGGGAGCCCAAGCCCTCTTGCCCGGCCGACTCCCCGACGTACGATACATCCCCCCCCCCCCGGCAGGACCACTCGCACCCCCACCCCGAAGGACCGCCGACTTCCCGACAATATCGGGCCAGAAGGGAGCCCAAACCCTCCTGGCCACGGCGACCCCCTAACCCCACCCCGCACTACATTACGGGCAGGAGGGATCCCAGGCCCTCCTGCCCTCGACGCAAACCCCCCTCCCTCCAACGATCGCCCCCCCCCAAGAACCTCCGACCGCCTCCCCCAGCGACCCCCACAACCCCCCACCCCCCTTCCCCGTACCTTTGGTAGTTGGGCCAGAAGGGAGCCCAAACCCTCCTGGCCACGGCGACCCCCTAACCCCACCCCGCACTACATTACGGGCAGGAGGGATCCCAGGCCCTCCTGCCCTCGACGCAAACCCCCCTCCCTCCAACGATCGCCCCCCCCCAAGAACCTCCGACCGCCCCCCCCCAGCCGACCCGCGACCCCCCTGGCGACCCCCACGACCCCCCACCCCCCTTCCCCGTACCTTTGGTAGTTGGGCCAGAAGGGAGCCCAAACCCTCCTGGCCACGGCGACCCCCTAACCCCACCCCGCACTACATTACGGGCAGGAGGGATCCCAGGCCCTCCTGCCCTCGACGCAAACCCCCCTCCCCCCCAACGACCGCCCCCCCCCAAGAACCTCCGACCGCCCCCCAGCCGACCCGCGATCCCCCTGGCGACCCCCACGACCCCCCCACCCCCCTTCCCCGTACCTTTGGTAGTTGGCCGGACAGACGGGAGCCAAACCCGCCTGTCCGGCAGGCAGCCAACGAAGGAATGAGGCCGGATTGGCCCATCCATCCTAAAGCTCCGCCTACTGGTGGGACCTAAGGCGCGTGGGCCAATCAGAATAGGCCCTGGAGCCTTAGGTCCCACCTGGGGGCGCGGCCTGAGGCACATGGGCCCAACCCGACCATGTGCCTCAGGCCGCGCCCCCAGGTGGGACCTAAGGCTCCAGGGCCTATTCTGATTGGCCCACGCGCCTTAGGTCCCACCAGTAGGCGGAGCTTTAGGATGGATGGGCCAATCCGGCCTCATTCCTTCGTTGGCTGCCTGCCGGACAGGCGGGTTTGGCTCCCGTCTGTCCGGCCAACTACCAAAGGTACGGGGAAGGGGGGTGGGGGGGTCGTGGGGGTCGCCAGGGGGGTCGCGGGTCGGCTGGGGGGGCGGTCGGAGGTTCTTGGGGGGGGGCGGTCGTTGGGGGGGAGGGGGGTTTGCGTCGAGGGCAGGAGGGCCTGGGATCCCTCCTGCCCGTAATGTAGTGCGGGGTGGGGTTAGGGGGTCGCCGTGGCCAGGAGGATTTGGGCTCCCTCCTGGCCCGATATTGTTGGGGAGTCGGCGGTCCTTCGGGGGGAGGGATGTATCGGACGTCGGGGGGGGGGGCATCAGGCTTTCAGGATGGGGACAGACCTTCAAGGGGGGACAGTGCACGGAAGTCAGGGGGGGTGAACGGAGAGTCGGGACAGCGCACGGAAAGTCAGGGCAGTGCACGGAAGTCAGGGGGGGGTGAACGGAGAGTCGGGACAGCGCACGGAAAGTCGGGGCAGTGCACGGAAGTCATGGGGGGTGAACGGAGAGTCGGGACAGCGCACGGAGAGGCAGGGCAGTGCACGGAAGTCAGGGGGGGGTGAACGGAGAGTCGGGACAGCGCACGGAGAGGCGGGGCAGTGCACGGAAGTCAGGGGGGTGAACGGAGAGTCGGGCAGCATGCGCGGTATAATCGTGAGCGCGTTATACCAAAGTTTTTGTGCTTATCATCGTGATTTCTGCGCGCTATACACGTGTGCGCGTTTTATACGGGTGCGTGTTATTTGCGTGAAAATACGGTACATTGCATGCAATAACCTGATGAAGGGAGCATAATTATTGAAGGTTAATCACAAATGTATTGTTAAGGCTAGATTTACTAAAATGTAGGATTGCCAGATTTCCTCCATTAAAAAAAAAAGAGGATACCTGGCCTCGGCCCATTCCACCCCAGCCCCGCCCTGCCCCAATCCACACCGAACCCCACACAAACCTCCTCGAGATCAGGAACACACCTGGAGAGCATCTGTGCATGCACGGACATCAACGTGATGACATCACATGCATGCGTTCGAGTCGACATCTGTGTATGTGCAGAGGCCCTCTAAAACCCAGTCAAACTTCCAGATTTTGGAAATCCCTCTGGACACCCAGACAGTCTTCTACACAGAGAACATGTTCGGGTTTCCCCCGACGTCTGGTAACCCTACTAAAGTGCATTACTGCGTTTTTGCATGTTAACACACATATGCATGTTCTTTACAAAAGATCCAATTTTATGCAATGGGACCAATTTATTAACACATATTAACAGCTTTGGCATGCTTTGATGTGACAGTGCAGCTCTAGTAAGCCTAGCCCTTAGGGGCAAATTCTATAAGAAGTGCCCAAAAGTTAGGCGCCGAATTAGGCACCGTTCAGCGCAATTCAAGTAAAATTGGCTGCTGTTTAGTGAATCACACTGAGCGGCACCTATTTTGGAGGCGCCCAACATATAGGCCAGCTCTAGGCACAACTAAAAGTTAGGCGGACATACGCGCGCTTAAGCATGTTTAAGAGCAGCGATTCTGTAACAAAGCGCCTAACACGTAGCCACGCCCATGCCTAACATGCATAGTGCCTATTTTTTTGAAGGCCGCCTAAATTTTTAGAGGCGCCTTGTTACAAAATCACTCTATCTTGATAGGCGCCTAAGTTTCAATTATTGCTGATTAAAAAGCTTAATTGACCTTCTATTCAATTTAGATAGGCGCCTCCAAAATAGGTACCTAACATTAGGCGCCGGTTACAGAATTTGGGCCTTAGTGCAATAAACAGATATCATTTATTTATTAGTCTTTATTTCTAAGTATCCTAACATAAGAACATTTCTTTATCATACAATAGAATCCAAATATGCAGCCCATTTGTACATTGTCAACAAATTAGGAAAGATTTTTGCAAAATGGAAGAGTACATCTTGTATATTGTAAACCCAAGGCGACATTTTCTTCCCCCACCCCCACCCCCACTCCCGCAGCATTAAGTACTCCAGGCTCACAATTAACCACCAGGCAGCAATGACTTACTTCAACAGCGGGACTAAAAGGAACGGCAACTTTTTTAGTCACCGGCAGATAGCCTGTAGCTGATGCTGTCACTTTGTAGTTTCCGGGCGTTAGCAACCTCCAATAATCACCATCCTTAGCTAGAAAAAAAAAACAAAAAACACAACAAACACCTAATTAGAAAGCAAAATCAAAAGAAAAGGCACAGCTAGTCAATCAAATCATGCAGTGTGTAGTTTACCAAGTTTCCAAGTTTATTATATAGTTTGATTAATCGCCTATTCAACATTCTAGGCGATGTACAAATTGTTAAAAATATAAAAAAATGGATAACATAATACACAGACATACAATTTTTCATATTGAGTTTCTAACACATAGCTTAAAACATTTAAGTTAAATAATTTATAAATATGTGTTAAAGCTATGTGTTAGAAACTCAATATGTATTAAGGTAGCCACGTGATTTGTGGCTAATCTGAGTTTTGCCTGTGGTCCAGTGCTACCTGCACTCCCATTTGTTCTGGCAGGGCTACCACTGTTACGATCGAACCAGGAAACTAAAATATGGCTAAACAGAGAATTAATTTGAAGATTAGCACTATATCTTTATATAATCGCTCTTGTGCAAGAGGGAATATTGAAGAAACTTTTTTGATAAGTGTGAGTCTATAGAAAGGGGTGTGGAAGTGACATCCGTTTCACATTTTCAATAAACAGAGAATTATGCATATTGTTATTTTTTGCTCCTTTTAATCAAGGGCGCCTTTTACGAAGGCGCTTTAGAGCCTTAAAACCCGGAATAGCGCACGCTAAAATGCCGCGCGCACTAGCCGCTACCGCCTCCTCTTGAGCAGGCGGTAGTTTTTTGGCTAGCGCGCACTATAGCGCGTGCTAATCCACTGCGTGCGCTAAAAATGCTAGCGCACCTTCGTAAAAGGAGCCCTATATCTACTATTATTCAGTAGCACAGGATTTGATGCATTGTAAGTGCTTTGGAAAAGCTTGCCGCACATTTTAATAACCTGCAGTTAAAGGATAGGAACTCAATTGCTATTTACATAGGGAACGGGGTTTAGTGCCACAAGACTGACTTCATCCATGAAAGACAGTTTATATTAAAGCACAAGATAGCGTCACAGGAAAGGAATGAAATAAAAATATGGCATTTATTTATGTTACAACATGATTTCCATATTTTAACAACTGAAAAAAAAAAAAATGTACCACTCCATATATAGCAGTTATGAAAGTGGATAGTTCTGAGAACAGAACAGTTTGAACTGTACAACCTTCACCTCAGACATTGCTGCTCGACCATTCAGACGCTTAGGTATGCCATGCATTTGGTGTGGACATGGAAAGTATTCTCATGGCATGTATGACAAGCCATTCTCAGGACCACCAGCAGGACACATCATGAGGTTAATGCCTGGCTGCTGTTGTGCTTGCTGAACCTAGCAAAAGCATACTACATCCCAATCAGCTACCTTGCATTCAATTATAACTATTAATAATAATAATAATTTTATTCTTATATACCGCCAAAGTCGTGGTAGTTTGAGGCGATTTACAACAAAGAAGGGCTGGACGATCAGGGAATATAGGTACAATGTAAAGTCATCAAAATACAGGCGAGTAGGATACAGAGGTAAGGCATGAGAGATCTTGGGAAACAATTCAGTTAGAGTTGAAGAGATAAGGCTTAACAGGTCTTAGGTTACAAATCAGTTAAACAAGTTTGTTTTTACTAATTTTCTGAAACTTAGGTAGGAAGAGGAGTGCGTGATAATATTATACAGCCAGTCATTCAGTTGACCTGCTTGGAAGGCAAGTGTTCTGTTCAGGTATCTTTTGGAACGGCAGTGTTGGATGGTTGAACAGATGTACTCTGCGTGAGGGTCTGGATGGGCAATCTAAGTTAAAATGGGGCACCAAGTACGTGGGGAGCATCCCCTTGTAGTTAAAGCTCTGGTAGAAACCGATGAAGAAAAATCAGCAGTTATTAAGGAGGAACAGATGTCTAAGGTCTCTGCTGATATTGCCAAGTATTTCTGCAAATACAAATTGGGGTAAAAAAGCCACTAATAGAATCTAATATAAAATTTTGTATGACTTTATAAGTTACAATAAATGTAATAACTTATATACTCATTTCTAGTAATCCAATTATTTGATGGCGATGTTGTTGAAATAAAAAGTCAAAAGAGTAAACCTCCCAAACCCCAAGAACTAGAACCAGAAAAGGGGGAGAGACACACCCCCAGCACACCCCTCCCCCCAAAGCAGCCCCTTTTCCCTCTCCCTGTCTCTCCAGGGCCCCTTCTGTCTTCCCCCCCAGAGCAAAACTGTCTGTCCCCAGCACACCTCCCCTCCAAAGCAGCCCCCTTTCCCTCTCCCTGTCTCTCCATGGCCCCTTCTGTCTTCCCCCCCAGAGCAAAGCTGTCTGTCCCCAGCACACCTCCCCCCCAAAGCAGCCCCCTTTCCCTCTCCCAATCCATGGCCCCTTCTGTCTCCCCCAGCACACCCCTCCCCCCAAAGCAGCCCCTTTTCCCTCTCCCCCTGGCTCCCGGTATTGATCCCCTTCTTACCCTCCCTCCATCCCGGCATCTTCTGGCCTGCTCCTCTTCAAAGCAGCCTGCGATCGTGGTGGCCGGCTTTAGCGAACCTAGCAGGCCGCTCTCCAACTCGGTAGCACGTTCCCTCTGACGCGATCCCATGCATCAGAGGGAGCGTGTTACTGAGGTTGAAGAGCGGCCTGCGAGGTTCTTTAAAGCCGGCCACGATCGCAGGCTGCTCTGAAGAGGAGGATCAGTGGCGGCAGCGGCAGCAGCGAGTGAGGGCGGAAGGTGTGTTTCCTGCCGAGGACGCGGGCAGGGAGAGAGCACAGTCGCGCGCCTTCAGCCACCACACGCGCCTCCAGCCCCTTGCAAGCGCCGTGAAGTGTCAAATAGAATACTGCCACAGAAGCACACTTCACGGCGCCAGGAATCATGAATTTTCAAGAACGCATGCGCACTCTAGGGTTTTATTATTATAGATGATGATTTGTTAATCGTCTCTACAACAAGCTCAAGGCAATTCACATACTAAATAGAATCTCAAATAAACATCAGCCAAATTCCAATCTTTTCCCAACTCCCACATACCATAACATATCAAATACAATCCTCAAACATTCCTTACACTGTCCCCAAAAGCTAGCTGCCACAATCATGCCTTAACTAATCTGCAGAAGTAATTTGTTTCCTGCCACAGTCCCTCAGGGAGTTTATTTCACCAAAATGGTCTGGTTCTAAAAAAAAAAATTGCTCTGGCTTCGAATACCCCAGCAACTATACCACAAGGTGCTTTAATACATGCACCAGGTGGTATATTCTTCTGCTCCAGCATGTTTTCGAAACCTCTGGGAAGTCTACCAACCTCATCGTAGGTTATGATCCGAGGGTGGTACGAGACTGGTGAATGACAACGAAACTAGACTTCACTGTAAGAAAATGAGGGATACCATGTTTTCAATAATGGGTGTAAAACAGGGGGTCTCAAAGTCCCTCCTTGAGGGCCGCAATCCAGTCGGGTTTTCAGGATTTCCCCAATGAATATGCATGAGATCTATGTGCATGCACTGCTTTCAATGCATATTCATTGGGGAAATCCTGAAAACCCAACTGGATTGCGGCCCTCATGGAGGGACTTTGAGATCCCTGGTGTAAAACTTTGGAATTCACTCCCTGGCATTATGAGACATTATAAAGATCGTACGAATTTTAGGAAACAACTGAAAACCCAATTGTTTGTTCAGGTCTTTATGAAATATTGATATTTTCTGGCTAGGCACCGTACTTAAGGAATGACGTTGCAGAAATTATAGACGAAGTAAGAACTCCAACCTGTAAATTATGAAATGTTAATGTAAATTTTTGGTTTACGTTATGGATTTTGGTGTGTTTCAATAATGTGTATGTGATTTTGTACATCGCTTTGATTGTTTATAAATCTTTTAAATAAATAAACCACTTAAAGTATCCTCTTCCCAGTCCAGTGGATCTAAACCCAGACTTCAGGATACACCAAGCCAGCAATGTTTTCAGGAAACCCACAATGAATAGGCATGAGATAACTTTGTATACACTACCTTAACTAAGGGCTCCTTTTACTAAGGTGCGCTAGCGTTTTTAGCGCATGCAGCAGATTAGATCGCGCTAATCCCGTGCTACACAGCTAGAACTAACGCCAACTCAATGCTGGCGTTATCATCTAGTGCGCGCGGCATTGTAGCGTGCGCTATTCCGCGCGTAAATGCCTTAACGCAGCTTAGTAAAAGAAGCCCTAAATGCCTAATATTTAGGCACGCCAATTTGGTTTTATGTTAGTATTCTACTGTATAACGATATTTTTGCACACAGGTACCATTAAAGCATTGGCACTCAGTAGGCAACATCAGCATGCCTAACAGAAGGTTCCAAGTTATAGAATTGCCCACATAGTTCTTAATTTCAGCACTGTCCAATTAAATATAATTAGTTAAGTTAGTCCAAACAAATTGCATGAATATAAATACAGTGGGACCTTGGTTTACGAGCATAATTCGTTCCAGAAGCATGCTCGTAAACCAAAGTACTCGTATATCAAAGCGAGTTTCCCCATAGGAACTAAGGGAAACTCGCTTGATACGTTCCCACCCACCCCCTCTCCCCCCGAGGCCAGCAGCGCTGCTCCACCTTAACCCTCCTGAGGCCACCCTCCCGAGGCTCCACATCCCCCCCCCGCGATCCATCATCCCCCCTCCGCTCGCGTCGCCCCCCCCCCCTGCCGCAATCTGGCATCCCCCACGCACCCACCCACCCAAACACATTGGCTTACCCCCCATCTGGCACCGGCACCGGCACCAACGCACAGGACATGCCAGTGCCGGTGCCCGAAGATCTGCTGTCTTCCTCAGAGAGAGTGAGACTAGAAGGCCCAGCAAAAGGAAGACAGCATTGGTGCTGGTGCCGGTGCCAGATGGGGGTAAGCCAATGTGTTTGGGTGGGTAGGTGGATGCTTGGGGGATGCCAGATCGCGGCGGGGGGGCGATGCGAGAGGGGGGATGTCGGATCGTGGGGGGGAGGGCGCTCGTAAATCGAGTCAAGCTCGGTTTCCAAGGTGCCGATTTTGCAAATGTTTTGCTCGACTTGCAAAACACTCGCAAACCGATGCACTCGTAAACCAAGGTTTGACTGGATAATTTATCCAGTAGCCTACCAGTTAACTTTATTCAAGTATAATCAGCTATGCTGCCTTAACGTTATGTTATCCAGTCAAAGTTAACTGAAAATGGTGCCGTGAATGCCTTACCTCATTGTAATTCTTTTTCAGCCATTTTTCCCTCCTTGTATCTAAGGCTTTCTAAAGCTATTTTAGCTAGGCCCACTGTTATGATTTAAAGCAGTCTCAAACTTTTTTATCTCTGGCACACTGAACGGAGCAAATGTTTTTCGCGGCACACTAAATGGTGGCAAATGTTTCTCGCAGCACATTAAAATTGAAATTTTAAATTTGCCAAACAAACAAAAATTAAATTTGAGAGTTATTTATGTAAAGTTCTTTAAGATATGTATAATTGTAACAATGGTGAAACTAAAGTAGATAGAATAGAATTGCTAATTAATGCGATGGAGGTGCTTGTTTTTGAGTGCACTTTAACTCAAAATGCGGCTCAATAGTTGACAAGCAAACACACATTTCATCATCTACCATCTGCAGTCATTCTCTTTTTTGTGATTTAATATCTGTCAGAGCTGAAAATCCAAGTTCACAAAGATAAGAAGATCCAAACGGTAACAAAGCCTTCATTGCTTTGTTACTCAAGATAGGTTTACTGCACAAAAAATAAAATTGTCATTAGTTTTCAAGGACCAAGTACGTCAAAGAATGATGCTTGTCTGGACAGTAGTATCCTTATGCACACAGACGCTCATAACATTGACAGACTCTTGAGTATACGATGTACATGTCATCTATTCTAGTGTATACTTATGGAGGGAATTTTTTTAAATAAAGTAAAATTCTGTAATCTCTCGTGGCACACCCAGAATCTGTTCAGGGCACACCACCATGCCATGGCACACAGTTTGAGAAACACTGGTTTAAAGTGTTGCCATGTTAAATTATCATCAGAACCACAAGTACAGGAAGGGGGAGCAGAAGAGGAAATCTCTATCAAATTTAATGGGGCATATATGGAACTATATAGTTAGGGTTGTTATGGCAGATTCTTCAGGTAATTGTTTTTTTAGTTCAATGACTTTATTGGTAGTTAAACTGAATATTAACAACATAAAGGAGATACTTATAATAAAAGTGTAGCAATACAGTATAATATTATAACATTTTGACATGCGGTGACTATACAAAGGAAGGTGATGGGTCAAAACCGTGGAAGACAACGGCGCATCAACAATCCCATGCCGATATTTGAGCGCAGGACAAATGCGTGTCACCGCTTCTGCCACTTTGAGGCCTTCCCTTTTGCGCTCTAAGGGGAATGGGTGGGTGGGGAACCCCCACTGCACTTTGAAGTCCTCGCGGGCCCATTGGGGTGTGGGTGTACACTGAAAACTCCTGAACAGTGAAAAGAATGGGAGTTTTCAGTGTATGGGGTAGTTCCCCCCAAACTCCCCCACCTCAATGGGAGCACGAGCAGTTCTAAGTGTAGTCGGGGGGTTCTCCCCCCCCCCCCCCCACACACACACCCTCACAGCGTAAAACGGAAGGCCTCAAAGCGGCGGTGCACATTTCTCCTGCATTCAAATGTCAGCACGGGATTGTTGGCGCACCGTTGTCCTCCATGCTTTTGACGTTGTACCCAAAGGAAGCATATGCTATACAAAAGTGCAATACAGGGCAAATGATGATGAATGATACAAAGAAAAATGGAACACATAAAACAATATATCCATTATTGAGGACATAATATGGCACCATAATGTAAAGTACTTGATCTGGCAACTATCAATAGTACCCCATGAATGATAAGGGAGCTACAAAATAAAGTAAGTACAATATAAAGATTACAGAATAGTATGAAAGGAAACATTACTTAGGCATCAGATACTGTTGGAAGGGTAGCCACATCTGTTGATAACAGGATATCTTATCATTACGTCCTGTAGTATGATATTCATGTGCTTATTAAACTGACATAATTCCTGTATTGGGAAACTGTGGCCTGTGATGCTGATTTCCAATGTAACAAGACAATCTTGATGAGAACAACCAATAATATGTCAAGCAAATTTGAAGCATCCTGGAATATTACATTTGAGAAATTCAGAGATCTAAAAATAACAGGGGAATACGTAAGAGGAGCATTAATAGAAAGCATAGCCGATGTAACATGCCAAACAGCTGTCCAATAGGTATGTACAGATGGGAAGTCAAACAATAGATGCTGGAAAGTTCCTATATTATTGTGACAGCTCCAACATTGATTAGAAGCTGATTGTTCGATTTTGGAGCTTTTAAGTGGAGTCCAGAATGCTTTATGTACTAGTGTTTAAGCCCGTTACATTAACGAGTGCTAGAATATATGTCTGCCTGTCTTTCTTTCTTTCTATGTCTCTCCCTGCCCCTGTCTCTTTCTTCCTGTCTCTCTCCCTCCCTCTGTCTTTCTTTCTTTCTATCTCTCTCCCTTCCACTGTCTGTCTTTCTCCCTGGCCCCCTTTGTCTGTCTGTCTTTTTTCTGTCTGTCTCTCTCTCTCTCTAGCCCCGTCTGTCTTTCTCCTTGCCCGCTGTCTTTCTGTGTGTCTGTCTTTCGTTCTCATGCACTGCCTGCCTGTCTTTCTGTCTCTCTCCATTGCCACCTTCCGTCTCCCCCCCAAAGCAAACCAAGATTGCTCCCTGGCCCCCTTTCCCTATCCCCACCCCCACTTCCCTGTGCAGCAGCAGCATTCTCCCCCTTCCCTGTGCAGCAGCAGCAGCATCCCCTCCTTCCCTGTGCAGCAACAGCATTCCGCCCCCTTCCCTGTGCAGCAAGGTAATAGCATTTCTTTTCCTCAAAGCCGCCACCGCGGCTCCTCTCATGATCTGCACCTGCGTCGGAAGCCTTCTCTCTGACCTGATGTCAGGGAGGCTTCCGAAGCAGGTGCAGCTCATGAAAGGACTCGCAGTGGTGGCAACGACTGAAGAATAACTTCAGTAAGGGAGCCGGCCAGACCTGGGGGACCTGTGTTAGATGGAGTGAAGGCGGGAGGGGGGGAGTCGCCGCCGTGGTTAAGGAGCCTCCACATGCGCACTAGAAGGAGCCAGCGTATCACCGCTGGCTCCTTCTACTGTGCATGTCTGACACAGAAGCACACATCACGGAGTCAGGGATCACAGTATTGTAAGTGCACATGCGAGGGTTTTATTATAGAGGATAAAACAAAGTGACTGTAGAAAAGAGGCGGAGCCCAATCGTCTTGTAATCCGACACCAATAACTTTGCCATTGAGAATCAGTGAGTTGGAGGTGAAGTTCAGATTCCCAGATAGATTGTATAGGTTGAGGCTTGCGAGTAGTAGAAAGTAGCAAATATTTATAAAGGCAAGGTGCTATATGTGGAAGAAAAATACCATTTTTCAAAATTTGGATAACATCTGAATCATGATCCAAATGCAGTTTGTGAGTCGATGTTAAATAATGCTGAACACAATGGTGAAGCTGCAAGTACTGATAAACATGATGATCTAAAAGTCCGTATTTATACACACATCCAGGGAAGGATGGGAGGGTGGGGAGGTATCTCCTTTGTTTATTCCTTGATTGAATGTAATGGAAGGGAGGGGGTAATTCATTTTGTATTGTTACTGATGGATTGTAAGTGCTGATTCTGATTATTAATGTAATAATTTTATGCACTTTGTATTAGCCTTGAAAATTTAATAAAGATTAAAAAAAAAAATAAAAGTCCGTATTTAGTTTATAACTCTGAAAAGGTAAGAAAGTTGTTATTAACCAGAATGTCTAATGCCTCGACTTATCCACTGTTTCCAATAAAATAGTTGATTACCAATGGTCAATACAGGTTTACCCCATAAAGGAATGTCCAATCTAGCATATATGGGAAAGTGTATCATAGGCTTGCAAAGCTTTAATAGCTGCATGCAGAAATAAATAAAACTCCTGCTCAGCTTCCAGAAGTAGCGGATGCGAAACATGGCTTGTGTCGAAGCTGGGGTCAGCTCATTATCACTCATGAGATAAGTGTTTGGAATTTTATATTCTATACATGAAGTACATCAACAGAAAGATTTTTTTATCAAGCAAGCTACTTGAATCCTATGATTAGAGCATAATATGTACCACTGGTAAAAACTATTTACCGTATGGCGCCCTGTGAACTATTGATCTATGAGCACATGAAGATTATTTAAATGAATATATGTTTGATTTATTGATCTAACGGGGGTTTTGGTAGTGATTGATCACCTTTCAGCCCTGGTCCATTCAAAACCTTTTTCATAGCAATCTCCTTTTTTGAGGGGGAGAGGGGCGAGGGAGGAAGATGGGCAGAAAGTGAAGGAGAGAAAAACAGCTAATGGATAAAAATGTCCTGGAAATTGTTAAGAGCACAGACAGAAGGAAATGCAGCCAGGGCCTGAGAAATGATGATTAGAAAACTAAAATCACCAGACAACAAAGGTAGGAAAAATTATTTTATTTTCAATTTAGTGTGTGCCAGTTTTGAGAATTTACATCTGCTGTCTATATTTGCAATGTTCAGGAAGAAATGAATTTCTCCCTATTTCTCGGGTTGTGTATTGCATGCAGAGTCTGTCATCATGGGTTTCAGTTGTGTATATTTTTACTTTTAGTTTGTGATCCTGTATTTGCATAGGGTTCGTTGTGTAACTAAGGTCAGGTGTTATGGCAGGAATGAATATCGAGAAGCACTATTGGTATCAAGGCCTCAAGTAGGAAGATATTTGTTGGTTTTTCTGGAGCCCTTTTGGACCCAAAATGGCCCTCGCTTATAAGAAAGACAAATAAGATGACTACATTTAATAGCTCAAGACAATTTGTAGTAAAAATAAATACAACACTAACCAAAAAATTATCTAAGAGCTCAAACATCATTAATATATTAAAACAACAATTAGAATCAATTAACCTATTTACAAAATAACCCTGTTTGAACAGTATTAACTTACAAAAACTCAAAATCATATTCATGTCTAAGGGCTCCTTTTACGAAGGCGCATAAGTGGTTTAATGCGCATAATAGCGCACACTAAACCGCCTGAAGCGCTAGTCGCTACTGCCTCCTCTTGAACAGGCGGTAGTTTTTTGGCTAGCGCAGGAGTAGCGCGTGATTAAAAGTCGCACGCGCTAAAGCCACTAACGCGGCTTCGTAAAAGGAGCCCTAAATTTATAAAGGCATAGAATTCCATAGGATAACTTCCTACACGTACTTGAGAAACATGCACCTTATTAGCATGAAGTGACCTTTCTGGTCTTGACCAAGATCTTAATAGCAGGGGTGACTAATACCTTAACGCATATGATCTATGATTCTGCACACTTAGTAGGTTATTGGAATAAAGTCTGGGAAACTATTTCTAAAATCTTAAACATGTCAGAACCTCTAAGTTTGCACATTATTGTACTAGGTCATCATGGCCTCCCGCATGCACTGTCTGATCACAATGCGCGACTGCTCAACATATTGATATTTCTAGCCCTTAAAAACATATTACATTGCTGGAAAGACATGTCTAAGGTGAATTACAACACATGGTGGAATACGCCTTACCGTAAAATATGAAAGTGTTATAGCTGAAAAACATAAGGCCACGAGTTCCTATACTAAAATATGGAGTCCGGTTAACTCCTATTGCAACACAGGCTGACGACATTCAGTTCATGTGCTGAAACATGGATATCATCATCTAAACCTGGCTCTTACTTTATGGCTCACTCCGTGTTCCTATAGGTGTATGGCTCCGGTGTCTCTCTGTGCTCTGTGTTTTTGGATTTTACATGTACTTTTGGCTGCATGTTGTGCTGCTACTTTCCTCCTTATAGATAGGCATAGGTCTGCCTGCTGTATTACATTATGTAGATAATATTTTGTGAATCTTTGCATTGGTACGGCATGCATGTTTCTTGCCTCGTTAACATTTATTGTACTTCATTGTAACATTTATTTTATTTTCAATTTAGTGTGTGCCAGTTTTGAGAATTTACATCTGCTGTCTATATTTGCAATGTAAACTCAATAAAATTTTTGGAACTGAAAAAAAAAAAAATCACATATAAAAAAAACTACCTTGGAGGTGGTATGTGGTCTCACATTAATTCTCAGCAGGTACTATATGCAGATAAGAATATTAATGCATGACCTGCAACAAAAACAGTGGTAATGTTCCCAAAAGGTGCCGTGCAAATTTGCAGCTCCCAAGCAATATATGTGGTAACTGCAAATTGTAGTGTATTTTGCTAATAGGGCCTACCTAGAGTTTAAGCCCTCTGGGTACAAGGAAATGTCTACAGTACCACAGCTACTACTTTAAAAGGTATGAAATAAGTTAAAATAAATAAATCATTCATTGACATTGGCATAGACCTCTGGTGAACTTTATAGGACCCTTAATTGTTAGTGATATTAATTCTACTGTTCAAACTGAAATGGATTGCAGAAAATGAATCTTTGTCCCAACTTAGAGCTCTCAGTATGAAATTCCACAATATGTCACTCCAAGTATAATTCTTTTGTTACAACTCTTCAATTCTTCTTTTTATATCATCTTATCTAACTCCAACCTCAGACCTCAGAATCTTGCAAAGAACATTTATAATAGTCGGATGACGGATCCTTGACAAAGCCATAGCGAAACATGTTGGGTCAAGCCACTTATCTACATATAGCAAAAACTAACTACTACAAGGTAAGTAACATGAAATAAACAACATTGAAAGAATGAAAACATAAAGTATATATAAAAATTTGGTTGAGAATAGTTAAGATTCACCTATAGAACTTTCAACTTTGACCCATGATGATTTAACACATAAGTCTCCCCGGTAAAACAAACCTAATATATGGGACAGAGCAGTGGTATTTCTGAGGTCTTTGGTTGGAGTTAAGATAAGATTATGTGTATATATAAAAGATTATGTATGTATATATATACCTAATATAATAAAACGCTAAGCACGCATGCGCACTCTTATCCCTTGCTTCCCTAATCCCTGATCTGTTGCGCTGTGCTGGCAAGAGTGCGCATGCGTGCTTACTACGTCACCAAGACTCCAGGACGCGCGTAGTGGCGGCTGCTGGGAGGAGGGCTGTCGGCGGAGGGCAGACACCGAAAAGGGCTAAGAAGCCGGCGGGAGCGGCGAAAGCGCGCAAGGCATCGGGCCCCAGCGTCTCCGAGCTGATCGGCATGTCCTTGGCTGCTCTGAAGAAGGCTCTGGAAGCAGCCAGAGACAAAGAAGAAGAGTCCTCCGAAAAGCAAGAAAGCAGCAGTGAAGAAAGCGAAAAAGGCGGCAGGGGCCGGAGTGAAAAAGAGTCCGAAGAGGGCCAAGAAGCCGTTGGCAACCGCCATCAAGAAAGCAGCCAAGGCGAAAGCAGTTAAAGCCAAGAAAGCGGTGAAGAGCCTGGCTAAAGCCAATTAAAAAAAAAAAAGCTGACAACCTTTAAACTCTGCCCTTGCCCTAGCACCGTTTCTACCATGGAGGTGAGGCTGCCCAGTTCCCTCCCTTGGTGCCAGGGTGCTAAAGTAAGACCTTTTTAAAGCTGCAGGGGGGAGAGAAATGCTGCTGCATAGGGGGCAGGGAGAAAGACAGATAGTGGGAGGGAGAGAGACAGAAAGAAACACAGACAGACATATATTCTAGCAGGGGGGAGGTAAAACAAAGGGAGAAGGGCTGCTGCTGGATAAGGAGAGCAGTGAAGGGGTGGTGGTGAACACAGGGGAGGTAAAAGGAAGGGAGAATGGACAGGTGGACCAAGCAAGGGGTGGTGGTGGACAGCCAAGGAAAAAGAAAGAAAGACAGAAATACAGAAAGCGGCTAAGGAGAGAGAGAGAGAGAGAGAGAAAGAAATAAAGACAGACACACACACACATATATTCTAGCACCCGTTAATGTAATATATAATAATTGAAGAGTTGTAACAAAAGAATTATACTCAGAGCGACATATTGTGGAATTAATTCTACTGTGGCATTTTATTGCTTAAGCAGTAATATCAGTCAGAGAGACTGAAGTATAGTATAGAGCATTAAAGAGGTCATGTACATGTCTCATCGCTGTTCATTCAGCCTAGGTGCTCCAGCAAGTTTCAAAAACCCTCATTGACTTAGCAAGCTTTGAGGGATAAAATAAAGGCTAAAAAAGGCAACTAGATATAATAATGCCACTGTTTATTCTAGCTGCTAACAAGAGTATTTTTTTTAAAAAAATATTTAATCATGGTGTTGGCATTTAATGTATGACTGGTGAAGTCTTCAGCCCAGCACAGTTTTTTTAAATTTTATATTAATGCTTAATGTCATTGCATTTTTACTGAGATTCTAAGGCATTAAAATATAAACAGATTAGATCATGAGATCTGTTTGGGAGCACAAGCTCTTGCTTTTTCTCACACTCATTTGTAAACGTTTATACTCAGTCTGGGGTGTAAAATTCCCGTGTCAAAACAGGGGGTTACATTCTAACACAGAGAACATGACAAAAATGTCAACATGTCTACCCAGTAAAATAAACCTCTCTGAAAGTTGAACCCTGGTGTGATTTTCCCTTTAAAGACTCAAATTCCTATCTTAATGGACTTGATATATGAACAAGATCCCTATGTAAGTACTTCAATAAGGTGCCTCTATTATAAAGGCTGTAAATCTCTTAAAATGAGCCTTCAGGACTCTCTATCTCTCTATATACATATATAATATATATTTTGCAGGGGATCACAGTAAAACAGAAAGTTCCCACTGCAAAACTCCACTTATAGCCATTATAATAGCATTTTTTATGTGTGTGGAACATAATGTGGGTTGTTAGAAAGAATATACTGTAGACACAGCAGCTATTTCAAAGACCACATTACGAGCAGTGGAAAGATAATACTTTAAAGCAGGGGTGTCCAACCTTTTGGCTTTCCTGGGCCGCACTGGCTGAAAAAAAAGGTTTCTGGGGCAACACAAACGTGCAAACGCTGCAGCAAGACAGAGGAGGGAGCCGGCAAGACGGTAAACACCCAGGGGCAGCAGAGGAAAACACTGCATCGCCCTCGACCGGGGCCGCACAAAATACTTCACGGGGCTGCATGCGGCCCTTGGGCCGCAGGTTGGACACTCCTGCTTTAAAGCAACGGTTCTCGATCCATTCCTAGGGACATAACTGGTCAGTCTGTTTTTCAGGATATCCTCAGTGAATATGCATGATCTAAATCTGCATGCACTGCCTTCATTATAGACAAAATTTATCTCATTCGTATTCACTGAGGATATCCTGAAAATATGAAAGGCCAGGTGTGTCCTGAAGATTGGGCTGAAAACTCTTGCTTTATCCACTGTCTTATCAATTCTTCTCTCTCCCTCAATGACACCTCAACTCCTTGGCTAAATCATGCTTTTTCAGCCTCCACATGCTGAGGAAAGTAAGATCCTATTTTCGCCAACAACATTTCGCCATCCTTGTCCAATCCATCATCCTCTCCAAATTAGACTACTGCAATGCCATCTACTTAAGCCTCTCAAAAAAAAATCTTCAAAGACTCCAGCTAATCCAGAATACTGCAGCCAAGTTGATCTTTGCAAAACGCAAGTCCGACCATGTTTCCCCACTCCTAGCCAAACTTCACTGGCTCCCAGTGATTTCCAGAATCCATTTCACATGCTCCTGCCTGGCTTTTAAGATCATTCATGGCATCCTTCCTCCCTTAATCCCATTATCTTATAACTCCTCGAGTCCTGACTTTACCAGACCCGCTCAAAGGTATAAATTATCCTTCCCCTCTCTACACGGTATTCACTATGCAGGCAAACTGGGAAAATCTCTTCTCTTCAGAATCACAGGTCTTTGGAACGACCTTACTACCCCGCTGCGGAACCTGGGCTCCCTCCAATTATTCCGCAAGCAACTGAAAGCCTGGCTTTTCACTAAAATGTAATTCTATCCCCCCTTACTCTTCTCTTCTATATAGAAATTCATGTAAACCTTTTTTTTCCTTCTCTTCCTATATTTTAAGTTCTTGTAAACCGTGCTGAGCTCCACAACATCCCTGGAGATGATGCGGTATATAAACTTAAGGTTTAGTTTAGTTTAGTTTAGAATACAAATGCTAAAAACTCCTGATAGAGAAAACATGACTCATGTCGGCAGCTGGTCTCCTGGTTCTTCTAAAGTACAGGGGCTCATTTTCAAGCACTTAGACACACAAAGGGCTCCTTTTACTAAGGTGTGCTAGCGTTTTTAGCGCGCGCCGCATTGCCGTGCGAGCTAACCCCGCGCTAAGCGCCAAGAACTAACACCAGCTCAATGCTGGCGTTCGCATTGCGCTAAAACTGCTAGCACAGCTTAGTAAATGGAGCCCAAAGTGCCATAGGATGTCTAAACGCTTTCAAAATGAACCCCTAAGTCTTATAAAAACGTGAAACAAATGACAGAGACAACAGATGATATATTTAGCTAAGGGATAACAGATCCAATGACGAATTGTGGTGAAATTTGATTAACCTCGCTAAGTCACTTTCTGATGTTATACACACACAAAATGCTTTTATAGTGGATGGTTGTAATTGGAGATTTGAGCTGGGAATTTTCTATTGTATTATAGAGGTAACGGTTCCCTAAGCGTTTACCGTATATAAAAAAACTTCCAGAACCATCCCCAACAGCATACAAATACCAATACACAAATTTACATGTATTCTAGAGAATGTATAAGGGTATGTGTACATGTGTGTAAAGTACCCATGCAAAGAGCATGCGCAAGGTGAAGTAGAAGGGACGCTGGGAAGCAGTGATCACAATATGATCCACTTTAACCTGGACAAGGGGGAAAAACATCGATCCAGAACGACGGCCACAGCACTGAACTTCCGAAAAGGGAATTATGAAGGGATGAGACTCATGGTGGGGAAGAAGATTAAGAAGAGGATAAGCACTGTACAAACGCTTGAGCAAGCATGGTCCTTTTTTAAGTACATGGTCACTAAAGCGCAAAATCTATATATACCCCGTTTCAACAAGGGATCCAAGAGGAAAAAGAACAAGGAACCGGTGTGGCTCACTGTAACGGTGAAGGAAGCGATCAGAGACAAGAAGACTTCGTTTAAGGAATGGAAAAGGTCAAAAACGAATGAAAACTGGAAAAAACACAAACAACATCAAAGCAGGTACCATAAGGCGGTAAGAGGGGCCAAAAGAGACTATAAGGAAAAAATAGCCAAGGAGGCAAAAATCTTCAAGCCGTTCTTTTGATATATTAAGGGGAAATGACCCGTGAAGGAAGCGGTGGGGCTGTTGGATGACCATGGAATAAAGGGAGTGCTAAAGGAGGACAAAGCCATCGCCGACAAACTGAACACATTTTTTGCGTTTGTATTTACCAAAGAGGATATACACAACATAATGGAAGCCGACAGGTTATACACAGGAAACGAAGAAGGGAACCTGACAGGGTTGATGATCAGGTTAGAAGAGGTATGCAGGCAGATTGATAGGCTTAAAAACGATAAATCCCCGGGACTGGATGGCATCCATCCGAGGGTAATCAAGGAACTGAAAGGGGCTATAGCTGAACTGCTCCAACTAATAGCCAATCTGTCAATTTGAAACACAGACTGTTTACAAACTATCATCTGCTTCTATGTGTATCCCACAACAACAATTCATTCTCAAAAGGTAGTGTTTCTGCAGAAATCCCATAGCAACAATTCAAGGTACTGTGAGGTAGTGAGAAATAGTTATAACATTTTACATCAACTTAATTCAGGACACGACATACTAAATTTCATAAGAATTGGCTTAGTTCTGTGGAAGGTATGACAAAGAAGCATTTTGGTGTTTTGTTTTGTTTTTGTTCATAGTGTAGTCTGACATTTTTGATATTACTCACCTGATTACAACCCCAAGGATTGAAAATGTTCCTGAAATGAATTATTATGTTGCTGGAGATCAAGATGATCTTAATTAAATGGCTCTCAGTAAATCCCCCAAACTGTCTATGTGATAATCTGCTATGATTTAACTGCTGACAATGGAAAGACTTGGAATTGATGACATGGATCTCGACTGGGTCACCGATTCACAGCTATCTGGCAGCCATTTTGGTCCACACTGCCCCATTATCTGTTTCCGGGCATTTTTTCCACCAGGTTCTCTCCGCTATTCGTAATTTTCTTTTCAGCATCCCTAGATTTGGATTAAACCATGGGGAAGGGGAATTTCTTCCTTTGGTTGTGCACTCTTTAAGGCTACCAAACTTTCACAGTTTATGAGCCCCTGTATTCCAGCTTTTGGCTAGTGCAGTTATGGGTTGTTGATTTACCTAACTGATCAGATAGCTTAAGTATGCCTAATGCAAAGGCCGATGAATCACCTATACATTTATGTCATCTCATTTTATATACAGTATAGTCAGAGCCGTTCATTTGATCTGGCGCTCAATTGTTTCACATTCCTTTCTTTTGCACACACATGCAGCTAAAGTGCTAGTAATATATTCACATACATGCTAGACTAAGCTACCTGACATCTCCAAGCCCTGTTTGTTCCCACCTATATTTCTTTTTAACCTTTTGCAGTCATCACACCCATTATCTTATCTTTTTAGAGGTCTGGGAGGTACCTGGGTTGTAGCCTGGGAGGTACATTTATGCATCAAGAATGGAAGTGGTGGTGTATAAATCTCCCCAGACTATGGAAGCAGTATTAGTACCGTGTTTTCCCAAAAATAAGACCTACCCCGAAAATAAGCCCTAGCATCATTTTCGGGGAGGTCTTAATATAAGCCCTACCCCCAAAATAAGCCCTAGCACCAGGATTCACCGGCAACTCTTCAACCTGGCACCCCCCACCCCTGCAGACCCTCCATCCTTCCCTCCCTGCTAACCGCGAGCGAGCCCTACCTTTAAACGAAGCAGCATCGGGCCACCAGCACTCTAAACAGGCTGCTTGGCCTTGTCCGTCGGGAATTTCACTCTGTACGCGGCAGAGTGAAATCCCTGACAGACAAGGCCGAGCAGCCTGTTTAGAGTGCTGCCGGCCCGACGCTGCTTCGGATGAAGGTAGGGCTCGCTCGTAGTTGGCGAGGAGGGAAGGATGGAGGGTCAGCAGGGGTTCGGCTGCGCGGTGGGGGAAGGGGGATGCTCAAGGGTTCTGCTGCACAAGGGATGAGAGGGAGGGAAGGATAGAAGCTGGGCAAGGGTTATGCTGCACAAGGGATGGGAGGGAAGGAAGGATAGAAGATGGGCAAACTTCTTCTGCACAGAAGGAGGGGAGGAAAGGTGCTGCACATGTGGGGGAGAGAAAGGAAAGAGGAAGAATTGGGGTGAAGGAGAGGAAGGGAGAGATGATCATGTGCATACCCCGAAAATAAGACCTAGTGCCTTTTTTGGGCCCCAAATAACATGTTAATAACTACACCCCTGAGTAATTTTATCATTGGATATTTGACCGAGATTTCAATTTGACTGGTTACTTTGTCTGAATATCTAGTTCAAGATAAGCAGATAACTTATCCTGTTATCTTGGAATATCAATCTTTTTGTGTGCTTATAACTTGCAGTTACCATTCAGGTTCAAAATGACTAACAATCAAAACAACTAGACTAGAAATTACATCAAAATTTTTTTTTAAATTTTAATTTTTTCAAAAAACTTGAAAATGTGTTCTCAACATCAGTACAAAGGGTTATAGCAGATGTTCAACTAATGTTTCCAGATGGGATGCTTATACCAAACTTTATGCTATCTCTTCATGAAAGTAACATAGTTGGTACAAACGCCTACAAATCAAACAGATATAAACAACTCTGTGCAAGCAGTTATTTACTTGAGGTGTATGAAATGCACAAGTGCTGGTTACTCACCTGATGTAATATCATGGTTTAAACCTTCTACAGCTATGGTAGCATTAGCGATTGGGTTGCCTTGCAGGTCTCTAACAAAGCCTTTCACTCCCCGATGTATCTGGAAAGAGAAGAACCGTCTACTTAATGCAATCAGGTTTTAAAGTAAGCATACCTGGTCCTGTGCGTACGAGAGAGCTGTGGGAAGTTAAGTTGTAGTTTATAAAAGGGCAACATTTTCATTAGTAATCGCCATTTACATTAGACGAGAATGATATAATCAGCGGTAGCTGAGTATCGCAAAGAGCACAAACTTTGAAAGAGACCAGAGACTAATAAGATGCCTTTAAGATTGTCTACTGCACCATCTGATCCAGAATCCTTCAGGCTGTAGCACGCATCAGGCCACTTCATTTGCAATTAGGGCCCCTACAGTATGGAATTCCCTTCCACTTCATATCAGGACGTAAAAATATTTAGATAAATTTAAGGGAAATCTAAAGTGCTACCTCTTCCGAGATGCATATGAATGCTGAATAGACTTGGAAACAGCCAGGGTTGTTTAATAATCTTTATTCCTAGCTTCCCTATTGTTGTTTACCCTTCATATTTTCTTTACTTTTTAAATTGTAGTTCTCCCCACTTTCCTATTGTTTTTATGTTTGTGAAGTATTGTTTAGTCGATACTTATTTGTTCAATGTTTCCCCCTTTTTACATTCAAACAATTTTATTGATGACCATCAATGGATACAAAGGAATAAACAACAGAACAGGCTACAGAGCTACAGTCCCAACTCGTCAAAAGGACCCAAAATCCAAAAACCATTGTCATCAAATACATTTAACTAACACAAGAATGCAAAACCACCCCCCTTCCCCCCACCTCAACCCCCCCAAAGGATCCGCCCCAGAGCACTACCAAACTCAACCCTACCCCCCAAAGAAACTGTCTGTGTCCAAAGCCTGTAAAGTCCCTCAGTTCAGAGAGGGCAGAGGAAAACGCTTAGAAGTCTTGATTTGCGTTTTATCAAAATTTAAATAAACTTGAAACTTGACACAGATGGCCCAAGTCAAAGGTGAATGCAACCATAAGGTAGTTCAAAACCCTTATCACATTCATCACCCTCTTGTTTAGAATGCTGTAACCTGCCACTTGCAGGCCTCCCATTGAACCATCTACCTCCTCTTCAATCTATTCAAAATTCTGCTGTATAAAACTTATTTTCTATCAATATCGGTACTCTAAAAATTCTATCACATCATAAAATGTTCATTAAAACAAATGTGTGACAAGAACTGTTCAAAAACAGGGGGGAAAAAAGCCTAAGTGAACCAAAAATGAACTGAAAATATTTGCCCTTTGCTCATCCCTATGAGTCTACATGTCTTCATTAGGTGCACAATTGTCCCAGCTGGGGTTAAAATTATTTAGCTACGCAGATGACTTCACGATCATTATCCCATTCACTAACTCTCTCTCGGAAATCACTCCCAAAGCAACAGAAGTACTAAATTTGATGGAGCAATGGATGACAGAATTCAGACTGAAACTTAACTCAGAAAAGACAAAATATTTTGTTGCTTCGCCACACTCGCTTGATACCAAAACATCACTATGCATCAATAAACTCTGTTATCCTATTCAATCTACTATGAAGATACTGGGTATAAAACTGGACCAGAGCCTAACTATGAAAGATCAGGTGGACTCCATAATCAGAAAGGGTTTCTTCACTCTCTGGAAGCTTCGGTCCATTAGAGCATATTTTGATGTATCATCATTCAGAATTCTGGTACAATCCCTCATACTGAGCCAACTTGATTACTGTAACATCGCCTACAATTAGTGCAAAATACAGCGATCAGACTGATCCTCACTGGCTGCCGAAGGAGGCACGTGTGAAGTTCAAGTTTAGTTGTTTCTGTTACAAGGTACTATTCGGTCTAGCCCCTAAATACATAACTGACCTTTTCTGTTTCTCAGCCAACAGACATAAGAGAAGTTCACGCTTAAATTTTGTTTCCCCACCGGTTAGAGGATGTAAATTCAAAAGATATCATCAACATCTCCTCTCACACCAGGCAGCATTATGGGGTAAAGATCTAGAACAATTGCTCACGTCTACTACTTATGGAGAATTTAGGAAACACCTAAAAACATAACTGTTCCTAAAGTACTTAGGCAACTAACCTCATCCCACAATAACTGATCCCTAGAGTTGTTAATCACTAGTTTCTAACTTTGCTAATTCCACTCAACTTGTAGCATCTTTCTATCAATGTTAACCGGCAGAACATTGCTAAATCCATTTAAACTGTAACATCTTCTAATTATTGTAAACCGCATAGAACTTCACGGTCCTGTAGTATATAAACTGTCATATTATTATTATTATTACTAGTGTTTTAGCCCGTTACATTAACGGTGCTAGAGTAGATGTCTGTCCGTTTTTTTTATTTGTCTCTCTCCTTGGACGCTGTCTGTCTGTCATTCTTTCTGTCTGTGTCTCTCCCTGGCCCCCTGTCTCTCTATCTTTATTTCTAACTCTATTCTCTTCCCTCAATCCTGCATGTGCCCTTTTTTCTTTCTCCTCTCCACTTCCTTCCAACATCTGCTCCCCCTGTCCCCCACACTTCCATTCAGTGTCTGTCTCCCTCTCTCTAACTCTTCCATCTACTGTTCACCCTCTGTCTTGCCCCTTCCATTCACTGCTCTCTCTTCTCTTCCATCCAGTGTCCGCCCTCTCTCTCTCTGTTCCATATGGCATCTCCTCCTTCCTTTCCCCCTTCCTTTTCTCTGGTCTGGCACACCTTCCTCCTTCCCTCCATGCCCTGCCATGTCTTCTTCCCTCCAAGCCATTCTCTCCCTCTCTGCTCCCTTTCCTCCTTGAACTTCATCGGGCAGCAGCAGCATTCACAATTCATTTCTTTTGCCAGCTTCAGGTCTTCCTCTCTAACTGGTCCTTAGGCAGGACCCGCCAGAGAGGGAGGCCTGAAGCCGGCAACAGCAGCGAATTGTAAACGCTGCTGCTGCCTGAAGCACCCGAGGCAGACGCTTCTCTACCCTCCCAGCCCAATCCCCGGTGACTCTCTTATGTCTCCCTCCCATGCGACATGACCTTAACAAACCTCCCTCCAGCGTTGGCAGCCGCAGCACGCTAAACAGGCTGCTTCGCAGCTTTCTCCTGCAGTTGAGTCCCTCTGTCGCGTCACTAGCAGGATGACATCACTAGCAGGAGACTCACCGGCAGGAGAAAGCAGCGAAGCAGCCTGTTTAGCGTGCTGTGGCTGCCAACGCTGGAGGGAGGTTTGTGCAGGTATGTGGCTGTGAGTTCGGGTGATTTCGGGCCTCCTACGACCCCCGTCTTTGTAAAGCAGGGAATCCAGCGCTGGCGGCGAGTCCTGCCAGCGAGTGTAGGTAGGTGTAAGGCTGGGGACTCGCGCATGCGCACTCCTGTGGCCACAGACCTACGGATCATGGAAGCACACAGATAGGAATGCGCATGTGCGGCTAGGGTTTTATTATATAGGATTAGATGGTATGGATTAGACGGTTTGGACTTGAACTTTATCTGCAGCTATTTTCCAAGCTTCTAGTTTGTTTGGCTCAGTTCTTTTACCTGCTCAATGTAGTTGATAAGTGAATTTTTATTATCTTCCCAGTAGCTCTTCAGAGTTTCTTCAGTGGGGAACTTTTCACAGCTGAGTTCTACCGTGATCTCAAAGCAGTTACTGCTGAGGTAGTTGAAATCCTGCATGCCTAAATAGCCAAACAAACATGTTACTATGCCACAGAGATCAACGCCAGTCTAAAAATCAGACACATCTATGAAGATTATTTTTATACTAAATCTGCAATATTCAAAAGCACAGAAACCTTAACCCTCAGTTTATCAGCAGAACACATAGCATGGTGTAGATGAGCAGACTGGCTAGGCTTATGGACTATTTTGTCTTTATGTTTTCTTATGTAATCTACCTTGAACTATCTTGTCAATTATCAATGGAGCCAGGCTGACCTATGGCGCCTTCCGGAGAGCAATCAAAACCGTACTGTTCAACAAATTCATCTCCTAAACAGTAGCCTCACCACCTACAAAGCTATATTTTCCCACTGTCAAATTCTGTGCAGTACATTGTTCCCTCACTTTTTGCATTTTGCAATTCGCTGATTGTCCAGCATTACTCCTTGGGTTGCATTCATGAGACCTAAATTACATACTTAAGATACATATTCCCCGTTCAACTTTCTTGTTAATAAGTTGTACCCTCACTACTTGTATCCTGTAATTCGCCTACTGTCCAGTTTTATTCTGTAATTCACTTATCCAGTAATTCGCCAGTGTCTGAATCCTTTCTGGAAGAACCACCTTTAAGGGTGACAGTAATTCAGTGTTGTTTAACACCAACTGCTACACAATGTTTTTTGCCATATAAATCATGCCCCAAATTCCCACCCCCTACAAAAAGCATCTATATTTTCCCTTTAATATTTCTTCTGGGGAGAGTGCGGTGCAGTGGTTAAAGCTACAGCCTCATCACCCTGAGGTTGTGGGTTCAAACCCACACTATTCCTTGTGACCTTGGGCAAGTCACTTAATCCCCCCATTGCCTCAGATACATTAGATAGATTGTGAGCCTAGGACAGACAGGGAAAGATGCTTGAGTACCTGAAAAAATTCATGTAAACTGTTCTGAGCTCCCTGGGATTTTGATTTATTCTTCCTAAGGCAGCTTTTCGAACAACTACATCCCAGAGACTTTGAGGGCTTTTCATTCAAGTCATGTGAGACCTAATTCAGATGCCAATTGTTTTTATGCCTACTCCAAAAGAGTATTAGACTTAGGGAAAATATATGTTTTTATTTTTTTGTAAGATTTCCCAGTTAATAAAACTTATGCGCGTCTTCCTTGGATGCATTCCAGAGTGCAAAAGTAATAACTGTATCTGATTAGATCTATCCTTTGTATTGTAAGCTCTTCCCTCCCTCCACCTGCAGAAGAAGATTGTCTTGGTAAGGTTCTGGGTTCCCTACTTAGATCGTGAGCCCACTAGAGATAGAGAAAGTACCTCCATATATAGTATGTAAACCACTTTGGCTGTACCACAGAAAGGCAGTATATCAAATTCATGACCCCTTTGACCCTTTAAGCAAGAAGTGTACACCTAAGGAAAAGGAAAGCCACAAAATTCAGACCTTTCTTCCTGAGAAGTTAAGAAGCGACTAGGAGGCTAAATTCCATAATCCCTGTCTTGCCTAGATTGTAAACTCTGTTCAGCAGGTACTGTCTAGTAGTGCTGCCCGATTTGCAATTTGAATCAATTCACCGATTCACTTTGGGTGAATCGATTCAAATTGATTTGGGGTGGGGGAAAAAAAAAAATCGAACCTACCAATTCGTCAGCCTCCTTGCTAGAGACCCATTCGGGCTTTCCCCTTGCCACCGGAGTTCTTCCATCTAATGTAACTTCCGGTTTTGCAAAACCGGAAATTACATCAGAAGCAAGGACTCCTGTGGCAGAGGGAAAGCCCGAACGGGTCTCTGCGTGCAGATCAGCAGCAGCAAGGCTCTCTCCTTCCCAGCCAGAAGTATTTCTCCTCTCCTCTACGGCCTGGCAAAAGTGGCGGTAGAAAATGCGATTCACAACCCTGCTGGGCGTCTTCTCTCCATTTGGCTGCCCAAGTGGAAACAGGAAGTTTTCAGTGAGGGCGGGCCGCAGTGGAGAGAAGATGCAAGGAATGGTGGCAGGAGTGGATCGCTAAATAACTATCGCCACTGGCAACATTTTGTAACGTCAAAATAAAGGTAGATGGGGGGAGAGGGGAGATGGACTTCGGGGAGTTGGTGGACTGGAGGAGAGATGGGGAGAAGATGGATGGTGGAGGGAGGAAGATGGACTTGAGGGAGATTATGGAGGGGAGATGGGAGAGTTGGTGGACTGGAGAGGAAGAGATGGGGAGAAGATGGATGGGAGAGATGAACTTGGTGGAAGGGGGGATGGACTTGGGGGAGATCATGGAGAGGGGAGATGGATTTGGGGGTAAGGGAGAAATGGATTTGGGGGAGTTGGTGGACTGGAGAGGGAGAGATGGTGAGAAGATGGATAGGAGAGGTGAACTTGGTGGAGGGGAGAAGATGGATGGTGGAGCATGCACTGCTTTCATTGTATGCTAATAGATCTCATGCATATTCATTGGGGAAATCCCGAAAACCCGACTGGATTGCGGCCCTCGAGGAGGGACTTTGACACCCCTGCTTTATGTGAAGTTCACAGCAGTGCCCTCTAAGGTGCCTCAGTGCCCTGTTGGGATGTCTGTGTGGCCAGTCCATTAAGATGCTGGTTCCTCCCACATCCAAACGGACTTAATTTGGGCGTTTTTGACATGACGTTTTTGTATTTGAAAATGGTCAAAAAATTTAAACATCCTAAGGGCCAAGACATCCAAATAGGTCATTTAAAAAAAAAATTGTGGATGTCTAACGGTTTCGAAAATGGATGTTACCTTGCCCCAATATTTGCACATCTTACGGGATACATCCAAAGTCGGACTTAGACGCACTATTGAAAATGCCCCTCCACGTATCTATTATCCCCATAATTCATTGTGTATGTGTGAGTTTTATTTTCTCTCTCCTTAAATTGACCAACTGTGAAGTTTATCAGGATACTTGTACTGTTGTTGGCATGATGCCATTTTTTTGCCTCTTACAGCTGCTTTTTTTTTCATTTGCAGAGCAATACTACACAAAGATTTCTAGATTTACAGTATATCCTGGATGCAATATCTGAAAAAAAAAATCTCACTCTCTGGCCTTCAATATCACTTTTTCAGATTGTAAATTTTCACCCTTGACATTTCTGCTATTATTCCTATAATGTTCGCTATTATTTATTCAAGGATGTATTTTCATCAATGTGGGCTACTGTTATGTTAATTTACTACTAACTTATGCCATTTCAGCATGAATCCTATATTACAATGAACCTAGTTACTAAATTATTGGGGTTAACAGCAAGATAACATGTCTTAACAGTAGCTCATATGACAACTTTCCTCCTCCCACCTTGTAACCAACATGCAAAAATCAATTGAAAGTTTAATTAATTTAAAAGTCACTACAGATTGAAATTATACCCAGAATCACTTGAGAAACACAACAAATCTTTGGCTGGTATTGCAGTTTCAAATACAGCAATCTTCCGACTATAAATACATAGCACTTGGTAACAGCCAAGTTTGGCTGATTAAGTAACTGAGATAAAACACGATCAATGATAGTCTGTGTTGAGTTTTTCCTCATGACTTGCTCTGAGGTCTGACTGCAGACACTTGAGATTGGTTATCTCTGTGGATTGAATATTGTTTGATTTCACTCTTAAACAAGGTATATTCAATTTTTGGTATTGATGTTTCAATGACACATATTTCAAAAATTTGAAGAAAGGAGTTGAAAATGACTTTACTGTGCTTATGTGTTATGACCAATGTTCCCTCTAAGGACCAAATTCATGTGAGCATTTTTTTTTTTTTGGATGAGCAAAGGACTGAATTAATGTGAGCAAAAATTTTCTGTCACATTATCCTAAGGTTTTGTAAAAAGGAGGGTATATTTTTTGCTTGCAGCACACACTGGTGATTAATGGCAAAGCACTCCCCTGAAGAAGTCTTTGAAGGGAAACATTTAACGTCACTGTTGGGAAGAAGGTAAGTGCTATTTTTCTATATCCCCCTTTTATTAAACTGCGATAACGGTTATTAGCGCAGGGAGCCATGCTGAATGCTCCGCGCTGCTCCCAACGCTCATAGAGTTCCTAAGAGCGTCGGGAGCAGCACGGAGCATTCAGCGCGGCTCCCTACGCTAATAACCGCTATCGTGGTTTAGTAAAACGGGGTTTATATGATGTGGCTACTATGGGTACGTAAATATTAAAAAAAGATATAAAAAGACAAAAAATATTACCTAAGATATGCATTAGTGCCCTCAAAATGTTATCATAACATGGAAGACAAAGAATTTAGTGAATAAGGTTGTGAATCGAGCTGTGTAACATAGAAGATGATGGTAGAAAAGGGCTACAGCCCATCAAGTCTGCCCACTCTGCTTACCCACCCACTGTCTATGCCCTAATGACCCAATTTCCTTATCTTGACCCTCGTAGGGATCCCACTGGGTATCCCATTTATTCTTAAAGTCTGGCACGCTGTCTGCTTCGATCACCTGCACTGGAAGCTTGTTCCAATGATCAACCACTCTCTCTGTGAAGAAATACTTTCTGGTGTCGCCATGAAATTTTCCACCCCTGAGTTTGAGCGGGTGCCCTCTTGTGGCCGAGGGTCCCTTGAGAAAGAAAATATCATCTTCCACTTCGACACGTCCCGTGAGGTACTTAAATGTTTTGATCATGTCTCCCCTCTCCCTACGTTCCTCGAGAGTGTAGAGCTGCAATTTGTTCAGTCTCTCTTCGTACGAGAGACCCTTGTAGTAATTTGTTTGTGAAACCACATATTAGCATGAGACTAACCTCCGGGAACACTGTACCAAGCCCCACCATTGGTTGTTCCATCCACAAAACTGCTATCATCATCATTCTTACGGCACGATGGTCTGTTGGGATCTGACATGACTGGATTAAATGAGGAGTAGGAACGAGCTAAACTTTGGAACATGGCATCATCAGGGCAGGAACTGTATTCATGAACGCTACCTAAAAATCAAAATCAGAAGAGCATTACAAAAATGTTAAGTGTTAAAGGAGAAACCAGTTTATGTCTTTCCTTGCAACAAGAATAGGTTCTTCCCACTTTCTGGTACCAGCAACTCTAGACAAAAACACATATTCCACAAAAAAAAAAGAAAAAAGAATTAAATAAAAACTAAGGGAGTATCAGTTTTGGTTTTTTTTGTGAATGAAATGGCCTTAAGATCTATGATGCATGCTCTGGTAATCAGCTCTGTTGATTACTGCAATTCAAATGCTTATCTTTTTCATCTAAGCTTCACTAATAATTTGTTGATATAATCCCTGTTTATCTTAAAATTCAATAAACCCCCTTACGTTGAATCAGTTTAAGTGATATTATGTTAAACTCAAGGGTAGCTCTTGATGGGTTGTGCGAGTCTCTCAGAAGTGGTGTTGGAGTTAAGGAATAATCTGCCTCATGAGGTAGCCAGAAAGGTATAATCCTAGGGCAGTGTTCTTCAATCACCGGTCCATGGACCAGTGCCAGTCCACAGAAATTTCCTGCTGGTCCACAGGGCCAGCATGTGCATCAGGCCCATAACAGTGTTCTTCAACTGCCGGTCCACAGTGCAATCGATGCGGTGTTATCTTCGAGCCAGCACCCTCTTCCTCACTAATTCAGTGCACAAAGCCACGGGCAGCGGCTCCTATAGGCATCCTGCGCCTGAACCGGAAGCCTTCGCTCTGACGTTGCAATGTCAGAGGGAAGGCTTCCAGATGAGGCACGGGGCGTGCAAGGTGCAATTAGTACTATTATGGGGGCGGGGTCTGGGGTGGAGATTGGGTAGAGATGGGCTTAGCCCAGTGTTCTTCAACCGCCGGTCCACGGACCGATGCCAGTCCACAGAATAATTCTATTATTTCTGCCGGTCCATAGGTGTAAAAAGGTTGAAAAACACTGTCCTAGGGTCCAATACAGCAGCACTTACAAAGAAAGCAGTGGCTACCAATACCCTTTAGATGCAAATTTAAATTGCTCTGTATAAGTCTCTATGGGAACAAGAACCTGCCTATCTGAATAGATGCTTAAGATCACTGCAACCTTTCAAAACGAAACCCTCTCACTTCAGAATGGCCTGCTGGGCTAGTACTAGGGAAAGGGCTTTTTTCTGGCTTGCACCAAATCTCTGGAATTGCTTACCCAAAAGAGATTAGGGCAGAAATGGGTTATAAAAGATTTAGTAGTAATGGGAATTTGTATACCACCTTTTTGTGGCTTTGGCATTTCAAAGCTGGCATTCAAAGTGGTGGGCACTGGAGGATTAAGCAACTCGCCCAGGGTCACGGGGAGCAGCACTGGGATTTGATCTCATAACCTCTGGGTACAGAGGCAGAAGCTCTACCAGTGAACCACACCTTCCCCCCCCCCCCCCCCATTAAGGTTATGTTGAAGACGCATTTCTTTCAGATGGCGTATGAATGTTGAAGCAGTTGGGAGGATTGATCAGATAAGAGTTTGAGCCCACCGGGACAGATAGGGAAATATGATAAAGTACCTGAATGTAAACCCACTTAGGATATAAGTGGTATAAAAATAAATGAAAAAAAATCAGCTGGGATCTCCAAAAAGAATTTTGTGTTTTCGCTCATCTATTTAATTAGGACGGGATTGGGTTCTGTATGTATGTCTCGCTAGCCTGTCTGTATGTGTGGTAGGTCTTTGCCATCCCCAATGTTTTATCCCCTTCCCTTCCATTTTCCTTTCAACCTTTATTTATTTATTTATTTTTTTTAACCTCTAATAATGTAACTTTACCCCCCCCTCCCTTCTTTTCTTTATCATCACTCTCCAGTTCGTCTTGTCAATGTCTTCAATGTACACTTCCCTTCCTCTCTTTAAACTTATTCCCTATTAGTATTATTTTTATTCTTCTTTTAATATTTTATTGTAAGCCGGCTAGATTCCCGTAGATGGTTGGTATATTAAAAATTAATAAACTTGAAACTTTTCTTTAATTTTAGATGTATTTTATGTTATATACCTCCCTGACAAAGAAGGTGGGGTGGCATATCAAGCTTTTTAAATAAACCTAAACATATCCAGATGTGATACTCACCAGCGCAACATCCAGCTTTCAGCAGCAGCATTATTCTATTTAACCTATCCTCCCAAAGGAGCCCAGAACGGGTTACAAGAGTACATTCACAATTTAAGTCAGGACATGACCGACGTAATCATACAGTTCTTGACGGACATAGAGCATGTGGCGCAGTGGTTAGAGCTACAACCTTAGCTCCCTGAGGTTGTGGGTTCAAATCCCTCACTGCTCCTTGTGACCCTGGGCAAGTCACTTAATCCCCTCATTGCCCCAGGTACTAGAGTTTAAGCCCTCTGAGACAGATAGGGAAATATGATAAAGTACCCGAATGTAAACCCATTTAGGATATAAATGGTATATAAAGAATACAATAAATAAATAGCATGGTTGATAATGCATCAGCTCTGTTACCGCCATAACATAGGCGATAGTACAGTTTCTGCGTAGAGAATGACACGGTGACATAATTCATCACCGTCCCCGCGGATAACCGCGGGAAACAATATTATGTCATTCTTACGTGTCTATCTCAACCTCAGTCCTTCTACACCAACATTCTTCAATGCAAGGCTTAAGGGTCTGTGGTTCAGCCCATTCATAATCTTGATTCTTCCCTCTCTCCTTGAATAATGACATCGAGATAGTTTCCCGCGGTTATCCATGGGGACGGGAACGGTGATGAATTTTGTCACCGTGTCATTCTCTATTTCTGCGTTACAGGCCTAAACATGGTTGATAGCATAGCATCTGTGTTACAGTAGGTTGTACCCTTGAGTTATACTAGGTATGGCATTTAAGTTAGATATCTTATTTAAGTTATACTAGGAGTTGCACTTGAGTTCCATCAGTTAGGTAGAGAGGTACTGAGCCACTGAGGCGCAGTCATTAAGGCACTGGGTTTGTAAAGAGGAAGGTTTTCACGGCCTTCCTGAAGTTCCATAGGCTGTCTAGAGATCTAATGGAATGGGGGGGATGATGCGACATAATTTAAGTATTATCCAGGTAATGACACTGAAAATCTTCTCTGACCGAGAAAGTGATGTCAGAGCCCAGGATGGAAGCACAACTCCAGAGCTCCGCTACGGCTGTGGTGTTTTGACTATAAAATCCACTTTAGCAGAGCGAAAATCCATCCCAATAGTGCAAATATTGTGTTCTAGCATGGCAGCAACTGACCACAGTGTTTAAACATTGGAAGAGGGAGGGGTGGCTAACCTGCATTTAGGAAAAAAACATAAGGCTCTATTTTCACATGTTAGGGTCAAGAGATGAACTTGAGGCGTGTTATGAAACACGCATTATTTGGGTTTCCACCAGTCTCCAGGTAATGACAGTGTGGCGCAGTGGTTAAAGCTACAGCCTCAGCACCCTGAGGCTGTGGGTTCAAACCCTCGCTGCTCCTTGTGACCCTGGACAAGTCAATTAATCCCCCCCATTGCCCCGGGTACGTTAGACAGATTGTGAGCCCACCAGGACAGACAGGGAAAAAATGCTTACGTACCTGAATAAATTCATGTAAACCATTCTGAGCTCCCCTGGGAGAACGGTATAGAAAATTGAATGAATAATTAATGTGGCAAGTTTCAGCCTCTGATAACCTGAGCTGGTATTGTGACATCATAATGCCTCATTCCACCAGTGCCTAAGAGCCAGTGATGTCACAATGGTTTCACTGTTCTATACTTGGCTCACTTCTGCTACATTTTGATTTCTAGAGTGGTGCAGTGGTTAAAGCTCCAGCCTCAGCACCCTGAAGTTGTGGGTTCAAACCCATACTGCTCCTTGTGACCCTGGACAAGTCAATTAATCCCCCCATTGCCCCAGGTAAACTGTTCTGAGCTCCCCTGGGAGAACAGTATAGAAAATTGAACAAACAAATTATGAGTTTATGGTAAGCTACTATTGCAAATGCAAGCAGTGTCTCACCACACAATTGTTTCCCATGTATTCACCTTTATAGGACCCCCAGGGACCCCTGAAGAAGACTTTTTGTTGAAACACGGACCGTGTTGGGTCCTGTATCCCTACCGGACTAGGTCCTTTAAGGCTTTTATGTGGATGATTTATTTTTATGTGGATGAAATTATTTTATGTGGATGATTTCAGTGTACCTTTGGAACTTTGACACTTTCAAATAAGTCCATTTAGGAACATCGTCCCCCACAGAGGTTTTTTTTTGGTTTTCTTAAGCTACTATGTATGGACCACAGCTTAGGGATATCAAATACAACATTTAATTTTTTAAAATACAAATAAACAGGGGTCTGAAGTGCCCAAGAAGGAGGAGGGCCAATCACATACTTTGAACACAAACTAAGGGCTCCTTTTGCTAAGGTACGCTAGCGTTTTTAGCGCGCGCTAACCCCGTGCTACGCGGCTAGAACTAACGCCAGCTCAATGCTGGCGTTAGCGTCTAGCGGCACAGCATTGTAGCGTGTGCTATTCTGCACGTTAATGCCCTAACGCAGCTTAGTAAAAGGAGCCCTAAGTCTATAACCGATACTAATGACTGGGGAGTCAATTCAGAGTGGTTTTCAAAGACATCTGTAATGGATTTCAAATTAATTGCAGCAAAAAAAAACAACAAACAAAACAAAACTAGAAAGGATACTAATTTCTTTATCATGTCATGTCAATGTACTCAGAATAAGCCTGGATCAAAGAAAAATTAAAATGAACAAAGGGAAAGTAAATTATGCAACAAGAAGATCTGAAGATTTAAAAAAGAAATAGAGGTAAACATACTATCAAATAGAGAATGACACGGTGACAAAATTAATCACCGTTCCCGTCCCCGCGGATAACCGCGGGAAATAATCCCATGTCATTTTCTAGTGTCTATCTCAACCTCAGTTCTTCTACACCAGCATTCTTCAAAGCAAAGCTTGTGGGTCAGTGGTTGTGGCCATTCATACTCTCATTCTTATGTGAGCCAAGGATAATGAAGCCATTGTGACATCACTGATATGATTGGTTCTTAGGCACTGGCGGAATGAGGCATTATGACATCACAATATCTGCTCTGGATATCAGAGACTGTCATTCTGTAGTGTCTGTTTCAACTTCAGTCCTTCTACACCAGCATTCTTCAAAGCAAAGCTTGCGGGTCAGTGGTTGTGGCCATTCATACTCTGATTTTTCCCTCTCTCCTTAAAGAATGACATGAAGATGGTTTCCCGCGGTTATCCATGGGGACGGGAACGGTGATGAATTTTGTCACCGTGTCATTCTCTACTATCAAACTATGGTTTGAATCTCTGGTCTAGTTCTCGGTATTGTTTTAGCTTACACAAGAATTACTTACAGACATTGTTCACAATCCCCATAAGAAGGAAAACAAACAAAAAGAAACACTTGTATTAGGAAAAATTTAATGCAAGCCTATTCCTCAGCCAGAAAGAGGATCGCCAAAGGTGTATTTACTTTGAAATGTTACAGTCAGTTAATATTAAAAAAAAAAAAAGGCAAGATGTTTTGAAAGTCTTTATCAAGGAACCCAAAGGTACAAATTGATAACTTAAATTGCCATGCTGGTTAGGTGCTGTGAGATCGAGGGCGTTCTATTCTGTCAGACAAAAAAAAGTTTAAAACCAAGATTTAGACGGAGGTCTCAGCTGTTCTACACGTCTCCCTCGCCACAACGGGATGACATCATCACGTCTTTTTAAATCCGTGTCGACGTCTTTTTAGCTGTTACACGAGGGCAGCAAGAATGCAGCAATGCAGATTTCATCTCAAAAGATCTACATATCCCTCTAGAATTCTTTGTCAGTTGCATTATGTTGCATGTTTTACAAAATATGGTTGCACAAATAAGGTTTAAATCTTGGTTTTAAACTTTATAGGATGTCTGGTCTCAGAAGCTGACGGGCGTCCTATATAGAATCGGGCCTAAGGCTGCCTAAAGTGAACCCGATTCTCTAACCGACGTCCATGTTACAGATGCCGGTTAGAGAATCGGGTTGACTAAGTAAATGCAGCCACTAAGCTTATCGTGGCAAGGGATCTCCCTGTCGCAATAAGTTTAGCAGCCGCCTGTCCCACCCAAATGAACGTGGCAGGTGGGATGCCCAATCCCTCCTGCCAAAAAAAACCCATATCCCTGTAGATCGCCAGAGGGGCCTAAGGCACAGGCCAACCTAATATTCTGGTTGGCCCATGAACCTAAGGCTCCGCCCATTAAGAGGGAACTTAGGCACGGGCCAACCTAAGATTCAGGTTGGCCCAGGCACCTAAGGCCCCTCCTATGGGAGATACCTTAGGCGCCTGGGCCAATCAGGCCTTAGGCCCCTCCTCGGTGCACCCCACAATGCACCGGGAAGGGGCAGGCCCACCTCATTCCAATGGAGGGTGGGGGGGTTAGGAAGGGTCCGAGTGGGGGGGTGTCCACACAATCTACAGGGGAGGGTTGCAGCAGGAGGGACTGGGCATCCCTCCTGCCGTGTTCGTTTGGGCGGGATGGGCGGCCGCTGGCGCGGCCACTAAATGTATCACAGCACAATAAGCTTAGCAGCCATGTCTACTTACAATGTAAGCCAGCATTTTGTTGGCCTTCATTGTATGCATCTCCCACTGGCCTAGGGAGATGCATATGGCTAATTCTGGGGCAAACCACACCCACGCCTAGCCTTAGGCGAGCTTGTGCGACTTCCTAGGCATCTCAAATGTAGGCGGCCTGCCTCAGTAGCTTTAAAAAAAAACAACAAAAAACGTGTATCCCAATTGGCTGGTAAGATGCCTACTGCTGTCTACAATCGGGACACCGTTTACAGAATCTGGGCCAAATTGTTTATTGTTTGAGAGCTTCTATACCGCTACTAATGACCGGGGAGTCAATTCAGAGCGGTCTACATGAGCCTCTGCAAAGGCACTACAATACATGAGCTTCTGTAGAGATATTACCATAGAGCCTCTGTGAGGTGTTATAATACACTAGTATTTAAGCCCGTTACATTAACGGGTGCTAGAATATATGTCTGTCTGTCTCCCTCCTGCTGACTCTCTCTTTCTCCCTAGCCCCCTTTCTCTGTCTGTCTTTCTGTCCCTCTCCCTGCCCCTGTGTCTTTCTTTCTTTCTTTCTTTGTCTCCCTCCCTCCATTTTTCCCCCATTTCCCTGTGCAGCAGCATTTCCATCCCACTTCCCTCTTATCCCCCCCTTCCCCTCCAAGTCCCTGTATAGCAGTAGCAGCATATTCCCTCATCCCCCTTTCCCTTCTCTTACCGCGATCTGCTCTTCTCTTACCTCCTCCTTCTTCATCTGCCAAACTCGGCTAATTATGTTGTAAACCTGATATATTGTTGTAAATCTGTATGTCAATGCGGATCCTAACCTAATTGATGTAAACCGCCTAGAACTCGTTGGGTATGGCGGTATATAAGAATAAAATTATTATTATTATTATTATCTGCTCCGTTCGGCCCCTCCCCCTTCTTTTACTGCCGTTGTTCTGCTGATCTGGCCTGCTCCTGACCCTCCCACCGCCGACAAACCTCCGGGCTCCAGCCGCGTAGGCAGCACTTTAAACACACTGCTTCGCGGCCTTCTGTCTCCGATGATGTCATCAGAGACGCGGCAGAGGAAATCAGCAGCAGAAGGGCGCGAAGCAGCGTGTTTAAAGTGCTGCCTACACCGCTGGAGCCGGGAGGTTTGTGGAGGGTCAACGGGCAGAGCAGGGCTGCTCTCCACCACTCGGTTGCTGCCACTGCTCCACCGGGTCCGCGAGTGTGTTGTAGTCACGCATGCACACTTCTTCAGGCCACGGACATACAGAACACGCAAGTGGAAGTGCACATGCGCGGCTTAGGGTTTTATATTATAAGAAGGGCTCTATACTTAAATACACGGAGTTCTGTGGTGGTGTTACAATACAGAGTTATAAATACTGGCATGATTATGCCATAATCCATCATCCTACTTGTTACTGGCACATTGATCATCCTACTTATATACACATGTTTATACCAAATCAATCGTTCTACGTACATACACATGTAAGACTAAGTTTACTATTGCAGCTAAATACTCTATACACTATTTTTATACACCTCCTAAGGAGGTTAGCCATTTCAACTAAATATAATCTATTTTCATACATCCCTGAAAGTTCTAGTTTCCTCTCTGTCAACTTCACAATTTCAATTGAAGTAGTTTGAGAAAAGGATAGTCCCCGTGTCATTCTCTACTAGGAAAGTCCTGAGTTACAGAATACCAAGTTGATTTTTTTCTACTTCTGTACCCATGTTGAAAACCACTAAAATTTCAATATTACTGTCCCTATTTCATTTACAGAAAATATGAGGAGGGGATAGGCAATACAAATATGATACCATGTTGACTTTAAATCAAAGATCTTAAGTAATATTTACCACTGCGAGTCTCATCATAGGGGTAATTTGCAACCAGGTCTCCTCCATGAAGGTTGGCTGAGAGGACAAAGGGAATATCAATAATCCAGTAAATGACAGCCTTAGTCTCAGGTGCAAGCTGCAGAAAGATATGGCAGTATTAGTACCTGTATGTAAACCGCTTTGAATGTATTTGTAAAACTACAAAAAGGCGGTACACAAGTCCCAGTCCCTTTCCCTAATATTGTACACCATGAACCAACTTTGCCTTGGACTATATTATTTTCTATCGACAGCCTCACAGGGCCGGAAGGAAGGCAGGAAGTTCTGCAGTCTGAAAATACTTTATAATAGTGTGGCAGCTGCATTAAAAAATAACAAAAAGAAGCAGAAAATGAGGTAATTTTATAGCCATTTCCATATGTGGACGAACGACCTCTTATAAAATCGAATTGGGCATTAAAGTATGCACCATGATATGATATAATGTACTTTGCCAATGGGTATGTACAGGGGCAACGTTTGGGCAAAATGGAGGAGTTTGTTTTCGCTACCTGTTGCTGGATTGAATAAACTCTCGTTGTGATCTCCAGTGGCTATTGTCTTGTTTTGTGTCTCCGCGTTCCCCCAACATACCTTAATCTACACATGTACGTACCTTTACTTATACCTGCTCCCAAGCAGTTGTAGGTGAAACTGCCTACATTTATAGTCTGTTTTCTGCCAGACACACTAACATTTTACAAAGCAGCTAAATAGATGCCCATCCATAATGCCCTGTAGACCAGTGGTTCTTAAACCTGTCCTGGGGGGACCTCCAGACAGTTGGGTTTTCAAGATATCCCAAATGAATATGCATGAGACAGATTTGCATGCCTGTCACCTCTATTATAAGCAAGGCAGGTTTAAGAACCACTGCAGTAGACTCTTAATATACTGTATGCTGCTTCTAGAAGGTTTATGACTCCGTCAAATACACACAAATAGGAGCTAAATAAACTCAAGAATTTTCCACTTGAGTGATTATGAAAAGGTATACTTCAACAAAATGAAATAATCACTCATAAGTAAATTCCAACCGAAGCAGTTTCAGTATTGCTTATATGTCTTGGTAGCTTTTTGTGCTCAGAATCATGAAGACAATAACTGGGACATAAGCCCCGACACTACTGTCTCACCACCCAATCATCGCATCTTAAAGCACCATCTGTAGATGACATAAATGTTTAAATTGAATGATTTAAGGTGCCAAAAAAGGCAAAGCTACTTCTTCATCTGTATACGTTAAACCATGGATGGTGACTTATCTTATAGTTTGCGGGTGTCAGGTTCCGACGTGACACGTTTCACATCTGCTTCAGGGAACCCACAGGATAGCGAGAAGTTTTTACTTATGGGCAGTGTAGACTCACTAAAGAAACACTTTACACTTTGCCGATTAAACTAGCATTCTTCGGCTTCCTCCTCTGATGGCTTCCTCCCTCCTCTGTCAGTTACTATCAGAGGAGGAAGCTGAAGAATGCTAGTTTAATCGGCAAAGTGTAAAGTGTTTCTTTAGTGAGTCTACACTGCCCATAAGTAAAAACTTCTCGCTATCCTGTGGGTTCCCTGAAGCAGATGTGAAACGTGTCACGTCGGAACCTGACACCCGCAAACTATAAGATAAGTCACCATCCATGGTTTAACGTATACAGATGAAGAAGTAGCTTTGCCTTTTTTGGCACCTTAAATCATTCAATTTAAACATTTATGTCATCTACAGATGGTGCTTTAAGATGCGATGATTGGGTGGTGAGACAGTAGTGTCGGGGCTTATGTCCCAGTTATTGTCTTCATGATTCTGAGCACAAAAAGCTACCAAGACATATAAGCAATACTGAAACTGCTTCGGTTGGGATTTACTTATGAGTGATTATTTCATTTTGTTCTAGAAAGTTTATGGCATGATTTAGTTACACTGCAAGCAAATCTCAATAGATACAAAAAAAAAAAAAATCTATGTTAGGAAAATGGCTACAAGCTCCTTTGGGTGGCCATCAAATTGTATGATTGCTGTAGCAAAATGGCATCTTGGACATAGCTAATTTTTAATGAAAAGGACCGTCAGAAAGAATAGAAACTTTCATACCCTCCATGTGTAGGACAGAATGAATTCTGAATCTTTAGGATCTAAGGCCCTGATGCACAAAAGCTCTGACACCATGGTAAAAAATACTGCGGTGGGAACATTTTTTTGTTTGGTTTTTTTTTTTTTTTTTACTAGCGATGCTCAGCACAGTAGCATGCAAATTATTCGTGCAGAACATCTAAGAACTGTGCCCAGCACTTGCTCAGAAGAGCAATCACTAGGAACAGATCTCGCCCCCCAATCCCTCCTGTCAAAAATGAAAAAATCATGCTCGCCACTGCTGCTCTCCCCGCCGGCTCACACAACAGAAGCATAGCAGCTACTGGCCGCTCCAGAGCAGCCAGAAAATTTTAGCACCGATTATTTGGAGCTGGGGGCAGTTCCCTTTAGTGCATCACAAGGAGAACTCAATAGAATACTAATGAGCTCCTTGTTTAGCATTTACATAGGTTTCTCAGTGGCTGCTACGACCATCAGTAGCAGCCACGGAAAACCCTTTTCTGCATCAGCATGAGAGTTTCCTTGCAAGTAAGACTGGCTAAAACCAGTCTTACTTGAAGGAAACCTTTTGTGCATCAGGGCCTAAGTCCTTAAGCACCAATGTTTAACTACCTCATTATACATAAGTACTAGTGCACACTATGCTAAAAGTGCTAAACTGGAAGCCTATAATTTTCTTTCTAACCATGCTACAGTTTCTGTTTAAAATAAATAAGAGCCAAAATGTATTAATATGGGTCAATTCTAAAGTGCTCCTCCACATCGGGGAGGATTTTCTTGGATCGACTGTATAGGATCACACTCCAGTACTAAGAGAAGGGGGGGGGGGGAAGTGTGGCACAGTGTGGTTAAAGCTACAGCCTCGGCACCCTGAGGTTGTGGGTTCAAACCCACACTGTTCCTTGTGACCCTGGGCAAGTCACTTAATCCCCCCCTCATTGCCCCAGGTACATTAGATAGATTGCGAACCCACCGGACAAGACAGGGAAAACTACTTGAGTACCTGAATAAATTCATGTAAACCATTCTGAGCTCCCCTACAAGTCAGGGTTGACTAGAAAATTCCCCAATATCAAACTTCACTGCTCCTGTAAGAATCTGAACTCCAATATCTCTGGTTCTCTAAAAGACAAGACTCCCCCCTCCACATACACACAACAAAGATGTCACGCACTTTACAAGGCTTTGTGCTACTTCTGTGCCCTTGCATTTACAAAGTAGTACTATGCAAAGTTTCTTCCGCTGCTTAAATGACTTGGGTCTCTACCATTCTAGTCATGAGCAATTTTAAAGGGCAGCTTGCAAACATACCCAAGTCTACCAAAATATACAAAAGAATATAAGAATTGCCGCTGCTGGGTCAGACCAGTGGTCCATCGTGCCCAGCAGTCCGCTCCTGCGACGGCCCAAATTGAGTCTAGCCTTACCTGCGCACATTATGGTTCAGCAGGAACTTGTCTAACTTTGTCTTGAATCCCTAGAGGGTGTTTTCCCCTATAACAGCCTCCGGAAGAGCGTTCCAGTTTTCTACCTCTCTCTGGGTGAAGAAGAACTTCCTTACATTTGTACGGAATCTATTCCCTTTTAACTTTAGAGAGTGCCCTCTCATTCTCCCTACCTTGGAGAGGGTGAACAACCTTTCTTTATCTACTAAGTATATTCCCATTAATAGCATTGGGAGAAGAAAACGCAGACAGATGTTCACCTTTGAGTTCTCATCTACAGCTTTCTTCAGGTTCTGCAATAGGTGATTGTTCGGCCCTCCATCTCGCTCATTGATGTAGGCAATCCGATCCAGGTCAGGGAAGTTTCTGTTCAGGTCTATTCCCTGGGCATTGCTCCGACCGACAAACCAATCTTTCATGTCACCAGGCTGAAAGAAAACTAAGGCCTTAGTATTATACAGTATGCTACCAGTAGACCAGACTAAAATGTAAAAATACCAAAAATATATAATACAACAACAACAACTATTTATTATTTCAATAGTGCTACCAGGCGCACATAGTGCTACCCATTGTTCATGTAAGAAAGGTGATTTTGAGCTGGCAGCATGTTGCCCATCCAATGCCAGCGTTCAACACGGATATTCAATGCCAGGCCAATTCCAGTGACTGGCGTTGAATATCCAGGATTTTTTTTTTAGCCACCTCTAACTTAATCAGACAACTGGCCAGTGCTGAATATTCGCTGCTAGCTGGCTAAGTCGTGCGACATAACTGGGACCCATGAATATTCAGCAGAGAACCATTTATCTCCTGCTGAATATTAGCTGTTAGCCAGCTAATCCTATTTAACCAGCCAGGAGATGTTCCTGCTAGGCTAAATAGTGCTGAATATTGAGGAGAATGGGTTTTCTGAATTGTAGGTCGGGCTGTTAATAAAGGCACCATTACTCATCTCCACCACCCTGTCCTCCCCCCCCCCCCTCCGCCTGTGGTAACCAACATTTCTCTTTGTCACTCTCTACCACCAGCACCACAACCAACCACCTGGCATGACCAGATCTCTCTTTTTACTTCTCTTCATGGTTTTGGCGCTGGGTCAGTGTGGAGCCTTGAGCATCTATTCATGTTCAAAGTCTTCAGTATCTGTGCATGCTGAAAGCCCCACACGGTCCATGAGAAAAAGTAAAAAGAGAAATCTGGTCATCGTGAGGGGGTGGAGAGTGGAGGAGAGCAATGCTGGTTATTTCAAATTCTGGGGGATGGGGAAATCTATTATTGAAAGAATCTAAATTTGGCTTTTAAGAAGAATTTTACAGGGTTTTTCGATGCTGAAACAGGGCTATTGTTAGAAACAATACAGTGCATCCTACTTCAGCAGTCAATGTTTAACCCAAATAATTTAGGAGGAAGGAGTGGCCTAGTGGTTGTAGGTTCAAATCCCATGCTGCTCCTTGTCTCTGGGCAAGCCACTCAATCCTCCATTGCCCCAAGTAAATTAGATAGAGTGTGAGCCCACCGGGACAGACAGGGGAAATGCTTGAGTATCTGATTGCAAACCACTTAGATAACTTTGAGAGGCGGCTTAAAAATACCTAAAATAAATAAATAGTAGTAACTCCAACCATCAATAAAATCTGTGCACCTCAATTTGAATTCCTAAGTTAGGTGCCAAGTACTGGAAGTGAACACTTAACTTAGGGGCCCCTTTTACTAAGTTGTGGCAACAAAGTGGTCTTGACACAGAAACACCCCCTGACATGCCCCCTTCCCCCCCAAATAGAATACCTTTTTAGTGCATGGTCAGTGCATGCTGAATTTGCACTTGCCGCAGAATGCCTGCGCACGTCCCACAGAACATCATCTTAAACTGCACTGGGCACATAGGGCCAAATTATGCAGAGGTGCTTACATTAGGTGTTGCTAGGCACTCTAATCGAGGACCCCTAGCAACGCCTAACTTTGGAATCCATGCTCAACCTTTTTTTTAATTGGCGTGGTAATTGACTGCGCCAGTTTTCAGCCAATCAAAGACTAACATTAAAATAACCAATTAAGAGTTTGGCGCCAAACTCTTAGGACGCCTACCAATGCCTACCCTCTGAAGCCTAATGACGCCTATCTGAAAAGCAGGCATGGTTAGGGGTGGAGGGGTTGACTTAGGCCTAATATGCCGGCGTCTATGTCTAGGACCCCTAGACGTACCTAGGTGCTGCTGGGCGAGATTCTATAAACTGCAACTAGCAGTTGACTGACAATCACACCAAGCGGCACCTACAATGTAGGTGCACTTAAGGCACCATTTATAGAATCTAGCCTATAACATCTATCACAGTTTAGTAAAGGGGTCCCATTGTTCCCAACCTGATTCTTTCCTAGACCTGTATGCTTTTGGGAACCTAGAAAATAAGCTCCTAGAATCTGAGGGGATTGCAGAATCTGAAGCAACATAGCTTTACCAAATGAAAATCCTGCCAAACGAATCTGATTGATCTCTTTGACTAGGTGAAAAAAGAACTGTATAAAGGGCATGCACTAGAGGTAATCTACTTGGATTTCACCAAAGCCCTTGATATGGATCCTCACAGAACACTTGAGGGCTGAACTTAGGACCCAAACTGATAAACTGGATTGGAAACTGGTTGACTGATAGGCGACAGAGGGTAGTGGTAAATGGAATTCACACTAAGGAAAGGAAGGTGAGTAGTGGAGTGCCTTAGGGGTCAGTACTGGGGCCAATTCCATTTAATATATTTGTGAAAGACATTGCTGAAGAGTTAGAAGGAAATTTTTTCCTTTTTGTTGATGACATGAAGATAGCTAATAGAGTGTTTACCCTAGAGCAGGGGTGTCAAAGTCCCTTCTTGAGGGCCACAATCCAGTTGGGTTTTCAGAATTTCCCCAATAAATATGCATGAGATCTATTTACATGCACTGCTTTCATTGTATGCTAATAGATCTCATGCATATTCATTGGGGAAATCCTGAAAACCCGACTGGATTGCGGCCCTCGAGGAGGGACTTTGACACCCCTGCCCTAGAGGGAGTAGAAACCGTGAGAAGAAATCTTCAAAAATCAGAATGGTCAAAGGTCTGGTAGTTAAAATTTAATGCATAGAAGTGTAAAGTGATGTAGTTAGGGGGTGCAGAAATCCATAGGAGATGTACGAGGAGATAGTAGGAGAGAGATTGGCCTTTACGTACAGTGACCAAGAAAAAATCACCCAAGATGACATTACAGGTAGGATATTTGCAGCTGAGATTGTCGTATAGTTTGAAACCGATGCTGCAGGCTTATGATTTTCGTACCGTAGTGCAAGCCCTCATTTTAAATAAGGCGGATTATTGTAACGCTTTGTATTTGGGGGTTGTGAAGGTAAAGATGAGAGCATTGCAGTTATTTTTGAATTCTGCAGCACGGTTGATTACTGTGCTTCGGGAATAGCTCAATATAACACCGATTCTTAAATGATTGCATTGATTATCAATTCAACATAGGGTGCAATACAAAGTATTATTGATAGTGCATCGGGTAGTGTATCATGTATCTCCTGTTGTATTGAAGAGATGGTTTGAAATCTATCACCCACGGAGAACTTTGAGATCTGAAACAAGCATGCAGTTAAATTCTAACAAGAGCAGGTCTATTGTACATTCAAGGATTGGTTATGCTTTGGTGTCTGTGAAGGGGGTGAAGCTTTGGAACACTCTGGCTGGATGGAACCTTGTGGTTATCTACATCCAGGTTAGGCTTTAAGAAACTATTAAAAACCTACCTGCTTATCAATGCGTTTATGTGATGGGGTTTGACTGTGGTTGAGAAGTTGACATATAGTATGTCAAGGACTTGGTTTGCATACCCTGATGTTATTTCAAGTTATGTAGGACTTGCCTTTATGATTACTAAGTTTGTATAGTCAAATTTTTATGTATGTTTTAAATGTATACCGCGTAGGATATATGCGGTATATAAACTTTTTAAATAAATAAATGACAGAGATGTACCAGATATTGGACTCCATGACACAAGCAAGATCACTGCTAACTGCTTCCTGTAGTCTATGTTCTTACAGTGAGCACATTCAAGACTTGTAATGCGAAGAGATCATTGTATAAAATCTCTAGATCAGGGATCTCAAAGTCCCTCCTTGAGGGACGCAATCCAGTCGGGTTTTCAGGATTTCCCCAATGAACATGCATCAAAAGCAGCGCATACACATCGATCTCATGCATATTCATTAGGGAAAACCTGAAAACCCAACTGGATTGCAGCCCTCAAGGAGGGACTTTGAGACCCCTGCTCTAGATGCAAGCATTTTAAACATGATCTTGGGGGCGGGGGCACAGATTACAGGAAGCAGTTTGCAGCACCTCCAATAGCTGATATGTCTAGTTAGGGTTGCCATATTTGGAGACTCACAAATCCGGATACAAGGAACTGCCCCATTCCATCCAAATCCACACCTCAGTCCTCCTCCAGCTCCGCCCCGTTCTGCCCCCAGTCCCGCCCCCTCAAAGCCTCATCAACTTCCCCGACGAGCTCCGGCCACATCTAGAGGGCCTCGAGCATGCGCAGATGTTTGTGACATCATCCATGCATGCTCAGAGGCCCTCCAGACACGGCCGGAGCTCGTTGGGGCTTTCCAAAACTCGGACAAACTGTGGGTTTTGGAAAGTCCGTCCGGGAACCTGGACAGTCCTCTAAAAAGAGGACATGTCCGGGTTTTCCCACATGTCTGGTAACCCTATGTCTAGTAGTTGTACAAGTAGTTTTGGGCCTGACCAAAGAAGGAAGGGAACATCAGGAGGCAGGAAAGCAAGGGAATGGCAATAGACAGATGCCAGGTATAGAGATTGCACTTACTATTTAGTTTGCATTCTTGCAAGCTGAGAGAAGCATTTCACCTTATTCTGACCCTCAGAACTGTGTTCCTGTTAATGTATCCGGTAATGGAATTTCCTAGCAGTACAAAATTTTCTGCTTTGAGCGATTTTGTTTCTGTTAAGAATCTCTGCATCTCTGGCACTATCTCTGATTCCATTCCAGAAGCACCAATTCTCCAGTGCAGTAAAGACATTTTGTAGGGACAAATTTGGGATACAGCATGGTTAGGCTTAAAAGAAGTCCGGATTTACCCGGACATGCCCCTTTTAGTTTCTGGAATGGAGGGAGTTTGTCCAGGTTTTGGACTCGCTGTCTCCAGTCTGGCCCCCCACCTGGAACTCAAGTATGGCCGAGTCTCCCCTGTCCAGTGCTGCAATTTCAAATGCTAATGCCAGCAGCATTAACAATTTGATCCTGTTGCCATCAGCGTGCGCTGGAAGCCTTCGCTCTGCCATGTTTCACCTATGCAGGAACAGGAAGTGCTACCGGCACAGGACGATGGCAGCAGGATCGTGTCGCTAATGTTGCCGGATGCCCGAAATTTTGAAATTGCAGCGTCAGAGGGCATTCCTATTTGTCTTATTTATTTATATTAAAAATTTATATACCATTTAAAACTAAATGGTTTACATAATTTATATACACAATGTTAAAATGATGACAAAATGAAAGCAAATACATAATAAAATATACATATTATAAAATGAAAATACCATAATGTGGATAGTAGTCATAGATAATTCATCAATTTTAGCTGAAGTAACTAAAAAAAAGGCATCTATGAATAGCTGTATCTTTAGCCATTTTCTGAACCTACCCTTTTCACAGCAATTTCTTATCTAACCCACTAAGGAGTTCCATTAACTTAACTCCTGCACAGCAGAAAGTCCTTTTACCTGTCTCAATGAATCTTGGATTCACGGACGTCTTGGTTTTAAATGGCAGAGTAAATCTCAGCATATCACATGTGCCTTGAGACCTGTTGTGGTCTGTTTCTGTTTTACACGGATTGTGTTAATAAGCATTAATAAACACGTCCAATGCAAAAAATATATATATACAGTGCTCCCCTGTGAATTTGTGGTCGGCGGTTCATGGTCCCGGTCATTCTTGGTATTTTCGACCACAAATGACCAGGCAGGAGAGGGCAGCTAGAGAGGCAACAGAGGGTAGCCGGAGCGCCGGCGAGTGAAGGAAATCACTCGCTGTATGCTCCAACCACCTCTTCCTGTACTAAAGTTGGGCCTCACCAATCAGGAGCTGTGTGTCAAAGCAGCTCCTGATTGGTGAGGCCCGACTTTAGTACAGGAAGAGGCAGTCAGAGCATACAGTGAGTGATTTCCTTCACTCGCCGGCGCTTCGGCTGCTCTCTTCTGCTGCCCTCTCCTGTCTCCCCTGCCAAAAACCGTACTCGTGGTTTTTTGACATTCGCGGGGGTTCCTGGAATAGAACCCCCGTGAATTTTGGGGGAGTGCTGTATTTATAATAGTTGTTTACTCGACAAAGACTGGAAAATCCCATTCCTCTCATATCCTCTCACCCCTCCCCCAGCCTATCTAGTGCCTTCCTCTCAGTTTTTGAGCCTTTTCTGTATTGACAGCTAAGTGAGACAAACATATATATTTGATTCTACCACAAAAAAAGTACAGAGTTATAGTATCTGTGCAATAAACATACTGATACCACAATGATTTTTGCATTTACATCATATATTCTTTTTCTTTGGCCCGGTTGGGGAGCTGAAGAGATAGAGAGAGAGAGGCTGCACTGGGGGCTAGGAACCAGATTAGTGGAAGGCAGGGGTGGGGCACAGCACTGTGGGTAGGGCGGGGGCAGTGTCAGATGTCCCTTTTTTGACTTAACAAATATGGTAACCCTAGCCATGGTAGTGTTAAAGGTCATAATTTACCCAAGGTCATTTTAACTCAATTTATTTCAACAAAGAATAAAACAACCCAGGAACTATCAGGATGCTTGTCTAGAGGAGAGATTTTCTTTAATTGCAGCTAATTCTTCCTTTTAGTTGATTCAGCTCAAACTGCTGAAAATAAATGGAGCAAGCTTAGACTAGAATAAGGTACCACAGATAGCGGTGTTATTAATCAGGGTCCCCAAGCTCTACCAGCAGGAGAAGTCTTCCACTGGTGGCCTAGCAGTTGTTGAGACTTTCCATGGGCTGCTGGGATACAGGACTTCTGCTGGCAGAGCTTGGAGATCCCCAACAACTCAGGTATATGAGGATCACCCAGGGAGAGGCATACAGGGTGCAAGGCGGGGTTGGGGTGGAGGACAAAATTGTGGCCCTTCCCCACATTTCTTGTTTGACCATTTGCTAGATCTTGTTCTATTTTATTAGCTTTCATATCTTTAGTATGACAAAATTTTTTACAGCAATATGAAATGTGGACACCAGAGGGAGCTCTCGCACTGAGAAATTTTAACAGCCTCCTACATGGATGGTAAGTCTGGTCCAGCAGGCTAAATAGTAAGAACCAAAGATGTAGTACCCGCCCCCCAAAAAAAAAAAATAAAATAAAAAAAGCAAAAGGTTACTGAACAGGATTTCATCTTTTGGTTTTTCCTGTGCTATTTCAACCCCTCTGACTAAAAGAACCATTCTGCTCTTGGAAGTGAGTAGTTTAGGTAGACTACACTGAACCAAGGAAAAGGGTAGCTAATTTTCCAAATTAAAAGCCCAGTTAAAAGTTCATATTTATACTTTCGTATTTAAGTTCATATTTATACTTTCAGTCAGGTCAATCTACTCAGATAAAGGGTATGGAAAACTTCTCATACGCTGACAGATTGGAAATGCTGGGGCTATTCTCCCTGGAAAAGCGGAGACATGATAGAAACCTTCAAAATCATGAAGGGCATAGAGAAGGTAGATGGACAAATTCTTCAGGCTGTGGGGAGCCACAAGTACAAGGGGGCACTTGGAGAAATTGAAAAAGGACAGGTTTGGAACAAATGCTAGGAAGTTATTTTTCACTCAGAGGGTGGTGGACACATGGAACGCGCTCCCGGAGGCTGTGATAGGCCAGAGCACGCTACAGGGGTTCAAGGAGGGTCTAGATAGGTTCCTAAAAGAAAAGGGGATTGAGGGGTACAGATAGAAGTAGAGGTAGCTTATAAGAATAGTCAGAAACCACTTCACAGGTCATGGACCTGATGGGCCGCCGCGGGAGCGGACCGCTGGGCACGATGGACCTCTGGTCTGACCCAGTGGAGGCAACTTCTTATGTTCTTTAAAAACTAGCCTTGCAGTCAGAGGCGTAGCAAATTGGGGGTGTAAAGGGAACAGTCACTAACCCAAATGGATTTTGTATGTGGACTGGCCCTTCAGCCTTTAACTGGTGCTTATTTTACAAATGGCTCCCAAATATCCCATTAAGAGATGTCCTGGGAAATTTAAGCAATGGTTTGACACAGATTTACATAACCAGAAGCGTACAGTAAGACATTTGGAGAGAAAGTGGTTGAAATCCAGAACCAAAGAGGATAGGATCTGTGGCAGAAAGAGGTTCCTAATTATAAACTTTTAATTAAGGAAAAACAGAAAGCTTTTTACTCAGCCAAAGTAGGACTGACTGCCAATAATACAAAAAAAATTATTTCAACTTGTCTCTAATGTTTTTGATGTTTTGAGATTTACACAATCTAATCTAATTATGAGGAAGTCCTTCCTTCAAATGATCTTGCTAACTACTTTAGTTCTAAGATTACATCCCCCAGATCTTCTTGTAAATCTCAGGGGGAATTGGTTCCTGACAATTTCCATTCTCAGAATGATGGTATTCCTGCTGATTTAATCTGGTTTGATGTTGACAAACCGGATTGGAACCAGTTTCTGAAACTATAGCAAATACAGTAAAACCTTGGATTGCAAGTAACTTGGTTTGCAAGACAAGCAAAACATTTGATTAAATTTTAACTTGATATACAAACAATGTCTTGCAATAGAAGTACATACAGTATACACACATCACAACTGAGCCAATGGTTCTTCTCTCTCTGACGCTGCAGGAGTGAAGTGACTGTTCTAAACAAGCGAGGTCTTGCAATACGAGTACATACAGTATACACGCGTCACATCATCACAACTGAGCCAATGGTTCTTCTCTCTCTGACGCTGCAGGAGTGAAGTGACTGTTCTAAACGAGCGAGGTCTTGCAATACGAGTACTTATTAAAGTTTTGGGGTTGTGGAACGAATCGTCTGAGTTTCCATTATTTCCTATGGGGAAATGTGCTTTGATATACGAGTGCTTTGGATTACAAGCATGCTTCTGGAACAAATTATGCTCGCAAACCAAGGTTTTACTATATTCTAATTCTTACTGTGTTTTGGAACATTGTATTCCACTTTTAATGAAAAAGGCCTCACTGAATTTTAAGAGGGATCTTTTCAATTGATTGTCTCATCTTTTGGATACAGGTTTGTTCTCACTTTCAGTAGGGAACACTATGTTGGGGCCAGAAGGTCAGCAGGAAGTTCATGAGCCAAAACAGAAGCAAAAAGATATGACCTGCTGGATTTTGTTAAACTACATTACCACCCCCACCCCCACCCCCTTTACAAAACCACAAAAACTTTTTTTTTTAGCGCAGGCAGGCACACTGCTCCTAACACTCAGAGTTCCTATGAGCATCAGGAGCAGCGCAGAGCATTCAGCGCACCAGCCTGCACTAAAAAAAACATTACTTAAATTTCTACATATTTCAACTGTGATTTGATGTAGGTAAAACTCACTTTAAGCAGTTTATAGAGATAGCTTTAGTTTCAGCATGCAAAACTGCATAATTTGTTCACTAGTAGTAAGTAAAGTTTGAAAAAAAATAAAAACTTACCTCTAAAACTGACACACCCTACTGGCAGGGATTCCCAGGCTCCACCAGCTGAAGAGTCATTTTTGGAGTCCTGAGCAGACTCGTCCTCCCAGCACACGTGCAGAGGGGTTCCAAATGAACGGAGCATGCACGAGAAGAGGGGGGGGGGTGTCGATGTTGCTGACTGCTGAGGAGAATGAGTCTGCTCAGGAGTCAGGACTCCATAAAGGACTCTTCAGCTGGTGGAGCCTGGGGATCTCCACCAGCTACATTAACAACATGCGTCGCCCCTAGGTGAGCCTTAAGAGAAACCGGGTGGGCCCTTGCCCACTCAGGCCCACCCATGGCTACACCACTGCTCAAACTCAAAAATAACTTTAAAACAGGCAGGCCTAACTTGTGCAAAATGAGCATAAGATATATCAGTGTTCCAAAAGGAAAGTTCTGTACACTCAGAAGTACCCCAAATTAGTTTCACAAACAAAAGAAAAATCCACAGATAGCGGGAGAGGTGAACCCACACTCTACCACCCAAACATCACAGGCAGAAAAAACATTTGTTAATGTGAAAACAGCGATGTGAAAAAACTAATGTTTAGTCCCAATAATAAAGTCCACCGGCCGACAATCGTTTCGTGGCAATGAGCCACTGCTTCAGGGCCTCAGTATAAAAAATACTCAGTTTAATGGACCAATTATCTATTCAGCATGCCGCTGTGTTCATTAGCAGAGGAGAAAACACACCAATCAGATAATTGGTCCATTAAACTGAGTATTTTTTATATGAGGCCCTGAAGCAGTGGCTGATTGCCACGATACGATTGTCGACCGGTGGACTTTATTATTACATAGTAACATAGTAGATGACAGCTGATAAAGACCCGAATGGTCCATCCAATCTACCCAACCTGATTCAATCTAAAAATTTGTTGGGGGTGTTGTTTTTTTTTCTTTTTCTCAGCTATTTCTGGGCAGGAATCCAAAGCTCTGCCTGGTACTGTTCTTGGGACTGAACATTAGTTTTTTCACCTCGCTGTTTTCTGCCTGTGATGTTTGGGTGGTAGAGTGTGGGTTCACCTCTCCCGTTATCTGAGGACTTTTTTTTTCTTTCGTTTGTGAATCTAATTTGGGGTACAGCTATGTTGGTTGTAGCATTATTAATGGAGTGAAGTTTTTTGTTTTTGACTATTTTTCCCTCCATTCCCTATTTTTGATTTTTTTTTTGTTTACACCCAGAAGTACCAACATTTTCACTTGCTGCTTGATGTGTGCATCACTTTCAGGAAAATTTAAGCAGACGGTGGTGGGGAGAGGAATTCTATTTATGCCACCTAAAAAATCAGCACCCAAAAAAAAAATCCACGCTTAATGCTATTCTATAAACTGCAACCAGAGTGAGGTTCAGTTTATAAAATATGCGTAGTGCCTGTTTGTGTGCCTAAAATTGAGGTGCGGCCATTTATGTCAACAAAAACCTGGTCTAAATGCCTGTGCCCAAATTGTGCAGAGATCAGGCATATTCTATAACAGTGCACCTAACTTTCAGGGACACCCACAATCCGCCCATATGCCTCCCCTGGCCATGCCCCCTTTTGAGATCCATGCAATAAAATTTACACACACCACTTTATAGAATACGCTTAGAAAGTTGTGTACATAAATTCTAATTAGTGCCAACAATTGCTTGATAATTGGTAATTATCAGTGTGGATTGGCTTGTTAAATAATCAAGTTACATGTGCAAATCGGAATGTGCACAGATTTATGTATACAACTTTAGTGGCAGTGTTCAGAATCTAGGAGACAGGGTTTTTTTTTTAATTTCTTTATTCAGTTTTAACTCTTGCAACAAGTGTACAAAATTCAATCAGATAATTCGTACAAATCACTTGACATTCTAACAATTATTGTCAAATGCATATAAAAATGACCCCTCCCCCACCCATCCCATTCATCAGGAATAAACCCATTAAATCACATACCTCCCCATCCCCACATTAAATATGGGGATGTAATAAAAAGGTGTCCAATAAAAAGGTGTCCAATCATTAGAATATGCAATCAATGGCCCCCAAATCTTTTTGAAACTATTATAATTTCCTTGCTATATAGCAAGCACTCTCTCCATTTTATAAATATGACAAACTGAATTCCACCAAAAGGTATAATTAAGTTTAGTATAGTCCTTCCAATTTCAAGTAATATGTTGAATGGCAACCCCTGTCAGTATTAGCAAAAATTTATAGTTATTTGCTGAAATTTGACTCTTGAATCTCATAGACGTTCCAAATAAAATAGTATCATAGGATAGGGCAACATGATTTTCTAACATTGAATTAATTTGGGACCAAATTAACTTCCAAAATGCATTGACAAAGGGACAGAAAAAAAGTAAATGATCTAGAGTCCCAGGAGACAGTTAAAATCCAGAAGCATATTTATAGTGTAGGCCCAAATTCTCTCAACTTTGCCCCTGGCTTAACTTAACTTGTTGAAAGTAAAATTACGTACAAAAAAATGGCAATACTTGCATATTTTTTAAACTCCATATAGTCCAGACAATTTTAAAATAAACACTTACCGTGCATAAACCAGTTCCTTATAGAGAAAAGGCTTGAAAGTACTCCCTTAATGTTACATATTTGTGGTCCAAGAATTAGTATTCCAGTTAAAATTACAATAAAAGCAAGGGTGTCAAAGGTTCCTGTGAAAGAGTAAGGGGGTTATCTTCGCTAATGTTACCATTCCACCTCCATACAGCAGGGGCTGCCAGCCCAAGACTGAGTGGACTACATGTCCCAGACCACACTGGGTTTTACAAGTCAGTACTGAGCTACCTTAACAAGGTCAGGGAGCAGGGTTCAGCAGGGAGGTGTTTATCAGCATCACACTAATTTCTTTAAAGATGGTATATGGGATCAAAAAGGAGATATCCACAGGAAAAACAAAATCCGATGGTTGAGAATCTCAGAAACCAGCTTGGACAAATAGCAATAAATTTCTCAGCCCATCATTGATTCTCAAAACCTCCCCCTCCTATTTCTAACACTCTATGGGATTGTGATTTTCCTATTGGTGTTTATTTGCCACAGAGGAGAATCATTGGGAAGAGGTCCCCATGAGAGAAAAGTCTCTGAGGAAGAAAGGAGCCCCGGAAAGAGATTTCCCCTTTCCTAGCTGTAGGCTGAGGGAGCCTTGGAAAGGTTTGGGACGTGTGCAAGAACCTCCAGGGGTAACTGGTCTCTACTGAAGCAGAGTAAGCCAAGCCCATAAAGAAAATAAATGTGGAAGTGACTCAAGGCTATGCCTTTCCTGAGTCTGTGAAGAAACAGACTCAGGACTCTAGAAAAAATAAAAGCTTTCTTGTTGTTGTACCTTTTTACAGTGGTTGTTTGTGCTGTTTTGAGTGCATGTGGGCAGAGCTCTGGATGGGTTTGGACTGGACTCTGCCACAGTTCCATACTAGTCAGGCATGTGTTTCCATAAAGACATAAAGATGTGTGAAGTAAAAGGAGCTGTTGGCAAGTCAAATTCATCTCAATGGGTGTTGCTTGAAATGTGCCATGATGAAAGTGGGGGGCAGGGAATTTAGGTTAGTTCATACTCTTTTTCAGTAATCACTCACAATGAATTACATTCAGGTACAGTAGATATCTCTCTGTCCCTGAAAGGCTCAAAGTCTGTTTGTAGCCAAGGCAATGGAAGATTGAGTGATTTTCCTAAGATAAGGTGCAGCAGCAATAGGAAGCAGAATATTCTGGAATTCCTTCTTAAGTCATCCAGGATACAAAGTCAGAGTCCCTGAAGCTATTAAATAGAGGATTGCTTGTGGCAAAGAATGTTGCACAAGCCTATAACATCTCCACAATGGTTGTAAATGGATATAAATTATTGTACCAATAGTACCTCACACCTGTATGTTTGCATAGGATCAATCCCATTGTGGTGAGCAAGGATCCTATGAACATATATGGTGGACCTGTCCCAAGGTGGGTCTGTTTTGGGATATAATCTTTTCTTTGCTGACAGGTATCTGCGGGGTGATAATCGTAAAAGATATGGGCTGTGTGTTTTATTGAATATGAAACCAGCGGGTAATTCTAATAAGTTCCATAAAATGATAGCAACCATTGTTATGGCAGCTCGATCGGTGCTGGCAGCAGCGTGCAGGCGAGTGGAAGTTCCGACACACTCCCATATTATCAGTCAAGATTGACTTTGTCTTCCATATGTCCACGTTGACTGGTATGAAACATCATAGACTGGGTGGTGTTCTTGACCCTTTGGAAGCCTTATATTAAGTAGTACGGTTCCACAGGAGCCCGTATGTGATTTGGCATGGGATTTCATTGCTGGTTTAGCTAAGCATCCAGGGGAGGGAGGAGAGAATGTTGGGGGTGTTCTGGTTTCTTTCTATTGTTTCTGAGTCAATGTGCGTTGCATCAAAGAACAGTTGTACGTTACATCAAAGGTGATGACGCACTGCATCAAACGACAGTTGTATATTTCATTTTGGACTGCTGAGGGGGGTTTTTTTTTCCCTTTTTTCAATCAATAAATAAAAAATGGAGGAGGAGGCTCTAAGTTGGACTGGTAGGATTCACTGACGTGAAAGAAAATCACATTTCCAACCCTTGTGGGAACTATCCATAATGCTAGTGCTTTCACGTACAAAACTGTCTTCACACACACAATGCTATACAAACCTGAGATGCTGCTTTCTCAAACCCATCTGGATTCAGGGAAGGCATGATATGGATGCGGGTACTGTGGATAAGGTTGATTATGGTCTCATTTCCTTTCTGGTATTCATTGCAAAGGTACTGAGCCAAATAAATAAGTAGCTCCCGGCCAACTGCCTCATTCCCATGCATGTTTCCGACATACTTGAACTCCGGCTCACCTGTAATACAAAATGATCCCGTTCAGACACTGGTAAAGAGATACCAACAAGTATGCTTGAAATACCATATATTTTAATGAAAATAATACTGGTGTCATTCTGTAACACATTTTTGCACTGGATCAAAAACTGAAAAACCACCATTGTTTTTAACTTTAAAAAATTAAAATTGATAAAAGAGTGTCCTAATTTGCCAATAACTCTTTAAAACTGGACCATGTTTCCCCATTGCTGAGAAAACTCCATTGGCTTCCGGTCCATCGTAGGATACAGTTCAAGTGTGCATGTGTGGTTTTCAAACTCCTTTATGGAATATTTGACTCTTTGATTCCGCTTAGTGGGAATTCCTTTAGATTCTGCTATTCAAGAATTACAATTCACAAATTAGCATTTCCTTCTCTGAAAGGTATTAAAAGCACTGGGAATCTTAGTAAATCTTTTACTTTTAAATTGGTGAGAATTTGGAATGGACTATCAGATTGTCTAAGACTGGTAGATCAATTATTTCAATGTCGAAAAAGTTTAAAAACCTGGTTGTTTTCACAATAGTTAATCTGATTTTAGCAGTCATATAGTAATTTTAAGCAATTCAACATACTTTTTTCTAACTTTTTCCATCCTTCTAATCTAACCAATCTCTGTTTTTAATCCCACAGTTTTTACTTGTTATGTTTCATTTTTTAACAAACTATAAACCGAGTCGAGCTCCTTAGGGAGTAGATTCGGTATATAAAATGAAGATTAGATTAGATAATGTTATGTTATATAAAGCATTTATATCCTGCCAAATCCCCACATATAGGTTCAAAGAGGGTCAAGGCAAAGCTATAACTTTTATGTTTGCACACTCAGCAATGATACGTTGATAAAAAGATATTTTATGCAAAAAATCTAGCAACATGTATTTTATTAAATAAACCTTCAATATCTGCACTTTATTGTGGAAAATAACAAAGCCTGCAATGCCGTTCAACTCTAAATCAAGATCATAGGGTCTAACTATAAAGGAGCATTAACTGATTATAGACCAGCGGTCTCAAACACACGGCCCACAGGCCGCATGTGGCTCTCCAGGTTTTATTTGCAGCACGCGGTCTGGACTGGATCATTTTCTTCCTTTTGGAGCAGCAGCATGTCTGGCCGGCTCGTTCCGTTCAAAGCCACGGGTTGGCGGCTCCTTGCGCTATCTACTCCTGCTTCCCTTCCCTTCTCACCGCTGCCATCGGGGAACAGGCCGGCACCGTGCTCTTTGATCTCCCTGCTTCTCTCGCCGCCCGACGTCAATTCTGACGTCGAGAGGACGTTCTGGCTAGCCAATCGCTGCCTGGCTGCCCGGAACGTCCTTTCCGACGTTAGAATTGACATCGGGCGGTTGGCCCCGTTGAAAAGAGAAGCATGGAGATCTCGGACTGTTCCCAATGGCGGCAGCAGAAGCCTATTCCCCAGCGGCGGTGGCATAGGGAGGGCAGGAAGGAAGAAAGAAAGAAGGGGGGGACAGGGAGCCAGAAACAAAGCAAAAAATGGGACACAGAGTCAGAGAAAGACAAACATAGAGAAAGAAAGAAAAAGTTGGGGGAGGGAATAAGGTCTGGAGGAGAGGAAGCATACAGAAGGCTGAAAGAAGGAAAGAAATATTGGATGCTCAGTCAGAAGAATAAAGTGCAACCAGAGACTCATGAAATTACCAAACAAAGGTAGGAAAATGATTTTATTTTCAATTTAGTGATTGAAATGCGCCAGTTTTGAGAAAGAAAAGATATTAAACTTTAAATGTGAGTGCTGCAGAAAAAATAGAGTACTTGGAGGGCCACAGAAAAAATAGTTAATGTCTTATTAAAGAAATGACAATTTTGCATAAGGTAAAACTCTTTATAGTTTATATATCTTTCCTTTTTGGTGCAATTAGTGATCCAAGATGGCCGTGGTGCAGACGCTCTGAGAGAGACGCTTCTGACCGCTCCAATCTCTTTTTCCTTTCTATCTACTTACTTTAAAATGCCGAAGAGAAGGGGAAGGAGCGCAGCTAGCGCCTCGTGGCGCCCCGAGGTCCCCTCCTTCGGCAGAATTGATGAGATTTTGCGGCGGCTAGAGGAGGCAATCCCTTCAATGTCGGGAGTGAGCCCGTTGAGAGCACCGGAAGAGGGCGAGACCGGGGTAGGCTCTCCAGGGCTGGAAATCACCTTAAGCCCTGACTTGAGAGTTCCACCTCTGTGTCTCAGGTTAGCCAATTCTCCAGGGGTGGAGGAAACCCCGGAGATGGGGGAAGTACTCCCTCGAGAGGCAGCAGAGTCATCACAGGAGACTGAGGAGGCAGTACTCTCTGTTCAGAGAGTAACTGCAGAAGAAACCAGGGAAGAACAAGCTACCGGAGGTGAAAGATCCCAGCCAGTACCTATCCAGAGAAACTTGTCTTCTTTTGACGGTGAGCATTTCTATACTCAGCAAAGTTTTCCAATTTTTGAAAAACCAGCACAAGTGACTTTAGATTCATTATGGGACTTGATTACAAATTTTACTAAGACTATTAGTCCCAATTTCCAATATATAGAGGGGAAATTGATTCAACACTCTAGAGAGCTGAAAGATTTATCAACGGATATGACTGTTTCAAAAGCCATGACTCAAAAACTTGATCAAGAAATTTCTATGACCAAACAAGTACAGGAGTCCCTAATTAAAGACAATATTAATTTAAGAAGAAAATTAGAGACACTTGAAAATAACTCCCGGAATAATAATTTGAGATTAATTAATTTTCCTAGATTGACTTCGATTACCCCTAGGGAAATGCTTAGGAGATATTTGATAGAAATATTAGAAGTGTCAGAAGAAACCCTACCACCGTTTGCTCAAGTATACTACTTGCCAAATAAAGAAGGGGCCCCAATGCAAGTTAAAGCATCAAATCAAGTATTACTGAATGTTTCTGAATTGTTAGAAACTTCAGATAGAGAAACAGCTGTACCTTCCACATTGATTTTGACTGTAGCTCTCGCTATTGATAAAACATGGTTATTGAGACTTTTCTTTAAAAATAGACACAAAGAGTTCCTTGGTTGTAAAATACAAATGTTTCCTGACCTTTCCAGAGAAACTCAAAAGCGACGTAGAGAATTTTTGTTGTTGAAACCTGGAGTCACATCACTGGGAGCAACTTTTTACTTGAGACATCCTTGCAAATGTATTATTTACTACCGTTCATTTAAATATGTTTTCTTTGAACCACAACAATTAACAGCTCACAACAATTAACAGCTTTTCTGGCTACGTCTAGACTGGATAAAGAGAAAATAATATCTCCATAATTATATATCTGCCTATCTCTCAGTTTTGTCTGCATTCTATTTTTCTTTTAATAATATTTCTTTGTTCGCTCTAATGAAATCTTGGATCTACATTTGAGGACTTGAGTTGAGTTGGTTAGAAGATTTCTTGTATTTAGTTTCTTTATTGGACTGTATATGATTTATATTGGATATAGTTCTCATCCTTACTAACTTACTTTCTGTACAAGTGAATATTTGATATGTCATTTGAAAAATTAATAAAAATAATTAAATATATATCTTTCCTTTTAACTGTTAAAGGAAAGTTTTATAAACTATAAAGAGTTTAACCTCATGCAAAATTGTCATTTCTTTAATACGACATTAACTATTTTTTTTCTGCGGCCCTCCAAGTACCTACAAATCCAAAATGTGGCCCCGCAAAAGGTTTGAGTTTGAGACCACTGTTATAGACCTACAGTATATACTCGAATATAAGTTGATCCAAATATAAGTCAAGATCCCCTTTTTCCCCAAATATAAGTCGAGACCCCCTTCACCCCCCCCAAAAGAAGGAAAAATGGATCTTATGCATATTCATTGGGGAAATCCTGAAAACCTGACTGGAATACGGCTCTCGAGGACCGGAGTTCCCTACCCCTGCTTTAGACTATAAAGAAACTTATATTTGCTAATGTCACAAAAAACAAGGGGCCTTAGCACATGCTTATACGGATCATTCCTGTGTACTAAGATCATTTTTTCTGCATGGGTAAAATGGTCAAGTTTTCAATTTTTATTTTTTTTTAATTAATGGCCAAGTGCATATTTTCTCTTTAGCACATGAGCCCCTACTGCCACCTATTTTGTAGGCAGTGATGACTCATAAGCTAACCAAATGCTAATCTGTACATGACGATGTAGCTATGCTAATTGATTAGTGCAGAACATGCTATATCTCCACCCTCAACCCTAAATAATAAAATCTATTTTTTTAGCACATTTGAAGCATGCACAGATGTGAAACTTATTGAGATATGGTTCTCTACTGACTCTTCTCCAAAACATCCCTAAAATATGCCAGGTTTGAGGGCATAGATGTGCAGGATGCAGCCTCCAAAATTGAACACGATACTCCAAGTCTGGCCTCACCCATGATTTGTTCAGGGGCATCAACACCTCCTTTCTTCTGCTGGTTATACCCCTCTCTATGAAGCCCAGCATTCTTCTGACTGCAGCCACCGCCTTGCCGCACAGTTTCATCACCTTGAGATCTTCAGACACACTATTCAGTCATGTTGGTTAGTGGAAGGAGGATTGGGTTGTATTTGTTTGTTTTTAAACACTGACTGTGGCGTTTAGAGAAACACCCACACCCAGCCATGAGATTTCCGCCATGAGATTGTTTGATGTAGAAGCTCATTATGGGCTTGTTGGGCCTCCAATAGCATGTCTTATTATTAAGAATTTTGTGTTGCCCATATTGGCAACTGAGGATAGGGACTAGGTGCTCCAGTCTCTGCAATTCCCTCTCTTTTGTTTTCTTTTGGTGACTAAAGTATGCCAGAATCTCCCCTCATAACACAGCCTTGGCTTTCTCTCAATAGAGGATGGTGTCCATAACATGATTCTGGTTAAACTCCACAATGTCTCTCCACTTTTGCCCTAAATAAACATGAAATTGAGGATCTCTATATAATTTAACATTGCAGAGGAGACAAAGTCTGGGGATCATACTGAAGAGTCCTAGCCACCCATGCATGATCGGACACCTCAACTGGGCCTATGGTAGAACTTCTCATCTTAGTAAAATGAGAGCGGGATAGCAACTAGTAGTCAAGTCTAGACATGTTAGAGTGCGCTCTAGATAGATGAGTGTAATCATGGACCAATGGGTGTAAAATACATCCCAGATTCAAAGCCATACTTAGCATGGATAAGACCCTTAGTGTTCCAACCAAACTACTACACACTAACTGGGAACGATCCATAATAGGATCAAAGGCCTCATTAAAGTCACTCCCAATTGGAAAAGCAAAGCATCAAACTCTTGAAGATCTTTCAACAGTTTAGCGTTAAATCGTTTATCAAAGTGATTTGAAGCGTATACATTGCAGTGCACTAACTCTTTTCTGCCTAATGTAGCTTGAACTATTACATATCATCCCTCTGAGTCATGAATTATTTTGTGAGTAGTAATTAAGATATCTTTCTTTACATAGTATAAGCACACACCCTTTCCGCCTTTGTACTGGGGATTCAAAATAGCCCTGTCCCTACCAGCGAGCTAGTTTACCATGCTCAGCTACGCCTAAGTGAATTTCCTGAAGAAAAGCTAGAGGCCTTCAATCTGTTTAACACCCTCAAGATTTTATATCATTTTATTGGGGAATGTATACCACCGACATTCCATGTTACCAGTTTAAAAATATTCTTAGGAGAGTCCCAGCCACCACTTCTCCCTACTCGCACACTAGAGCACTATATAGAGCCTAAAGCTTAGTTGCACAAATTCAACACAGGCAGGACAGAAGATTCATCTCTCTCTTGCCCCCTACCTCTAGCCCCTCCCCCTCTGCTTCTGGTTGGCTATAGCCCCTCCCAAGCAAGCACTCAGGTGACCTCACTAGCCTTGCTACCTATTTCATTTGAATCCTCTCAGGGCGGAACAAACTGCCAGATTGACATAAGAGCGCGAACAAGGCGCACGTGCACCTTAGTGCATGCCTGGGTGCGCCTCCTGAGTGCACCTCCCTATTCTCACTACCTCACTTCTTGTATATTTCAGTTTCCTTTCTCTGTTCTTCTCCTTATGGTTCCAATTCACTTTCTGCTTCTCATTCTCACTCTCCCCAGTCTTACTCCCTTCCTCTCCACTCTAAAAGTCCTCAATATCCTCCTCCTTTTTCTATCCCCCTTACCAGTCATCTTGTCATTTATTTATTTCGATTTCTATCCCATTCTCCCAGAAGCTCAGAACGGGTTACAAGTAGACATTCACAATCGTTTGAAAACAGACTAGTCATGACAACAAATAGGTTACAGTAGACAATAACAGAGCTTATTCAAGAGACCAGATTGGTCATAGCGAAGAGTACTAGAAGTATATTGAGGAAGCAGTTTTTAATGGCCCGATTGGCGGAAGAGGAAGGTCCTTACTGCTCTGCGTCTACCTTATTCGCCACACTCAAGCATTCTCTCCCTTCCATTCATCCATCTCCTTTGTCTTTGATCACCACCTGCCTTCGTCATTGTCGTCATTATTCCCCTTTGCTTTGGCGCACTCTCCTACTCCTTCTGCTCACCGCTGTGGATGTCAATCTCAACCTTGGCCCTCCACGCCATTTGCTTCCCCACATGTATAACTGCCCTAACCTTTTACTTAATTCCTCTCCTTCAGTCCTCCTTTCTCATGTGCCCTATGGAATGCTTACTCTGCCTCCAACAAACTGCCCTACATTCATGACCTCTTTATCCCCCATTCCCTCCACCTGCTTGCTCTCAGACATGGCTCACTCCCAGATTTTATGCTGCTTATCCTAGGAATAAGTAGTGGATTTCCCCAAGCCATCTCAATAACGGCCTATGGACTTATTAGGAAATTATCCAAACCTTTTTTTTACACCTTGCTAACTGATTTCACCACATTCTATGGAAACAAATTTCAGAGTTTAATTACACGTTGCCTTGTCAACACTAATATTGTAGATATTGGTGCTTATAAAATGGATGCTCTCATTACACAAATCAGCACATACAAAGACTCCTGGATGCATTTTTGAACAGACTTTACATCGGCCTATCTTGTTCTAAAATACTAGTGGGAATTGACACGACCGAACCTTGCTGTCTTAATTCCTATTTCAATATTCCATCTAAAAAGAGGCTTTGTCATATGTGCTTGCACCCACATAAAAAGAATTAAGTTTAGCTGTTCCAACAGTTTGGAAGGGAAGATGATGTGTGTGTCTGCATGATTATATATTAGTAAATCCCCATTTAAAATAACTCTGGATCACATTGCAATTTCCTCCAATTTTAGAACTTCCCTTATTAAATTATAATTTTGACGGCTCTATGAGAGACTATTCCCAAGAGTCAAGTGGTTTATATCCATGATCTTGTAGTAAAAATAGGTTTGTGCAACATATGACCTCTAGCCTACTATATATACAATTAAGTGACAAGTCCATCTTGACAATATTTCATGCACCAACTAAATCTCAGTCTAAAGATCTGCTGATCTTTTAGAAATGGACAGAAGAGGCAAAACAAAACACTGATATTTGTCCACCAACCCTACACAAGCACTAAGTTATCCCCTGTGTCGGGGGGAAGCCGTCTGAGAGCACTACAGCTGTTGCTATGGAGTTTTATTCCCATTACAGGCTAATCACAATGGATGAGAGATGCCGCAGCCAGAGAGGCTTAGCCAGGGAACTTGGAAAATCGTCATGTGGTATTTACAACACAGAGAAATGATTTTGCCTATTAGAACCAAATTTTCCAAATATGGTAAAGCATCTAGTTTTCAAAAAGATTTTGTATGCACAGAATGAGAGAGAAGTAGAGTTCTCTCTCATTCTGTGCATACAAAATCGTTGCCAGTTTTCTACAGTCATAATTAAGACACTGAGAGAAAGAAGGCAGGATGCAGGGCAAGACAGGGGTCAGGATTCTGAATCTGAGGATGAGGGGGGTGGCTTATGCTTTAAAACTGTGATCATTGTTAAAATAATATGTCAAAGTTTTTTATGTAATACTTCAGATTAGCATGCCTTAAAATCAATTTAACATGTGGTAACTATGAACTAAATAAAAAATTATCATGTATTAATCTATATATATATAAAATCGGAGGTATGTATGTATGTATGTGTGTGTGTGTGTGTATGTGCCGCGATCACGCAAAAACGGCTTGACCGATTTGAACGAAACTTGGTATGCAGATCCCTCACTACCTGGGATGATATGTTCTGGGGGTCTCGCGGCCCACCTGCACATGTGGGCGGAGCTACAAACATAAAATCAGATTTCACCTATTCATGTCAACGGAAAAAATGTAAAAAGCTGACATTCTCACAGTAATTCAAAAACGGCTTGACCGATTTGAACGAAACTTGGTATGCAGATCCCTCACTACCTGGGGTGATATGTTCTGGGGGTCTCGCGGCCCACCTGCACACATGGGCGGAGCTACAAACAGAAAATCAGATTTCACCCATTCATGTCAATGGAAAAAATGTAAAAAGCTGCCATTCTCACAGTAATTCAAAAACGGCTTGACCGATTTGAACGAAACTTGGTATGCAGATCCCTCACTACCTGGGGTGATATGTTCTGGGGGTCTCGCGGCCCACAACTCTATGTTGCTTGCTCAGGGCTGGGTTCACCCAAGAATTTATATGTTCTTGCTCCAGGAGGTGAAACTAAAAATGTTGTTTATAATCACGTTTTGCGTTAGTTGTATTGTATTCATTTTGCCAAATATTTCACATTATAATTTGAATATTGTACTTTTTATTAAGCTGTAAAAAAATAATTTCATTCACCACTATAAAGTATCTTTATTTGAATCCATTTACAGTGTTATTGCTATAATTAAATACCCGTGCAACGCCGGGGCATCAGCTAGTAGTTTATAAAAGCCTTATATGCTTTATAAATTTGATACATTTAAAGACAGTTAACATAAATGTGTAAAAACAAACTAAAAGCAACGGCTGAAAATTGAGGAAAATGGCCAAAACGTTTTCAGTGTGCATTTAAATCCCTGGACACCCATGATTAAAATATTTTCCTCTTTACAGAAATGGTTATTTAAATACTACTGGTCCTCTCTCCCTGAGATTCTGATAATTGAACTCATAATAAATCCTTTACTGAGAACAACCCCGGAAAAACAAAAATAAAATACACTTCTCCCTCTGCATTCACTGTGATAGGGGATTAACAGACCCGTGAATACAGAAAAACTGCGAATAACTTTTTCACATGTTATTCACTGTTTTCTATTATAAACCATCGTGAATATGGTGGGAGAACTGGCCTGTTCCTGAAGGAGAGGCAAAACACGGTGTAGAAAGTGCTGGGAATCAGCGATTCTCTCTGTAAACACTTGGAATCAGCGATTTCTCTATGCAAGCTGATGTAATTTGGGGGGAGGAGCCAGCAAACTAATAACCGTGAATAATCGAAACTGCGATTGCTGAAACCGTGAATACGGAGGGAGAAGTGTAATCTTATTTTACAGTGAATGAAATTTTGTAGCATGGAACATTTTGGGAGCTTAACCTTTTAGGGGTATTTTCAAACCTCTACGATGCCCAAAAAATGGCATTAATCAGCACTTGGATGTCCTAATCGCTGGGACGTCCAAGTGCGCATTTTTAAAATCATTTTTATGGACGTCTTGCTGCGCATCTAAAACTAAAGGGGCCATGTTGGAGGCATGTTATGGGCTTGCTTGGACGTCTTGCAGTAATAAATCTAACCCTTCCCAAGATGTCCTGGATAGAAATTTAAAAAAACATTGCTTAGCATTAACAAAAAAAAAACAAAAACACACTGAAATTTCAACATTGGTAGTCTCACTTAAAAGGATCCTCAGAACACCACCCAAGCAATATAGCTCAGTGTGGCAGCATTCCTCATCGATCCTTGTGACTAGAATATGATGTCACAACCTTTCTAAAAATTTTCTTAGTGCTTTTTCTTTTTATCATTTCTTTTGGGATTTTATAATGACTTATTGTAACTACGTTTAAACTTCGCTTTAATTGCTGCTGCTGCACCAGCCCCGCCGATGCGTTTCATTACTTCATCAGGGTTGGGGATAATGCCGCAGCCAGCCTGAAAAGCTGCATAGCTTAGCCTTTCAAACAAACCGCCAGAGAATGTGGTGAAATCAGTTAACTTAGGGCTCCTTTTACAAAGGTGCGCTAGCGTTTTTAGCGCATGCACACGATTAGCGCGCGCTAGCCGAAAAACTACCGTGCGCTAAAAACACTAGCGCACCTTCGTAAAAGGAGCCCTTAGTGTGGTATATAAAAGGTTTGGATAATTTCCTAAAAGAGAAGACCATAAGCCATTATTGAGATAACTTGGGGGAATCCACTGCTTATTCCTAGGATAAGCAGCATAAAATCTGTTTTACTACTTGGGATCTAGCTAGGTACTTGAGACCTGGGTTGACCACTATTTGAAACAAGGTACTGGGCTTGATGGACCTTCAGTATGTCCCAGTATGGCACCTCTTATATTCTTATGTGAGCCAAGTATAGGGCAATCAAGCCATTGTGACATCACTGATGAGTTTGGCTCTTAGGCATTGGTGGAATGAGGGATTATGACATCACGGTATCAGCTCTGGAATGTTGCTACTATTTGGGTTTCTGCCAGGAACTTGGGACCTGGGTTGGCCACTGTTGGAAACAGGATACTGAGATTGTATTGCAATTCTTATGTTCTTAACACCTCGTTAGAAGCATATCAGCAGGTCATTGAAATAAAGTTTGCACTGTTGCTTTTCTGAAGAGACAACTTTTATTTCAGGGCAGGAAATCCAGCATCTGACATAAGTGTTAAAAATTCACTAGAAAAATGGTTTTAATAATAGTTATTAGCTGAACTAGACATATGTACTGGGCACTGAATTACAGAACTGAACAGCAGTGGTATGATTGCCTCCAAGAAAGTACAGTGGAATCTTGGTTTATGAGCATAATTCGTTCCAGAAGCATGCTCGTAAACCAAATTGCTCGTATATCAAAGCGAGTTTCACCATAGGAAGTAAGGGAAACTCGCTTTGATTCGTTCCACCTCCTTCTCCCCCACCCCTGAGGCTACTGGCGCTGCTCCATCCCTCCCTCCCGCTCAAACCGGCATCACACCTCCCTGCCCGCGAACGCCCCCTGCAAGAACCGCATCGCACTCCCGTGCTGGAAGTGGCATACGCCCGCACGCCTGGAGAGAACGAGAGCCAGATGGCCTTGAGCATGCGCAGATGCTCAAGACCCAGCCCAGGCAAGAGGCGGGATCTTTCCTTAACTGGCACTGGCACGCAGCAGATGGGGTAAGGAGCTTGTTTGGGTGGGCGGATGCCGCTTCCAGCACGGGGGTACGATGCGGTTCTCATGGTGGGGGCGTTCGCAGGGTGCAATGCCGATTCGAGCAAAGGGGGGGTGCTCGTTTAGCGGGACAGTGCTCGTTTTGCGAGTTAAGGTTTGCGGGAGTGTTTTGCTCATCTTGCAAAACACTCGCAAACTGAGATTCCATTGTATTAGGGTAACCGGCATGGAGCAGCTGCAGCTAACACTGTACAGCTAAAAACAGTGGTTCAGCAGGATCAGATTTTCAAAAAGACTGGGGTAACCATGGTTGAAACTCAGGCTTCAACAGGCAAGAGGAGGCCAGATTTCTTTAGCCCACAACTTTACTAACCTTGGTGACTGTGGGTATTACAAAATTTGGAAGACGGCACAGAAGTGGCCTGGACGTTTGCCCTAATGCTAGTTTTGTACCCTGCCTGTGATCCCTATGGTTTCCAGTATTCCTATAAGTGGCTCAGCATTTAGCGTATGCTGCTTGGCTTTGTAAAAGCCTACATATGTTTGCTGTTTGTACCGTCCTCTTGATGTAAATCGCCTAAAACTGATATGGCGTGGTGGTATACAAGAATAAAGTTATTATTATTATTATTTGTAATAGTATGGTGTGATCTACCAGGTCAAATGCTGCGGAAAGATTAAGTTGAATGATCAGCATCCTTTTACCTTTGTTTAGGTGCTGTCGGGCTGTGTCCGGGAGAGATCCTAGTAGTGTCTCTGTGCCGTGGTTGGTTTTGATCGTGAGGGGTGAAGTAGGTTGTGATCTTCCAGGTAGTTTGTGAGGTATTGTGCCACTGGATCTTCTATTGGTATTGAGGCAATGAGTTTGTAGTTGGAGGGGCGATCTATTGCGCCTTTTGGGTCTTTCATAATTGGGGCGATTATGATCTCACTGAGATCCTGGGGGAATTGACCCTCTGTGAACGTAGTTTGTGCCCACTGCATGAAGTGAGTTCTGAATTTGGGGAAGGCGGATTTTATCAGGTACGTAGGGCAGTTGTTCAGGTCACATGCTGCTTGACTTTATGCTTTATAGAGCCAGTACAGGTCAGGCCACTGTATCGTTGGACAGATGGCCCAAGTCCTGTATGCTGCGATGGCCTCTCCTACTGCAGGGCGCCTATATTCATGGAAGTACCGTATTTTCACGTAGATAACGCGCACCCGTGTAAAACGCGCACACGGGTATAGCGCGCGGGAAACCGAAATATATGTATAAAAATTTTTATATACCGCGCACACCCGTATACCGCGCATGCTGCCCCAACTCTCTCGTCGCCGCCCGACTCTCTTTTCGCCCGCCCCGACTCTCCTCTGGCCACCCCGACTCTCCTTTCGCCCGCCCCGACTCTCCTCTCCCCCTTGAAGTCCTGTCCCCACCCTGAAAGCCTGATGCCCCCCCCAATGTCTGATTCACCCCCCCGCAGGACCGCTCGCACCCCCACCCCGAAGGACCGTTCGCACGCACTCCCACCCGCACCTGCACCCCCACCCCCACGGACCGCTCGCACCCCCACAGCCTCCTGACCCCCCCCCTCATCATGTAGAAGCTCCTACCGGTGTCCTGCTGCTTCCTCTTAGCGGTCCCGGCCCTTCTGTGAGCCCTGCGTCTGCGCTGCTTCGTCTTCCGGCAGTCCCGCCCTTTCTCTGACATCAGAGAAATTGACATCAGAGAAAGGGCGGGACTGCCGGAAGACGAAGCAGTGCAGACGCAGGGCTCACAGAAGGGCCGGGACCGCTAAGAGGAAGCAGCAGGACACCGGTAGGAGCTTCTACATGATGAGGGGGGGGGGGTCGGGAGGCTGTGGGGGTGAGAGCGGTCCTTCGGGGTGCGGGTGGGAATGCGTGCGAGCGGTCCTGCAGGGGGGTGAATCGGACGTCGGGGGGGAACTATGTAAAAAAAAATTTGTAAAACGCGCTCACACATATAACGCGCAAGGTTATGCACGGTTTGTAAAAATTGTGTATAACGCACGCGTTATATGCGTAAAAATACGGTAGTTAAATTTGGTCTTTTCTGTGGCCAGAGACAGTAGAAATATGAATTAACAGGTAGAATAAGCATCCACAATGTTGTCCTGGAAAGTTTTTCACTCACTATCTGCAGAGATACATGAGTCATTTTATTCAATATAGCTATTAATAAGGCATGACACTGCAACAGCATAGCACTTAATACAAATTACTGCATTTTCTTTCTGATCACAGTACTCATTAACACCTCCTTAACAATTACAGAAGTGTTGTTTTTACTCACTTTCATCTAAATGAACTTGATAGAAAGAAAATGTTAATTAAACCCAAATTTAAACATCTTGAACTTATTCTATTTAGTTTCTTCTAAATGCAAATTGGGCCTTCTCTTCCACGATTCCACAGTAATTGCCACAGAATATAGCCTCAAATGTAACTCTTGCTGAAAAATGATGTGCCCTGTCAATTATGCCTTCCATACTCTTTCCTATCCACTGCTGCAGAGCTTAATCTGGCCTGCTCTGCCTTGCTTTGCCCTGCTGTCAATTCTGCAGATATATATTAGAGAATGACACGGTGGATGTTACCCGCGGCTAGCCGTGGGTAACCCGCCAAAACTTCGGGTTGCGTCAGAGGAGAAGCTTCCGCCCACACACACACGCGCGACTGAACGAACACTCCGGCGGCTTTCAACAAGCTACTCAAACCATAAAACACGCCACAAAGGTAAGGGGGAGGGAGGGAGATGCACGGACCGCGCGAGGGGTGTCAAAGGGCAGTGAGATGGTGAGAGGGAAGGGTGGATGCTGTGGGGACGGGGCGGTAAAGGGGACGGCGGGGACGGGGACTGGGCAGTGAAGGGGACGGCAGGGACAGATTTTTTCCCCGTGTCATTCTCTAATATATATTTCTACAGATTGGTAGCACCAGGTGGAAGAGAAGTAGGATTCTATAACAAAGGGCAAAGCTGTTTTCATTACGAGGGGGGAGCTGAAATGTTCTCAGCCCAACCAAGAAGAGAATGATGTGGATATGGTTCAGTCAATAATCTGAAACAATGTCAAAACAATGAATTTCATTTCCGCAAATTAGCACTTAACCAAATAAGATAACACTCTTTTCAGCTGCAGTGGCAAAATAACACTCAGAATTTAGGAAGTTAGTTAGTTGGTCTGAAAACTTTTCAGCACCCCCTTGTATGTAATAAAAGTGAGACAAGTATAGGATAAGCCATTGCGACATCACTGATGAGGTTGGATCTTATTGGTGGATTGAGACATTATGACATCACAATCTGAGCTCTGGTTACCAGACACTGAAACTCTTCACACTATGAGGGGTGCTGAAAAGTTCTCAGCCCAACCAAAAAGAGAATGATGTGGATATGGTTCAGAGAGACTACAGGAACTTCCCACAGCCATTTCCTAAAGGCTATCTGCATGGGGCAGGAGCGTAGGAAGATCGCTCCTGCCCCGAAAACCAGCTAGACCACCAGGTAAGGCCAGGGGCAAGGCGGAAGGGAGGCGGGGGTGGGCCAGAGCCGGATATTTGCGGTTTTTCGCCATTCGCAGTCCGGCTCTGCCCGTATCCCCCGCGAATAAGGAGGGAGAAGTGTAGTAAGAGTAAATGGAGAGAGGCAAAGTTAAAAAAACAGGAGAAAAAGGGAAGGAAAACTGGGAAGGAGAAGCAAGAAATGACAGGAGCTGGTAGAAGGTAGAGGGGTAGAAGGAAGAAAGGAAATGGAAATGAATAAATGCAAGATGATCTAAAATTTCAAAATGAATAAAATCTAAACAAAAAAAGCAGTCAGGGGCAAAAAAAAACATACATTAGTTATTTTTAAAGACAACAAATGTATGCTTTTCAGTAAATGAAGTTTACTTTTTTCAGCATATTAAAAGAAATATGGACGTGGCCAGCCCCATTTACTGAAAGAGAATCAGGTTGACTGAACAGATTGGCCATGGCCTAAGGGATTGCATTCAGGTTTTGGTCCCAAATATCTCAGTGAGACGAACCCTTTCCTCTTTCACAAAAACATAGCGCAGTTTTTAGCTCCAGCCACGGCAGTAACAGCTCCTTTTTCGGGATGTTAAAAAAAAAAAACCAAGAGTGGCCAAAAAGGCTCCTTCCCGAACTGAATAACTTGGCAGCTCCAAGTTAAACTAGGAAATTAATGCTACTATTTTGCCCCATCAGGGATAAGTGAATCTAATTGCACTGCTTGATACAGTATGTATCACTTGGTTTATATTATTGTATGCTCACAACTGAATGGACATTTTTTAATGAGTGAAGTTGTCATCCAGTGAAGACCTTGACACTACCCATTAGACTTTAGAGTTTAGAAATTCTCATGCACCCTCTGGGGATGGCAAACCAAAACTCGTCCTCCGTATTCGCTGTGATAGGGGATTAACAGACCCGCGAATACAGAAAAACCGTGAATAACTTTTTCATACGTTATTCGCTGTTTTCTATTAAAAAACCATCGTAAATATGGTGAAACTGCGAATAACATAGTGGGAGACCTGGCCTGTTCCTGAAGGAGAGGCAAAACATGGTGAAGAAAGTGCTGGGAATCAGCGATTTTCTCTGTAAACGCTTGAAATCAGCGATTTCTCTATGCAAGTTGATGTAATTTGGGGGGCAGGAGCCAGCAAGCTAAAACCCACAAATAATCGAAATCGTGATTGCTGAAACTGTAAATAAGGAGGGAGAAGTGTATATATCTGACCTACACAAAGATCAAATGAGGATCACTGCTTCAGAAGGTAGACAGACTTCAGCAATGATATTACTGTCACCCTATTTTTATTGCTAGTTAAAGTTCTCCCTATTGACTCACAGTATCTCGTTAATGGGCAACTATTGTGTAAAATTTAAAGAAAATAAGAACAGCAAGGTGACTTCAATGGAAAAAATAATAAAATGAAACTGAGTGTGATAATATATCAGACCATCAGATGTCACTGTTGGCTTTTAAAGGATGGATTTTAAAGTTTGCTTACAATGTGTCACTGTCTCATTGCACCAAGTACTCAGAGAAATTAAGAAAGCTGTACAGTTCATGCAGTAGGTTTTAAACTACATAATTACATTACATAGCATTTCTAGACCGCCAAACCTCTCGGATTGATGAGGTTTACAAAAAAAATAAGAAACTGGACAGCCCCAGTGACCTACAAAATGATCATACACACTTTTTTAATTCTCTAAAAATCTTACAAAGGGAGTCGATTTTAATAACTTTCTGAAATATATGTATGAGCCGGACCCTGTCCCAACTAGCTGCCTAATATGCGAGTAAACGCTGACAGAACTTCTGAGTGCAACCTCAAACAGGTGGAAAGACAAATTAAAAAAAACAAAAAAAAAAAAACGCTTAGATAACCTTGATAGGCAGATATTAAAAAAATCCTAATAAATCCTAATAATAATAATGCGGTGCGTAATGGACGATTCACTTGGAACAAAGCAAACAGTTCTGAAAATATAGGTGCCTGGCCATATAGTATCTTATAACATAGTGTCCCAAATTTGAACAAAACACGGGCTTCAAATGGAAGCCAGTGGAGTTCTCTATAATAGGATGCAATATAATCCAATTTCTTCAGATCAAAAATTAGACGCACTGCTGCATTCTGGATTTTACATAATCTCATTAGGCTTGTATGATGCCCAGCAAGGTGTTCTGAATTACAGTAATCTAGAGCAGTGTTTTTCAACCTTTTTATACCCATGGACCAGCAGAAATAAAAGAATTATTTTTGTGGACCAGCGGTTGAAGAACAGTGCTATAGAGTCCCCTTCAGTTAGTTCCAAAGTAATCGAACAGCAAGCACTAAAACAGAAAAATAGGAAGGGGGGACTAACATTTCTGTTCTGCCACAAACTTACCTGAAACCCAGCAGCAGCCACAAAATCCTGGCGCAACAGGATTAAAGAAGGGAGGGAACACAAAAATAGCCAATCAGAAGCCTGCCGCCAGCAACCAATGAGTGACGGGCTCAAAGGTCAAAGCCTGGTTTAGCTGCTAGTCTCGTGTGACCTTCATTAACGGCAATTGTATTTCACGTTTTCTAGGGTTCCCTGTGTGTAATGTAGTCATTTTCTGGTGCCACACACAACATGGTAGCTAGTCTCGTTGACTGACGTCATCGTCCGCGACCACATGGGATCAGCTCCTGACGTCAGAGCTCGTAGCCAAGAGAGCATGGCAGTACCGTGGTTGTGATTTCCTGCAGCTGGGCTCTTTAGAAGAGAAATCCAAGTCATAACTGTGACTGTAAAGCAGTCTGTGAGGGCTCTGTGGAGACGTCCTGTCCAGGTGCTACTCCCTGAGGAGGAGGTGGTCAAGCCAATCAGAAGCCTGCTGCCAGCAGTCGGCAGGAAATTTAACCGCCGACTCGATCTCGCTGGCCCTATGCGGACCAGCAGAAATTTTCTGTGGACCGACGGTTGAAGAACAGTGATCTAGAGCAGTGTTTTTCAACCTTCTTGTACCTATGGACTGGCAAAAATGGAGGAATTGTTTTGCGAACCAGCGGTTGAGGAGTGCTGGTGTGGACTTGGGTGCTGCTACTGGACTGCCAAGGGAGACGGAGGGGAGTGACTTTTCCTATTAGGAAGCTTCTCCTCAGCCTACCTGGGGGCTCAGGAGATTGCGTCTTGCATTCTGTCTTGCTGCTCCGGTTCCGTGCCGCGTGTTGCAGCAACAGGACCTTCATACCTTTTGGCCGGGTCTGGGAGTGGGGGAACCTTCCGCTCCTTCCATGGAGAACCAAGAAGAGAACGCAGGCCAGGGAGGCAGTGGCTTTCTGTGCATGCACAGCGGATACCTTCAGGCAGCACAGTTGACGGACTCACCGCGTGGCGCCCGCCAGCTCTCCAGTGGCCTTTGACCCAGAGTTGCCCATTGGCCACTGCACCAGGTTCATACGAGCTCCCCATTAGCGGCCCCGGCGCTGCCTGGATGTGTTGGAGGACGTCTGCACTGGTATTTTTGACTGGGTGGTCTAGGAGGCATTTGCAGTGAGCCACCTTTTTAACTCGGTGCTTGTGGGGGACGCTGGTACTTCGCGGACTGGCAGGAGATTTTTGCGGACCGGCAGTTGAAGAACACTAATCTAGAGTACTAAGTATCAAATATTGGACTAAGATCCTAAATGCCACAGGGTTAAAATATGATTTAATAGTACGCAAATTCCACAGAATGAAGAAACATTTTTTAACCAGTGCTGAGGTAAATGCCTTCATAGACAGATTCCTATCTAAATACACACCCAAAATTTTGATTTCTGATTCAATAGGATAAGTAATTCCACCAAATGTCAAATCTTTTTCTACCATTCGATTTGAAGGAGAGGTTTTGTCCGAATTGAACTTTAATTTATAAGCGCTCATCCAATCATTCATGCTGGAAAGAAACAACAGGAATAAGTTGTGTATCAAAAAAAGTGGGAGTAATAGGTGAAAAGGAAGAACTTATAATCCAACAAATCATTGTTTTATCTTGATTCAGTATTAATTTTCTATATCCATAATTTTGAACAGAATTGCAGTAGGAAAGAAATCTGATTAAATAGAATAGATAGGAAAAACTAGATGATATCAGAATAAAGAAGACCATACTACCAAGAAAGTGTGCACACTTGGAAGCAAATTCTATAGGAGGGGCCTTAGGCGATTGGGCCAATCAGGCCCTAGGATCCCGTGGGTTGGGCAGGTGAGGGGCGGGCCTGCCTCATTTGGATGGAGGCGGGCCTGCTGGCCGGACAGTGCGAGGACCAGTCCGGCCAACTTGCAGGTATGCCCAAGGGGGGGTTCTGAGGTGGGTGGTTTCATTGGGGGGGACCGGCAGGAGGGTTTGGGCACCCTCCTGCCGGTGATCTTTGGGGGGGGGGGGGGGGGCGGGTTCTGTCGGCAAGAGAGGTTGGGCACCCTCCTGTCACGATCGTCGGGGGTAGGGTAGGGGGCCTATCAGCAGGAAGGGTTGAGCACCTTCCTGCCGGCAATCGCGGGTTTTGTCGGCAGGAAGGGTTGGACACCCTCACTCCAGCAGCCTGGAGTCCCCCTCTGTAAAACTGGGCTGCCTCCTGTATGCCATTTTACTGCATACAATTTTAATGTAAAAAAAACAGCATAAAATCGCCATTCTAATGCCATCATAACGCTAATCATTCCCACTTCAAAACACACTAGTATATATAAGCCAACCAATATTCAAATACTCCAACAATAGTTTTAGTAGCCCTAAATTGTATATTGGTCGCACTGTCTGTGCGATCAAGGTCCGTTTAACGGAACATAAATCTCGGGTGAACACTGGTTGCGATGCCTCCCCTCTGGTCCGTCACTGGAGGGTATGTAAACATAAGCTTACCGATTTGAAGTGGAGAGTGCTGGATATGATCACTGTTGGGTGGGAGGGAGGTAACAAAGAATGCACGCTTAACCTACGGGAGCTCAGGTGGATGTTCGATTTACAAACAATGGTTCCATCCGGTCTAAATGAAGTCTTGGACTGGATGGCCCAAGTGGATTCCTGATTATATGGGGGGTGGGCCTTTTGAATGGTAACTAGGAGGCTAGTTGTGACATCATGGGAGGGGCCTATTTAACGCTCTGGATAGACGCCGCAGCCATCTTTTGATCGCCAGCAGCTGACAGAAATGGGAAGAGTTACTCCTTAATTTAGGTACGTTAAGAAGGGTTTTATAGATTTAAAATATGGGATGTTAGATTGGATACTAATGAAGTGTTCTCTAATTCTGTTTTGTAGTTCCCCCGACCTTGAAAAAGACGAACGAAACGCGTCGGGAAGAGGAACCGATAATGAACATAAGATAAGTCCCTTTGATTCTTAAAAGTTATTTATAATAAGTAAAGCAAAGAAAAAAAATTTTAAAAAAATATAAATAAGATGTTACAACAGTTATGAGGAGATTAATGAAGAGTACCACTGCTGCCAACTTCGTGAGAATTGGTGGATTCTGAACTCCCATAAAACTATTTTTGGAGTGTTTGAATATTGGTTGGATCATAACGCTAAAACACAATAGCATCATAGATGCCATTAGGACATTTATGTGATGCCTAAAAGGCGATTCTATAAAGCACACACAAAACACCACTCGATTCTATAAAGGACGTCTAACAATAAAGATGCACTTAAATTCGCTGAGCACCGCTGCACTCGATTTTCTATTGTGCCTCTATACATAATAGAATCGCGCTGAGCATTGTAGTGCTGGACGTCTAAACAATGCCTAACTTTTAGGCATCATTTATAGAATTTGCCCCCATTCTATATACGTCATTAAAAAAATTGGCACAGACTACCGTATTTTCACTCATATACCGCGCACCCGTGTAAAACGCGCACACGGGTATAGCGCGCGGGGAACAGAAATTTATGTAAAAAATTTTTATATAGCGCGCACACGCGTATACCGTGCATGCTGCTAAAACCTCCTCCCACCTACTCCTTCTTCTGGCCTGCGAACCGGCGGGGGGGGGAGGATGCCGGTTCGCAGGGGGGATGCCGGATCGGAATGAAAAAAAAAAAATTGTACAACGCGCTCACACGTATAATGCGCATGATTATGCACGGTTTGTAAAATCGTGTATAACGCGCACATTATATGCGTGAAAATACGGTAATATGGCACTAAGCGTGATTCTATAAAAGTCATGCATACCTTATATCTATTATGCATCATAACTTTTAGGCACATTCATTTTAAGCCAAGGAAAACTTGGCTTACATGCCCGGGCCTAAGTTATGCCCACAACGGCACATAGGCATAAAACCTGCACACAACTTAAAACAACACCCATGATATGCCCTTAACCATGCCTGCTGTTACATATGTGCACTGGATATGATGCACAATGCTTTGTTCTATGCCCCTACCAAGTTGTGCTAATAACTTTCAATTAACATCAATTATGAGGTGTTGATTGCCCATTATCAACGCCAATTAGGCCTATTAATCAAGCTATGTGCGTACATTGGCTACACGCACCATAGTATGCGCACAACTTCAGGTGCCGTGTACAGAATTTGGCCATATTTGTAAAATGTTTACACTGCATGCTTCTCAGCAAATGAAAACACACAAAATCTTATAAGAACATAAGAATAGTCTTACTGGGTCAGACCAATGGTCCATCAAGCCCAGTAGCCCATTCTCATGGTGGCCAATCCAGGTCACTAATACCTGGCCAAAACCCAACGTGTAGCAATATTCCATGCTACCGATACAGGGCAAGCAGTGGCTTCCCCTGTGTCTTTGTCAATAACAGACTATGGACTTTTCCTCCAGGAACTTGTCCAAATCTTTCTTAAAACCAGCTACACTATCTGCTTTTACCACAACATCTGGCAATGCGTACGTTTCAGGGCTTAACTATTCTCTGAATGAAAAAAATATTTCCTCCTATTGGTTTTAAAAGTATTTCCCTGTAACTTCATCGAGTGTCCCCTAGTCTTTGTAATTTTTGACGGATTGAAAAATCGATCCACTTGTACCGTTCTATTCCACTCAGGATTTTGTAGACTTCAATCATATCTCCCCTCAGCCGTCTCTTTTCTAAGCTGAAGAGCCCCAACCATTTGAGTCTTTCCTCATACGAAAGGAATGCCATCCCCTTTACCATCTTGGTCGCTCTTCTTTGAGCCTTTTCTAGTGCCACTATATCTTTCTCTGGTTGGGGTTTGTTTGTTTTTTGCTCTTTTTCATTTGTTAATGATGTCATGCATCAACATAGAATACGTTGCTTATATTTATCATGGCTTTCAAATAACAGCCCACCCCTAGCTTGAACTGTTTATCCCACAGAAACGCACTGGATCATTTTTGGCTGGACAACTACATTAATGGAGCTAGACTGACCTACCTCGCCTTTAGAAAAGTCATAAAAACTGCCTTATTCGACAGATGTATCACCTAAACATTAACTACACCAAACACTAATTTCCATTTTTTTTTTCCTAATATGTCCCCCCTGAAATCCTTAACAAATTGTATTATGTGATTCACCACTTTTTCTAAAAGGGCCCTTCTGAAATTCTAAACAAACTGTATATTGTAATTTGCTGCAATTTTAAGATTCTGTATACTGTAATTTCACTATCTGCATATTGTAACTTGCTGATTGTCCAGCTCTCTTCAGTTGTGAACCGCCTAGAAGTTGCATGATTATGGCGGTATAGAAGAATAAAGTTATTATTATTATTTGTCCCATTTTTCTTTTAACTCATATCTTATTTATTAACTTACCCTCCCCTGCCCCAGTCAAATCTGATCCTGTTCCTGTTCTGTTAAATTTGAGATTTACTTTGTTCCCAGATGTTCAGCCCCTATTGTGCAATTTCTTTCTAAAATTCATTCTGTTGAAAAGAATAAAATCCGGTTTTCAAAATTTACATCCATTCTCCGATTGATTTTCAATCTCTCTTCAAAGAACAAAGCAAATTAATCCATAACATTATTTATTTTGTATTGGGGCAGCATTCAATATCTATCTGTATACAAATGATGCTGACCAGGATGATCAGAGATACTATCCTTACAGACTGCCTTTGTACTATGGATGCAATTCTATACAGGGGCGCATAGATGGAGGTGCCCCAATACAGGGCAAGGAGCACCTATTTTAAAATGGTACTTGGGTACAAGATTTCATAAAGAGTACTAGTGTAAATCCGGATTGCCATCCCTAAATGTACAGAAACCTAGAAACATGAAGGTAGTTTACAGACCCATATAGCCTATCCAGTCTGCCCATCTATCATTCCCAGTGGCGCCCCTTCCCCCTGCCACGAGCGTGCTCCCTTTCCCTGTACCTCTTTCTTTCCTAGCGCGAGCAGCATCACCAGCTTGCTGCCCGCGTCAGTACTGACTCTCCCTCTGACATCACTTTCCAGGGGTGGGACCCGGAAGTGACATCAGAGGGAGAGCCGACGCTGACGAAAGTAGCAGGTTGGAGTTGCTGCTCGTGCCGGTGAAGAACTAGAGATATGGTAGTGTGGAAGTGAAGATGTGCATGCAAAACATACAGTGTTCTATGTTTTCCTGCAAAAGCAGGGGAGACCCCCATGCTCCAGCCACATATATACCCCTATACAGTTATATGCTGTTTTGTCCTTCCTGTGTACAGTCCCAGGGCAGAATGTGGGTGGTGCCAGGACAGTTCCAGAACTTATCCAAACAGTGGCAATATTCGGTCTGCTATCCACGATTTAGGACAGAAGGCTTTCCTAACCCCAATAAGATAAGTTAAATTGGATAGCAGATTGAATATTGCCACTATGTGGATAAGTTCCAGCTACATCCGACCTTTCCAAATATTCAGTGCTAGCCATTATCCAGAGAGTGATGCTGAATCTCTGTGTATTTGACTTCTGCAGCCTGCTTTTAAAAAAAAAATTTGCTGACTACAGTGGCTGAATATTGACTGTTGTTTTTAATGTCCTAGACTATTTCCACTGTTTGTTGTAGACCACTTAGCATCATGGGCAGACAGTATTTTAAATAAAACATAATAGGCTCAGTCTCCAGGGGCAGATACAAACACTGCTGTAATATAGGAGGCAAAAAGTGTCTCGGCAAATTCAGACTGCAAAAGGGATAATACAAAGCACAACAGAATGAGAAAAAAAAAAAAAAAAGCAGCGAGATGGAATTCATCCAGAATACTGTGGTCACGGTTAAGTGGCGGCTAAGCTGAAGTAAGCTTTTTGTTGATTATGAACACAGAGTAAAACATCTGCGAACCAAGAAGTACTGTGCTGTCATCCATGTAGCATGACCTGCTCAGCAAATAATTTGTGTTTTATATTTTGAGAGATTTTTACCTGATTGTCTAATTGATTTTTTGATGGGTAGATTTGGGGGGCAACGTATACTATTTTACTGTGCTTCTTGGTATATGCACGAGAAACATATGACTCATTTTCAGACATGTGGAGGGACATAATCAAAAAGACCCCTTTTGGCCTAAGGCAGAAGAAGGGAAAGTGTCCATAACCAAAACAAACGTCCTTGTTTTGATAATGGCCTGTTTAAACGCCCAGACCACCACTACGTCTACAAGTACACCCCCACGACGTCTACATTATACCCCATAATGAACCAAAAAAATGCCTAAGCCCAAAACGTCCAACACAAGGGCTTTTAGGCGAAGGAGGAGCCAGTCCTCCCAGGCGGACCCCCTATCCCCCACCCCCACTACAATACAGGCAGGATGGATCCCAGGCCCTCCTGCCCTCAACACTATCCCCCTCCCCTCAACGTCCGCCCTCCCGAGCCCCCGGTCGCCCCCCCCCCGCCAACCCCACGACCCCCCACCCCCCTTCCCTGTACCTGAAATCGTTGGCCATTTTCTACCTCGCTTTCCAAGCTGTGTCGGAGAAACTGAGAGACCCAGCGCAGTCGAGTTCCTGAAGAAGGGGGGGTGCACCCCCGAAACGGAGTCCCGTAGGACGAAGCCATCTTTTGCTGACTGCCTACACACGGAGAAGCTAAGTTCTTCTAGTTTGTGTTCAGCTTGGTTAGATTTGGACACTCATTTTCCTTTTGGCCCCATGATTGGGGGATAGAGACAAATTTCAACTTAATTCATTGGTGTGTTTTTTTATTTAATCATATTTTTTCACACATACTGCACTTTATTGTTGCACTTTATTTATTCACTTATTATGCGGAGAGAGCTGTGTGACTGAGGGCTCTCCCGCTTAAGCATTTATTAATTTCTAATACAGTTGATTGAGTGTTCAGTTGGTCTTTGTCTCTTTCCCCTAGCCATTTTCCTCTCTTGGGGTTTGGGAGGTTTTTTCTAGTTCAGTGATTTTTTCTGCCTCCACTTTTGTAGGGTTCATTTTTTGTTCTTTAAGACTACTTACCGTAAATCTCCGACATTTAGTTTGGTGTGCTCATGACTGCTGCGGTGTGAGTGAACACCATGGTGAGATCAAAAGAGAGGCATGAGGCCTTCGGAAAAAAGACTGTAGTGGCTTATAAGTCTGGTAAGGGATTTAAAAAGGTCTCAAAAGAATTTGACATTAGCCATTCCATGGTTCGGAAAATAGTGTACAAGTGGAGGACTTTCCAAACAACTGCCAACATGCCCAGGTCTGGTCGTCCAAGCAAGTTGACCCCCCAGAGCAGACCACAAGATGCTAAAAAAAGTCTCCAAAAACCCTAAAATGTCATCATGGGACCTACAGCAGGCTCTTGCTACTGTTGATGTGAAAGTACATGCCTTTACAATCAGAAAGACTTCTGGAATAATGTTCTATGGACAGATGAGTCTAAAATTTAATTATTTAGACACCAGAAAAAAGAGGACATGTTTGGCGTACATTAAGGCCCTATTTTACAAAGGCGTGCTAAGTGTTTTAGTGTACATTTAGTGTGCGCTAAATCAACGTGTGCACTAATGCTAACGCATCCGTAGAATAACATGCATGCGTTAGTGTTTAATAACATGCATGTGTTAGTGTTTAGCGCGCACTATTCACCGCGCGCTAAAAAGCATAACGCATCTTAGTAAAAGAGGGGGTAAATACAGTGCTCCCCCACAAATTCGCAGTCTGCGATTTGCGATCCCGGTCATTCATGGTATTTTCAGACCGCAAATGACCGGGCAGGAGAGGGCAGCCGGAGAGGCAGGAGAGGGCTGCTGGAGCACCGGCAAGCGAAGGAAATCACTCGCAGTATGCTCCGACCGCCTCTTCCTGTACTAAAGTCGGGCCTCACCAATCAGGAGCTGCTTTTGACACGCATCCTAATTTATTCCTCAGAATACACATTTTTGTGTCTATCTTTTATTTCATGAGTAAATCAAGGAAAATTTTTGGTTCAAGGTGGAATGCAACAGACAAATTAAACCAACAATTACTAGAGCAGGGGTGTCAAAGTTCCTCCTCGAGGGCCGCAATCCAGTCGGGTTTTCAGGATTTCCCCCAATGAATATGCATGAGATCTATTTACATGCACTGCTTTCAATACATATTCATTGGGGAAATCCTGAAAACCCGACTGGATTCCGGCCCTCGAGGACCGACTTTGACACCTGTGTACTAGAGGAAAAAAGAGGAAATCATTTAACAATTCTCGTGGAAGAGGGGGTATGAGTTTTCATGTTTTTATCTGATGCAATACAAATGTATAAAAAAATGTTCTTAACAAACAACACGTTTCAAATTTTGTGGCTCCCCTTCTATGAGACACAATGCTGTTCCTGGGTTCCTCTTCTTCCTCTTATTTCTAATGGTTGTTCTTTTATTCTGTTTCCCCACCCCCACCTCCAATAGCTTAGAAGAAATATTTTTTTTTTTTTTTGGGGGGGAGAGGTTCTCCTCCAGTCCAAATTAAAGGGAAGTCTTTGCCAAGTAAGTTCAAATTTTTTGCACTTTCCTTGTATGTCACAGACGTCAGAGAGACTTACTTGAAATTTTGACAAATCCAAAGTGCTAAATTCAATTCTGATTTTACATGGTGATAAGTAGGAGGAAAGTTTGGTGTAGAACGGCATACATACACCCCTACAAAGCCCTAAAGTTTTATTTGGTTCTGTTTCGTTGGCAGGGTCTCTTGTCATTAGTGCTCATAGTACAAAGCTACAATTCATTAGGGGGGTCTTTTACTACGGAGCGCTAGCTGATTTAGTGCACGCTAAATGCCAACACATCCATAGAATATAATGATCACCTAACACGGAGCTAATTATACCATATAAATAGCATTATATATACAACATATATCCGACTCAACACTCGCTATTATCAAAACTATTAATTTAAATTTCAAACATTTATTAATTTTTATATTTTATATTTATATATGTTATAGTTTTTATGTAATAATGATTGTTTTTGCTTTTGAAGAGGATCATGGAGAAAACAATGGATTTGGAAATGTATCCATAAAAGAATATTGAGACGGGAAGACTGTGGTTGAACAACAAGGCAAAGAGATCATAGAACATAGAACATAGAAGATAGAAGATGACGGCAGAAAAGGGCTACAGCCCATCAAGTCTGCCCACTCTGCTTACCCACCCCCTGTCTATGCCCTAATGACCCAATTTCCTTATCTTGACCCTCATAGGGATCCCACATGGGTATCCCATTTATTCTTAAAGTCTGGCACGCTGTCTGCCTCGATCACCTGCACTGGAAGCTTGTTCCAATGATCAACCACTCTCTCTGTGAAGAAATACTTTCTGGTGTTGCCATGAAATTTTCCGCCCCTGAGTTTGAGCGGGTGCCCTCTTGTGGCTGAGGGTCCCTTGAGAAAGAAAATATCATCTTCCACTTCGACACGTCCCGTGAGGTACTTAAATGTTTCGATCATGTCTCCCCTCTCCCTACATTCCTCGAGAGTGTAGAGCTGCAATTTGTTCAGTCTCTCTTCGTACGAGAGATCCTTGAGCCCTGAGATCATCCTGGTGGCCGTCCACTGAACCGATTCAATTTTGCGCACATCTTTACTGTAATGTGGCCTCCAGAATTGCACACAGTACTCCAGATGAGGTCTCACCATGGCCCTGTACAACGGCATTATGACTTCAGGCTTTCGGCTGACGAAACTTCTATTGATACAACCCAATATCTGCCTTGCCTTAGATGAAGCCTTCTCCACTTGATTGGCAGTTTTCATGTCTGCACTGATGATTACTCCTAAATCTCATTCTGCTGAAGTCCTAGTTAAAGTTTCTCCGTTCAAGAAGTACGTCCTGCATGGATTTCCGCTTCCGAGGTGCATGACCTTACATTTCTTAGCATTGAAGCCTAGCTGCCAGGTTGAGGACCAACTTTCCAATGTAAGCAGGTCCTGCGCCATATAATTCTGTAAACTGCATTCACTTACTATATTACATAGTTTGGCGTCATCGGCGAAGAGTGTTATTTTACCTTGAAGCCTTGAAGCCCTTGAGTCAGATCCCCTATCCTACAGTAGGATTTGAACAACGAATGAATGAACTTTGGGGTGTTTGAAAGGAAAGGAAGGGTTTCATTTATAACAGAGGGGTGAATGATATTGTGTATGATATTATGGTATAATTTATTACATAAGTATAAAAAATATAAAAAATAATAAATGTTTGAAATTTAAATTAATAGAGTTTTTATAATAGCGAGTGTTGAGTTGGATATACAGTGGAACCTTGGTCTACGAGCATAATTTGTTCCAGAAGCATGCTCGTAAACCAAGTTACTCATATATCAAAGCGAGTTTCCCTATAGGAATGAATGGAAACTCGCTTTGATTCGTTCTACCTCCTCCTCCCCCCTCCCCCCGAGGCTACCGGCACTACTCCATCACCCCCTCCCCCCGCTCTAACCAGCATCGCAAACTCCCCCCCTTGAACGCCCCCGCCCCCCGCGAGAACCGCATCGCACTCCCGTGCTGGAAGCGGCATCCGCCTGCCCTCTCTCCCAAACATGATCCTTACGCGAGTGAAAGAAAGTTCCCGCCTCTTGCCTGGGCTGGGCCTTGAGCATCTCAGAGAGAACGAGAGCCAGAAGGCCTTGAGCATGCGCAGATGCTCAAGGCCCAGCCCAGGCAAGAGGCGGGAGCTTTCTTTCACTCGCACAAGCAGATGGGGTAAGGAGCATGTTTGGGAGGGAGGGCGGGCGGATCCGCTTTCAGCATGGGGGTGCGATGCGGTTCTCGCGGTGGGGGGGGGTTTGCGATGCCGGTTCGGGGGGTGCGATGCCGGTTAGAGCGGGGGGAGGTGTTCGTGTATCGGAACATGCTCGGTTTGCGAGACAAAAGTTTGCTGTATTTTGCTCGTCTTGCACAACACTCGCAAACCGAGTTACTCGCAAACCGAGGTTCCACTGTATGTTGCATAGAATATAATGGGCGCGTTAGCATTTAGCGCACGTTAAATCGGCTAGCGCACCTTAGTAAAATACCCCTTTACTAATTAAATATAAGCACTCCTCCCTAACTCCTTTTCCACGCCTCCCCCCTCAAAATAAATCCAAACAAAGCATAGTATTTGTTTAAAATCAATTTAGTTTTATTATTTTCTACTTCTTGACCATAGTTTAGAACTCAACTGATACCCCCCATCCCCACCCCCATTAAGAAAAAATGCTGGTTCCTGTAACCTTTTATGCAGCTATCTGTGGTAGAACAGATATCACTGGGCTAGTCTTACGACATCTGAGAGCAGCATCTTAAATACTACACACGCCAGATGGTCTGTGCAAATAAAACAGCAGGACAGAACAGGCTAATGGTACTCAACGTAAGCAACCTGTGCCAAGAGTCTGTCAGTCCTTCTGCTGTGGCCTGCTAACCAGTTATGTAACCATGACAACATTTACTAAAGACAAATATTTCATTTTCAGTCATGTGAGTCTTGACTGCCAGGAAGAACTTTCCTGAACATTCTAGATGTCCTATAGAACTACATCCTGTCAGTCTGGCTATAATTCCTACTCTCAAGGCACATTTTGTTTCACTCGGTACATAACTGAGAAGCAAGGTGAAATACGTTCATTCCTAACACAAAAAACTGTATGAAAGAAATGAAGGTTCTGGTCCAAGCAGCCCTGCATCACGTATGCAGGAAGCTTCCAGTTCAACAGGCTGGTATGCCCGCCCCGGGAGGTGCAAAGGGGCCAACCCAGGAGTCACACTCGCAGGTTTTTTTTATTTTTTTGCTGTTTGCCAACAGGAGGAAGGGTGTGAGGGTTAGGGGGCTATTGGACCGGCGATAGGGAGGGAGGGGGCTGCTGGACTTGCAAATGGGGGCTGCTGCTGGACGCGCACAGAGGCAACTCGCAGCATATGCTTCACTGTGGGGACAAGGCCATTCACTGCTCCACAGGGCGGTGAATGGCCTTGTCCCCGTTCCTGCAGCAACCAGTCTTTTTTACTCCTGTTCCTGTGGATTACCCACAATTACTTGTGGATAACAGTCACTGTGTCATTCTCTACCGCACAGCAAAAGCCTTGAAGCCCTTTAAATCCCTGAGGGCATCCGGGCAGTTACTTCAGCAGCCCGTGCTAATCGTCTTTGTAAAAGAGGCCCTTAGTAAAATGGCCAAACACTATGCTGCTGATTATTCTAGTCAAAGCTTCAAATAAAATACACTTCTCCCTCCATATTCGCTGTGATAGGGGATTACGTAATAGAGCCACAAATACAGAAAAACCGTGAATAACTTTTTCATATGTTATTTGCTGTTTTCTATTAAAAACCATTGTGAATATGGTGAAACCACGAATAACATGCTGGGAGACCTGGCCTGTTCCTGAAGGAGAGGCAAAACACGGTGAAGAAAGTGCTGGGATTTTTTTTCTGTAAATCCTTGGAATCAGCGATTTCTCTACACAAGCTGATGCATTTTGGGGGAGGAGCCAGCAAGCTAAAAACCGCGAATGCTGAAACCGCGAATACGGAGGGAGAAGTGTATGGACAGAAACACTGGACAACAAATTTTTCCCAAAAACTTTGCTTCCTTAAAACAAACTGGTGATTATACCCCTTCAAAATAAACACAAATATAATTTCCCACTGACTGTATCACATAGGAATTTTGAGAAACACGATGACATCTTTAATTGACTATAACATGTTTTAATGCACAAAGTTTCTGATATGCTGATATAATGCTCCGTGGCTAAATGTATTTTCTTGTTAATTTTTGTTTGTGCTCAGTGTCCAACAATAGTCAGCCAGCATTGATGGATTCCAGTTGCTGTGGTATTTTTTTTCAATAGTGGTAATGTCCTGCTGAAATCTTTCGCCATGTTCGTCACTGACTGCACCAAGATTTACAGGGAGGAAGTCCACGTGTAAACGTAGAAAGTGCATCTTCAGTGACATGTTGCACTTCACGGTTTTGTATGCACTAAGAAGTTTGTCAGCCACTTGAATATAGTTTGGTGCTCTGTAACTTCCAAGAAAATTCTCAACGACATCCTTGAATGCTTTCCGGGCGATTTTCTCTGGCCCGACTAACAGATCTTCAAATCTCTCATCATTGATGATGTGTCTGATCTGTGGACCGACAAAAATGCCTTCTTTAATCTTGGCGTCAGTTATTCTTGGAAACATCTGTCTTAGATAAAGAAAATCTTTGCCTTCCTTGTTCATCGCTTTTACAAAATTTTTCTTCAGTCCAAGTTTTATGTGAAGAGGAGACAAAAATATCTTTGTTGGGTCAACAAGTGGTTCATGTACCACAGGTTTCTGTCCTGGAACCAAATTCTTACAGAGTGGCCAGTTCTTTTGAATGTAATACAACTCCTTAGCATGGCTGTCCCATTTACAAATAAAACAACAGTACTTGGCATATTCAAGTTGTATTCCAAGTAGCAGAGCAGTTTGGGAGGGTCATGGGTTCAGGGGGCCTGCAGGCAGGAGGGAGTGGGCATACCTCCTGCCTATCGCAGTTAGGGGGGCTACTTCAGGGGTTCCAGCAGGAAGGAGTTGGCATCCCTCCTGCCGTGGGACATCGAAGGGGGGGTTTAGGTTCAAGGGTTCTGGCAGCAGGGAATAGGCATCCCTCCTGCCAATGTTGGGGGGGAAGGGAGGGAGTCACCTGCTGCAGCCACTCAGCTGATCGTGACAGGAGTATTTCCTTCATGATCAGCTGAGCCAGCAGGACTCCATAAAGTCACGGCTTTGGGGAGCACTCAGCTGATCAAGGATACCTTCCCCTGCCACGATCAATTTATGGCTGCTGAGATTTGATATTAGGATTCCGCGGCGGCATAGGGTGTCAGGTCAAAAGCGCACCGGGACAAAGGCGCGCCCAGACAATTGAGCGCAGCGCGCGCCGCCGCACCGCTCTAAATTACTGATTTTAGTACTCCGACGGGGGGTATGGGGGGAACCCCCCCACTTTACTTAATAGATATCGCGCCGCGTTGTGGGGACGTTGTGGGGGGTTGTAACCCCCCACATTTTACTGAAAACTTCACTTTTTCCCTGTTTTTAGGGAAAAAGTTCAGTTTACAGTAAAATGTGGAGGGCTTCAACCCCCCCATAACGCCGGCGCGATGTCTATTAAGTAAACTGGGGGGGTTCCCCAACAAAAACCCCCGTCGGAGCACCTAAAAACTGTAATTTAGAGCGGCACGGCGGCGCGCGCTTTTGTCTTTCGCGCCGTTGTCTATGAACCGTGGCATAGATAGATGACTGAAATGTAGGCCTGGGTTTTCTGGGCCTATATTTCAGCCACCTATCTTGGCTGAATTTAGGCACGATTCTGTAATAGGCACTATCGTGTGATTGACACACGATTGGCGGCTGCTTTTTAGGTGGTCACCGACATAGGCACCGGTTACAGAATACGGCCCTTAGGCCTTGTTTTAGTAAGCCATGTTGGAGGTTTCTACCATGGCCTGGAGTGCTAAATGATCCGACACTCATAGGAATTCTATGAGCTTTGGAGCATTTAGCGCTCTGTGCCGTGGTAGAAACCTCTAACTCAGCTTAGTAAAAGGGAAGGTTAACTCTTAATTACCCAGGAATATCACAGGTAAACTATAAACATATTCACTCAACTACTTTTTCTTACCAAGCTACTAAGATCTGGATTATGCTACCCCAAGCTATAAATAGTATTCCTAATTATGGTCAATTTTGTAACTCTTTAATTAAAAATGTTCAGAAAATTTGTGTCAAATTACAGGAGGTCCTTGGAAGACTGGATATCCAAATGACAGATGAAACTTAACATGGACAAGTGCAAAGTGATGCACACAGCTGTAATATGGATTATTTTTTCCCTCGTTTTCACATTATTGCTAAAATCCCACATTAGGAGTTACCAACCAGGAAAAAAAAAAATCGAGGTGGCATTGTAGAAAACATGACTGAAATATTTTGCTCACTGTGTAGTGGTGGCCAGAAAAGCAAACAGAATGTTAGAAATGGGGTAGTGAATAAAATAAAGAATATTGTAATCCCTCTGTATTACTCCATGGTGAGATTGTATCTTGAGTACTGTGTGCAATTCCGGTTGCTGCATCTCAAAAGATATTGAGGAACTGGAAGAGGAACAGAGACGGGCAATCAAAATGATTAAGGGAATGCAATGAGATGCCTATGAGCAAAGGCTCTGAAGAGGTTAGAGCACTTCAGCTTGAAGAAGAGACAACTGAGGGGAGACAATGTAGAGGTCTATAAAATCCTGAATGGGAAAATATCAATTATTTACTCTTTCAAAAAGCACAAAGACTAGGGTGCATGCAAAGTTACTAAGCAGTATTTTTAAAACTGTTAATAATAATAACTTTTATTCTTGTATACCGCCCACCCACTGAGGATCCGGGCAGTTCACAAAGAAGAAGCACTGGACAATCAATGGATTATACATATTAAATATAATAAAGTTAAAGTTAAAACAATTATGTCATAAATTTATCAAACAAATGTATACGAAAACACTTGAAAGATCAAAGGAGTCAACCAAGAATTCAATTTTTCTAAATGAAAAGCAAATGACTTATTTAGAAATCTCTTGAATCGACAGGACTTAATAAAGGGGTACATAAACATACAATCATTCCGGGTATTATTTAATGATCTATAACAGGTAAATAGGGAGGCTAAGTAATCTGGTTCATAGACAGTAACGCGGAAGACAAAGGCGCGCGCCGACAACTGAGCGCAAGACGGAGGCCCGCGCCGAAGAAAAAGACTGTTTTTAGGGGCTGCGACGGGGGGTTTTGTTGGGGAGCCCCCCCCCCACTTTACTTAATACAGATCGCGGCGGCATTGTGGGGGGTTTGGGGGGTTGTAACCCCCACATTTTAGTGAAAATGTAACTTTTTCCCTAAAAACAGGGAAAAAGTTAAGTTTTCAGTAAAATGTGGGGGGGTTACAACCCCCCAAACCCCCAACGCCGCCGCGATCTGTATTAAGTAAAGTGGGGGGGTTCCCACCCCGTCGTAGCCCCTAAAAACAGTCTTTTTCTTCAGCACGCGCCTCCGCGCTGCGCTCAGTTGTCTGCTCGCGCCTTTGTCCCGGCGCGCTTTTGACCTGACACCAAGTAATCTGGACCGAAAAGAGCTTTAAAAACCGAAGAGAGCTTTAAAAAGAGCTGGACCAAAAAGAGCTTTAAAACAAAGACAGCTAAACTTAAAAAGAATACGTGCTTCAAACGGCAACCAATGTAGCTGTTGATAAAAAGGATTAATATGATCATACTTTTTCAGACCAAAAATTAAACGCACTGCTGCATTTTGTATTAAAAGAATACGTTTTAAATTTATCTTGTAAGATGCCAAATAAATAATATTACAGTAGTCCAGAATTGATAAAATTAATGATTGTACTAAAAGTTTAAAAGAAGCAAAGTCAAAATATCTTTTAATAGTTCGTAATTTCCAAAGGGTCCGAAAACATTTCTTTATCATGAGATCCGTATGCTCTTCAAATGCTAATCAACGGTCTAGTATAACCCCCAAAATCCTAATAGAGGGGACAATGTCAAAAGTTTGGTTAATTAAGACTTATTTTTCTGAAATAATGTCATTTGGACTAGCAAGAAAAAACTTTGTTTTTTCTGCATTAAGTTTACCGTATTTTCACGTAGATAACACGCACCCGTGTAAAACGCGCACACGGGTATAGCGTGCGAAAAACACAAATTTATGTACAGAAATTTTTATATACCGTGCACACCCATATACCGCGCATGCTGCCCGACTCTCCTTTCGCCCGCCCCGACTCTGCTCTGGAGACCCCGACTCTCTTTTCGCTCGCCCCAACTCTCCTTTCCCCCTTGAAGTCCTGTCCCTACCCTGAAAGCCTAATGCCCTCCCCCCGACGTCCGATTCACCCCCCGCAGGACTGCTTGCACCCCCACCCCGAAGGACCGCTTGCACGCACCCGCACCCCCACCCTGAAGGACCGCTCGCACCCCCACAGCCTCCCCTCCCCTCCCCCATGGAGAAGCAGTCTACCTTGTTTCCGGATGCCAGCGAGCCCAGCTGTTTCCTCTGCCGGCGGTCCCGCCCCTTCTCTGAGCCCTGCTGCGCTGCTTCCTCTTCCGGCGGTCCCGCCCTTTCTCTGACATCAGAGAAAGGGCGGGACCGCCTGAAGAGGAAGCAGCGCAGCACAGGGCTCTGAGAAGAGGCAGGACCGCCAGCAGAGGAAGCAGCTGGGCTGGCATCCGGAAACAAGGTAGACAGCTTCTCCATGGGGGAGGGGGGGAGGCTGTGGGGGTGCGAGCGGTCCTTTGGGTGGGGGTGCGAGCGCTCCTTCCGGGTGATGTATCGGGCGTCAGGGGGGGGGAAACTATGTAAAAAAAATTTTGTACAACGCGCTCACGCGTATAACGCGCAAGGGTATGCGCGGTTTGTAAAAACCACGTATAACGCGCACGTTATATGTGAGAAAATACGGTAAATCTACACATCCAACATTCTATCTCAGTCAGTTAAAAATATTTTATCACTCAACACATAATTAAGCTCTGGGATTCATTGCCAAAACATACCGTAAGAGCAGCTCATGGAGCTGGATTTAAATAAAGGTTTGGACAAGTTCCTAGAGTAAAAATATCCATAAACTGTAATTAAGTTACATCTGGGGAGGGCTACTGCTTATATCCAGGATTAAGTACGCATGGAATCTTGCTACTTTTGGGGATCCTGTCATGTTAAATCAGCTCTGTAGAAAATCCATCACCACATGGGCCAAGGGTGTGGGTTAGGTATATCAATTATTTTAACCAGTACAGGGATGGCAGGATTAAATCTCAGTATAATGAAAGATAGACTAACCTAGAGGTCTAAACAAAGACAAACTAATGATAAGTTTTTGACCATAAAGTAAAAGCTAGTTTATTTGTAAATTTTCCTAATGTTCGTCAACCATAAAATAGTCAATAATTTGCTGCCGAGTTGTTTACTTAGGAGAGAGTGTGGTGCAGTGGTTAAAGCCCACAGTCTTAGCAAACTGAGGTTGTGGGTTCAAACCCAAGCTGCTCCTTGTTGACCCTGAGCAAGTCACTTAATCCCCCCATTGCCCCAGGTACATTAGATAGATTGTGAGCTCTCAGGACAGACAGGGGAAAATGCTTGAGTACCTGAATAAACTAATGTAAACCGTTCTGAACTCCCTGGGGAGAACAGTATAGGAAATAATCTAACTACTCCTATGCAATAAATGATGTGCTGATTAAAGACTAGCATTTAGCAGATGAACGGTATGGTTTCCCATCATGGAGGAGCATTTGCTTAGGGGTCTTGGTTTATTTATGCCTTGTTAGAAGAAGTCAGTCAGTGAAATATAGTACCACATGTTTTTATATAAAAACCATCTACAGTTTGCTAGAGATCTAGAATAAAACAGATTCAGATAAAACAGAGCGAGCGTTATCTTCTCTGGAAAAATTAAACAGCATCAGACACATATTAAATTAGCAAGACAGTTCAGTCCATGGTGCTATGGTTCACAGTGTATTTTTTAAGCAGAAAGTTGAGACATTATATTACTGTGTGCTAGAAGTGCCAGGGCACGCTGAATATTTCTTCCACATACAGTCCTAGCAGTGAACAGCTAAATGCTGGAGTTATGTTACCATCTTGAGAGCATCAGGCCACAATTCTGCAACAGCCACATCTTAAAGGGGTTGGTAATGTCACAAAATAGGCCCAGATCTCTTTTTGAAAATCCCTGGTCTCTAGTAGGGTTGGACAGGAGAGATCCCACAAATCACTCCTGCCCTTGCCGGCACTAGACTCAAAACGGCGCTGGTGACTCTAACAGAGGTGTTACAGTACAGCCACTAGGAGGGGTCATATTGCTGACCATCTGCATCATTGATTAAAGTTCACAATAATATTAAACAAAAAAGTGGAGTATGTAACCCCACAGGTGTGATTGGGCCACTAAAGCATTTCTCTCACAAGTATCAATATTTATTTGCTGCAGCAGTCCTCAAGTAGTATTTTCATGGTACCGCTGCAGACCTGCAGTACTAGTGGAACCTGAGTGCTGAAAGGATTGAACAATCATTTCTAAATGTGCACTGCAGTATTGCAAAACCGTCAGAATGATAAGAGGCATTGATCTGCAAGTGCTCAAGCAATGCAGATAAAGAGCAGACCAAATACACCAATGCCCAAATTCTAAATGGTGCTCTGAATCGTGCATGCAAATTTGTGCATGCAACTTCACTGAATGAGCCAATTAGCGCTGATTATTATTAGTGGCGGTTGAGACTCCAAAATCTGTTTTCTCCAACCTATTTTCTACAGGTTATGCATCTGGACTACTGCGTGCAATGCCCTTTTGTGTTAAAGGCTTTGCAGGTGGCCTAGAATGCGGCAGCACTCATGATTGGGGGTATTTCACGAAGGGAACATGTGTCTCCATTATTGGCTGATTTGCACTGGCTTCCAATTGTTTGGAGGATACAGTTTAAGATTATGGTTCTAGTTTATAAGACGTTACATCAAGACTTGCCTTCTGTTGTGGCTAATCCAATCATACCTTATGTGCCTTATCGTTCTTTGTGGTCACAGTCTAAGAAGCTGTTAGAAATACCTTCAGAAAGGTTACAATTTGACATTCACAATCAATTTAAGAACAGAATAGTCATGAGAACAATTAGGTTACATTTAGACAATTATAGAACTATCTGAGAGTCCAGCCTAGTCAAAGCAAAAAGTAATTGGAGAGTAAATTGAGGAAGCTGTTCAGTTGAGGCTCTACTGTTGGAAGAGGAAGGTCTTTATTGCATAAACTTGATTTGCAAACACTGCCTCCATTATATGCAAATGTCTCTCATGCATATTCATTGTGGATATCTTGAAAACCTGACTGGCCAGGACCGAGTTGAAAAAGTTTCAAGTTCAAGTTTCAAGTTTTATTACCATTTGCTGAATCGCCTATACAAACTTTCTAAGCGATGAACAGCATTATAAAAACAACAGTTTAGCGGACAAACAGCTTTTTAAACAAAAGTAAAAAAACTGACATAATTATAACACTTAACAAATTTCATCTTACAAATGGATTAGGGACAGACATGATGTAAGAGGGTAGGAGGGGAAAAGTTACAATTCTCTCAGGTATGAAAAAACATAAAAAGGAAAGAACGAGGGGAAGGGATACATATTGAATTCTAGAGTAAGTTAACGTGTCTCAGAATTTAATTGTTAAAAGCATAATTAAATAAAAAAGTTTTTAGAAGTTTTTTAAAAGAAATAAAATCTTTTTCTTTTCTAATATAGTGTGGCAATGAATTCCACAATTGTGGAGCTATAACAGAAAACATGTCATCTCTTCTTGTGCCCACAATTTTCAAGGAAGCGACATTTAATAGGTCTAGTGATGACGACCGAAGAGAGCGGGGGGCATAATGAGGAATAATCATTCTTGTCATGAATTGTGGTCCATTGAAAGTTAGTATTTTGAATACTAGAAATAATATCTTAAAGGTAATACGGTGGCTAATAGGAAGCCAATGGGAGTTGATCAATAAAGGTGTAACACTGCTCTAGAGGATATGTATTCAAGTCTTCAAGCTTTTGCTCATATATCTTTTGAAAAAGCATCAAATGGACAATGGACATATTAGTGCATATTTATTTAATTTGATAAACTACTTGTCATCAGTAAATATGAAGCCTATGTACATAATCAAAATAAAATACAAGAAATATGTACTGTACTTCCAAAATGGGTGGGGAAGTAATTACTTTCAGGGCTTGAAAAAAAGGGCAAAATTTAAGAGCTACACAAATAAATCTTCCATTTGTGAAGAATGGAACTTCCTTATGAGGCATATTTCGCATGTGGGGCTGGTATACAAGAACGACTACTTTTTGCTATCTTCTATTACGTTTGCTACTTAAGAGGGGCCTCAGTGACTGATCTTAATAGCAGAGTAGGTTTATAACTCTACTAACCATTTCTGAAGGTAAAGATGGCCTCAAATTAACAGCATCTTAAACTGGGTCCTTAACTGTACCGGGAACCAATGTGGTTTCCCCAAAGCTGGCTTATCACATTACCACCACATATTACTCATGCAGCTGTATTCCGTATGACCTGTAATTTCTACATTCTTCTCTGTGGCAGGTCTATTTAAAGAGGCTTAACAGCAATCCAAACAAAAATGAATAAATGCTAGGACTACCAAAATGTTTATTTCAGCAAAATTTGGACTTGGCTGGATGCGACACCAGTCAAAGAAAACTTTTATGACAGTAGCAATGTGTGGCATTAGAAAGAAACCTCTAAAAGGCATCCCGAGTGTTCATACTTAATTGTTAAAATTCATTTCTTCCAAAACACGAGGTGGGGGAAAAGGTGCATTAGCTTTTCTCAACTACAAAACATCTAAGGGGGCGGAGGGGAGGGTCATCCTTTTACTCGGGTGCATTAATGGATTTAGCACACGTCAACAAATTAGTGCGCATTAAATGCTAAGAAGCCCATAGGTATACAACGGGTGGTGTGAAATTTGGCACATGCACCTTAGTAAAAAAAAGAAAAAGGACCCCTAATTTATTAACCTTAAGTTTTAACTTGATCACATGAAGTCAGCTTCGATTGCTCTGCTGTGGTCTGAGCTAAATGTTTGCCTATATAGGCCCTCTTTTACTAAAGTGCATTAAGCAATTAACCTGGGAATTAAGCCACACTAACTGTTAACTCGGCAGAACATCACTTGGAGGGTAATTTTACAAGAGAAATAAATCAAAGAGAAATGGAATGAGCAGAACCACACAAGCTTACTTAGCTTTTAAAAACAAACCCTGAAGCTGTCTAGTTGAACAAAAAATTATTACTTTTTACCCTAACCTATTGTATTTTCCCTTTTTTGTTTCACTTCTTTTACGATTGTAGTTCTTCCCCTTTTTTTTCCTATTGTTTGAAATTGCTCAATTTGTCTTATTAGTGTTTTATTAAGACACCTAGATTTTATCTAGTATCCCCAGTTTTAATATGTTTTTATGTAAATTTATATTGTACACCGCTTAGAAACCAGATTAAGCGGCTTAAAAAAATCTTTTAATAAACTTGAAACTTGAAAATGTGGCCAGTAGCTCAAAATCTGGGGTTCAGGTCAAATTGAGTTTTAAGGTCGCAATGAAGGATAGCAATAATGGATGGGGAAGCCTAGGAATAGGGCTAAAAGTCAGGAAAAGGAAAGTCCCTCATCTTTCACACGCAGTATGATTTGCCTCTTTTGTGCTTGGGCAATTTTATAAATTGGATTTGCACATAAAGGCTCGTATTCGCTAAACGACGCTTTAACTTAAGCACCGAAAGGTGCTCTACGGGTGTCCAAGTTAAAACAATGCTTTAAAAAAATTTCAAGGTGTCTACCCATACCTAAAAAATGGCGCCAGTAGGCACCTCCAGAGGTGCAATTCACATCAAAGGTAGGCGCTAGAAATGTAGGCCTTGAAAACCATGGTCTACATTTCCAGTGCCTACCTTTGCCGGAGGTGTGATTCTCTAAACGGTGCCAACGTGTGACTGACATGCGATTGACAGCCGTTTTTAAGGCGGCCATCAATAATGGTGCTTTTAGAGAATCCGGGCCAAACCGCTGATATGCAAGTAAAGGAGCTCTGATAAAATTAGGTTATGCCTAAAAGTAGGCATGCTTGGGGGAAGGGGGGAAGTATGGGCGGAGTCACAATTTATGCACAAAGGATCAAATTCTATATATGACCCCCCCTCCCAAAAAAAAAAGCACTAAGCACTGTTCTATAAGCAGCTCTCTGAGTTGGGCACCATTTATAGAACAGCATTTTGAACAAGGATCCACACCTAACTTTTAGGCCAGTGTATCTCAAACTGTGTGTCTCCTGAGATTTCAGATGTGCCGCAGTACACTGGGGAGAAGGAGAGACACCGGCACTAGCTGACTGCCTACAGGATGTGCCTCTCATGGCGAAAGGCACATCCTGTAGGCAATCAGTGGGTCCCAGCACCTATCCTTCTCTCTGGCCCTCTTCCCTTCTGGCACCTCCCACTGGTGTCTCAAGGCCCGCCTGGAGGGCCTTCACACACACGCGGATATCGAAATGATGTCACGCATGCGCATGATATCATCACTGCAATACCTCCATGAAGAGATCCCACATGCCAATCCCATCTTTTCTTAAAATCTGGCACGCTGCTGGCCTCAATTACTTGTTGTGGAAGATTATTCCAGCGATCAACCACCCTTTCAGTGAAGAAATATTTTCTGGTGTCGATATGAAATTTCCCACCCCTGATTTTCAACGGATGCCCTCTTGTTGCCGTGGGTCCTTTAAAGAAAAAGAGATCCTTTTCCACCTCGATACGGCCTGTGACATATTTGAACGTCTCGATCATGTCTCCCCTCTCTCTGCGCTCCTCGAGTGAGTACAGCTGCAACTTACCCAGTCGTTCCTCATACGGGAGATCCTTGAGACCTGAGACCATCCTGGTGGCCATTCGCTGAACCAACTCAACTCTCCGCACATCTTTTTGATAATGCGGCCTCCAGAATTGTACACAGTATTCCAGATGGGGGTCTCACCATGGATCTGTACAACGGCATTATGACCTCGGGCTTACGGCTGACGAAACTTCTACGGATACAGCCCATGATTTGTCTAGCCCTGGATGAAGCTTTCTCTATTTGACTGGCAGTCTTCATGTCTTCGCTAATGATCACCCCCAAGTCACATTCTGCTACAGTCTTTGCTAGGATCTCACCATTTAGGGTGTAAGTCCTGCGGTGTGGGATGCTATCAAACGCTTTGCTGAAGTCCAAGTACACAACGTCCAGGGACTCCCCTATATCCAGCTTTCTTGTTACCCAGTCAAAGAAGCTGATCAGATTTGATTGGCAGGACCTTCCCTTCGTAAAACCATGTTGATGGGAATCTCGTAGATTCTCCTCGTTCAGGATCGTATCCAATTGGCATTTGGTTAGTGTTTCCATAAGTTTACTCACTATCGATGTGAGACTCACCGGTCTATAATTCTCAGCCTCCGTCCTGCATCCCTTTTTGTGGAGTGGAATGACGTTAGCCATTTTCCAATCCAACAGGACTCTTCCTGTACTTAGGGAAAGATTGAAGAGCGTGGATAACGGTTCCGCCAGGACGTCACTCAACTCCCTGAGCACCCTGGGGTGTAGTTTGTCCGGTCCCATAGCTTTGTTCACCTTGAGTCTTGATAGCTCCTCTTAGACACTGCTGGGCGTAAACTCGAAATTTCAAAACAGGTCTTCTGAGTTTTCCCTTGTCGGCAGCTGAGGGCCGGATCCCGGCGCCTCGCAAGTGAAGACCGAGCAGAAGTATTCATTTAAAAGTTTTGCTTTGTTGGAGTCTGATTCTACATAGTTCCCGTCGGGTTTCCTAAGGCATACTATCCCATCTGTGTTTCTTTTTCTGTCACTAATATACCGGAAGAAGGATTTATCGCCCTTCTTGATGTTCTTCGCAAGGTTCTCCTCCATTCGGAGTTTGGCCTCCCTGACTGCCATTTTGACCGCTTTTGATTTTGCCAGATAGTCTTCCTTGGATTCTCGCTTCCCCGATTGTTTGTAGAGGATGAACGCTCTTTTTTTCTTTTTTTTGAGGTCTGAGATCTACGCAGAGAACCACTGTGGTCTATTGTTTCTTCGCCGTTTACTTACTGATTTGACGTAGCAGTTGGTTGCTTCGTGTAAGGTTGATTTCAGAGTTGACCACATTACTTCATGATCCGATCGTTCCCACACAGCCACGCCACCTTTTCATATCTACACACAAGAATTTAGACTTGCATCTTTACAGAACTGTGCCTAGCAAGATGCGTGTGTAAAATCTAATTATTGCCAATTAGCATAAAATTATAGTAATTAAATTGTGAACGCAGTTTTGTGCTTGTGCCCAATTTTGAGCACCATATATAGAATCCAGGCGATACTTAATAAAATATGCACAAATGTAAGTATTCTAAATGCATACACTTACATTTGCTCTTGAGCAACCACAATGTCTGCATCCTCAATTTATTTATTTATTCAATTTTCAATACTGTTCTTCTAGGGGAGCTCTGAACGGTTTACATTAATTTATTCAGGTACTCAAGCATTTTTCCCTGTCTGTCCCAGCAGGCTCACAATCTATCTAATGTACCTGGGGCAGATTAAGTGAATAGCTTTTGGCTTGATATACCACAAAGCAAAGATGCTTACCTGTAGCAGGTGTTTTCCAAGGACAGCAGGCATATATTATCTCAGTGGATGATGCCATCCACAGAATCTGGTACGGACACTACCAAGTGCACTGTCACTTTAAATCTTTAGGCAGTGCCTATAACATGCACCTGCCAGTGCCTTCACACCTGACATCGGCTTGCGGGACCTATCTTTTCTGGAGTTTGTTCCAAAGAGTAGTGAGAAGGAAAGGTAAGGACTGAGGGCCAAGTAACCGCTTTGCAGATGTCCTCAATGGATGCAGAGCAGAATAAGTCACCAAAGTAGCTAACAGCTCGAACATTGTGGGATGTTACACAACTCCATAGCATTAGCCCACCCTTGGTATATATGAAGGAGATACAGTCCACAAACCAATTGACAATGGTTTTTCTTGATAAGAGGAACTCCGAATCTGTTGGAGTCAAAAGCCACAAAAAGTGGAAGGATTCTCTATGAGATTTACTCCAAACCAGGTAGTGTGCCAGAGCACATTTGCAGTCCGAGGTGTGAAGAGGTGCCTCTTCAGGATTCACATGCGGTTTTGGAAAGAAGACAGGCAGAACTACAGACTGGTTGAGGTGGAACTCAGACAACTTTCGGTAGGAATTTTGGATGTGTTTGAAGCACTACTCTGCCGTGGTAGAATCTTGTGTAGGAAGGATCCGATATAAGAGCTTGAAGTTCATTCACACGGCATGCAAAGGTGAGGGCAATGAGGAAAATGACTTTATAGGTGAGAAATTTGAGAAATCAAGATATAAGTGGCTCAAAAGGAGACTTCATGAGAGCAGACAATATGACATTAAGACTTCCAAGCAACAAATGGAGGCTTGATAAGTGGTTTCATATGGAATAGGCCTTTCATGAAATGGGCTACCAAGGGGAGAACAGAGCGAGATTATTTATCCAAGGGAGAGTGAAATGCACAGCTAACACTGAGATGTACACAAACCAAATTGTTTTCGTTTAGATCAGAGTTGAGAGGTAAAAATGTAGTCCAGAATGGATGGCCAAAGTCAAGGGTTCCAGAGAATGCAAAGTACACCAGGAAGAAAATCTTGTCAATTTGATGCAGTTAACAATGCAGAGTGGAAGGTTTCTAGATGCTTGAATAAGAACATAAGAATAGCCTTACTAGGTCAGACCAATGGACCATCAAGCCCAGTAGCGTGTTCTCACAGTGGCCAATCCAGGTCACTAGTACCTGGCAAAAACTCAAAGAGTAGCAACATTCCATGCTACCGATCCAGGGCAAGCAGAAGCTTCTCCCATATTTTTCTAAATAACAGACTACAGATTTTACCTCCTGAAAATTGTCCAAATCTTTTTTTAAACCAGCTACGCTATCCACTCTTACCACAACCTCTGGCAAAGTGGTCTAGAGCTTAACTATTCAAGTGAAAAAATATTTCCTCCTATTGGTTTTAAAAGTATTTTGCCGTAACTTCATCGAGAGAGAGAGAGTATTTACTTGCCTGGTGAAAGAAACCATACTGTTAGTGATAAAGAGGGGAGTTGGAGTGAAGGAGGGATCCGCGCGTTCTGCATCAGTAGTATTAGGATCAGCTGCAACTTGCATGGTTTCTTGGTCAAGAGATCTAAAAGGAAAAACAGCTCTTTCCTAGCCATTTGATAGGAAATATCATTGTATTTGTATTTAACTTTTAAGAGGGCCTGCAAAGTATTTTGTTCCCATTTCAAGGCCAATTTTGGCTTTAAAATGAATAAAGATATTAAAAAAAAGAGAGATCTAAGAGGAGAAGAAACCAAACTTGGTATAGCCAAGGGGGTGCTTTGATTCTCATGGTGCCTCACTCTTGGTGAAGTTTAAGTAGACTTTCCCTGATGAGAAGTATAGGAGGAAATGTATAGAGGAATCTGTCCCTCCCAGTTAATGAGGAAGTCATCTGATGCCACGTGATTAGGGGTATAGAGTCTGGAACAGAATCCTGGAGACTTGTTGTTGTGGGGGGAGGGGGAAACAACGAGATCTACGTCCAGCGTTTCCCCATTTGGAGAAAATCTGACATAAGACTGATGCTATTCACATAAAATATTAATGATAAATTCTGAAAAATGAGGGTGAAGGATCGATGAAGTTTGTGGCCATTTGAGTTATATTACTCGTATGGCAATCTGAGGATCCCCATGAGAGAAGCACACATGTTATGTGCTTGACACAATTAAGTATATTATATACATGTAAAGATTTTTTACTTTTTTTATAAGTTTGCTATAAAGAAAGTTTGCTATAAAGAAGTTTGCTATAAAGAAAAAGTAGCGTTCATGACCCTTGTTTGTTCAGGTAGAACACAGAAACTTGATTGTCTGTTTATAACAGTGGTTCCCAAACTGTAAGCCATGGCTCCCTGGGGAGCCCTGACTGACGTACCATGGGAGCTGCAGATTATTCTTATACTAGTGTTTAAGCCCATTACATTAACGGGTGCTAGAATATATGCCTGTCTGTCTTTCTTTATTTATGTCTCTCTCCCTGCTCCTGTCTCTTTCTTCCTTTCTGTCTCTCTCCCTCCTGCAATTTTTCTCTCTCTCCCTGGCACCCTTTGTCTGTCTGTCTTTCTTTCTGTCTCTCTCTGGTCCCCTGTCTGTCTTTATTTCTGCCTGTCTCTCTCCCTAGCCTCCTTTGTCTGTCTGTATTTCTTTCTGTCTCTCCCCCCCCCCAACACTTTCCTTTGCTGAAGCAGCAGTGATATTTCCCTTCCCCTCCAGATCCCTGTGAAGTAGTAGCAGCATTTTCCCCCACCCACCACCCATTCCCTTCTCTCCCCCCCCACCACTTTCCTTTGCAGAAGCAGCAGCGGTATTTCCCTTCCCCTCCAGGTCCCTGCTGAAGCAGTAGAAGCATTTTCCCCCACCGCCCATTACCTTCTCTTACCGTGAGCTGCCCTGCTCTGTTCGGCCCCTCCCCCTTCCCTTCCCGCGGGCTGGCCTGCTGCGGCTGAAGGTTTTTTTCAGCGGCTCTTCTCACGATCCCCGTGGTGGCTGATCCTCCTGTAAAGAGCAGCCTGCGATGGTGTCTGGCTTTAGCGAACCTCACAGGCCACTCTCCAACTCGGTAGCATGTTCCCTCTGACGCGATCGCGTCAGAGGGAACGTGCTACCATGTGGAGAGCGGCCTGCAAGGTTCGTTACAGCCGGCCGCAAACCTCAGCAGGCCGCTTTGAACAGGAGCGGTAGCGGTTGTTGCGGGAAGGGGGGGAGTCGGCGACGTGCAGGCCGCTGTGAACAGGAGCGGCAGCAGCGGCAGGACCATGAGCCCTCCTCCCACCATCCGCGGCCAGCGCCGCTCCTGTCGCCCGATGCACCTAACTGGCGCATACGCCTCAAGCCGCGGCCACGGACGGACACAGCACACATCAGGTCCCCATAGGAGATGAGCCGCCGCTGCTGACGGCCAAGGTAGGTGCTGGGAAGAAGGCTGGGGACTCACACATGCGCACTCATGCGGCCACGGAACTACAGATCATGGAAGCACGCAAATAGGAGTGCACATGCGCGAGTTAGCCTTTTATTATATAGGATTAGACATCTTTTACAACAGTGTTTCTCAACGCACGGTATGGAGCCACTTGTTGGGGGTACGCGTTAGTGCTGCTCTCTCTATTCATTCAAATCAATTCACCAATTCACTTTAGTGAATCGATTTGAATGGATTTGTTTCCTCTGGGTCAAAGCAGCAGCAGCGGTGCTGCTCCTGGCCTGCCTGCTGGGGCCTTCCCTCTGGAATGTCACTGATGACATCACTGATGATGCAGCAAAGGGAAGCCCATGCAGGCAGGCTGCCAAGCAGCCTGTTTAGGTCAGAGGCAGGGGCTGAATAAGCATCAAATCGGAGGCAGGGGGGGCGAATCAGCATTGATTCGGAGGTGGGGGGGCCCGAATCAGCATCAAATCTCATTGTGGTATCAGCAGCAATTCCCACACGCTGCCTCTTCGCAGGATAGGAGAGACATTTGGGTTAGTGGCAGGCATGTGAGAGTCACTGCCGATACCGCAACCTGAAGAAGCAAGCCTTGGAGTACAGGGAAGGAGAGGAAGGAAATCTGATGGCACAGGGGGAAGTAAGAGGTAAGAAGAAGTACCAGGTAGAGCTTTGGATCCTTGCCTAGAAATAGCTAAAAGGTCTTGTCTCCATTCCTGTGGTAGACCATCTGCAGATTTTCTCATTCCTGTGGATGGGCAGACTAGATGGGCCATTTGGCCTTCATCTGCCGCCATGTTTCTATGTAACTGCGGTTTACCACGGTAAACAGTCCCCATGCCATTCTGTACACTGCAACTCCTTGTGACTATTGTGTTAGGTACAAAAATAAGTACTTGTACATAATATATACACCGCTTTGATTGATCTGCTGTAATTATTTCTGTAAGCCGCTTTAAAACTTTGCATTAAGTGGTACATTAACTCCCCCACCCATTTACAAAAATTGTAACTATATAAAGGCGGTTTATCAAGTCCCATCTCCCTCAAATAAGTGGAACTATGAAATATTTATGCATTGGTATTGTTTTAAAGCAGGGATGTCCAACCTTTTGGCTTCCCTGGGCCGCATTGGCCGAAAAAAAAAATGTTTCTGGGCCTGCACAAATGCGTAAACGCTGCAGCAAAACAGAGGAGGGAGCCGGCAAGACGGTAAACACCCAGGGGCAGCAGAGGAAAACACTGCATCACCCTCGGCCGGGGCCGCACAAAATACTTCACGGGGCCACATGCGGCCCTCGGGCCACAGGTTGGACACCCCTGTTTTAAAGGGTCAATATTATAGGCCACAATATCTTTTAAAACATTGAGTTAATGAGTTTTATTTTGATTTTCAAGGCTTGTGCGGATGAGGACAAAGCTTGCAGGAATGGGGCAGGTACAAAACCTGCGGGGACAGGAAGGGGATGGAGATAGATCCCGCAGGGACAGGGACAGGGACAGGGATGGGTACCCATGGATAACCCCGGTGCGGGGACATGGACAGACCCCTTGGGGGTCGGATGGTTTTAACCACCTTGACGCTTTTTGTGGAGGCAGTATAATACATTTATGATAGAAAGTAAAAGTGAAAAATGAATAAAGAAAGTGGATTTGTAGCCTGGCAGCTCTACAAAGGGTATAATCTCTTGACAAAAGCAGACACTGGGTTGTGATGAGCCACTGATCTTATAAATCATTTAATCAAAACGAGCTTCAGACACCAGATCTATCCAAACGCTTAAATTATCTTTCCCCTCGTTAAAAGGCGTTATCTTTATTGGAAAATTAGGGAAATCTCTTTACTTTAAAATTACTGAGCTTTGGAATAATTTTCCTGTCCAGCTGCGTATCTTGGGCTCTTTCCAATTATTTAAAAAAACATCTGAAAACTTGGCTATTCTCAAAAATGTAAATTTCGCTTCTCTCTCTATAATCACTAATTCTTATTATATTTTCCTTTCTTTAAATTTCTTGTAAGCCGTGCCGAGCTCTATCTTTATAGAGAAGGTGTGGTATATAAGCTCAAGGTTTAGTTTAGTTTAGGCTGGATATTTCAATCCAGACCACATACTCTAAGACAACGAGGCTATAGTCTAATAATCACAGGCTTCTCATTCAGACCGGAGGGGGTGGGGAGCACAGTAAAAAAAAAAAAAAACTCAGGCAAAAACCTGGGCTCCCACCCGACTACAGCATACAAAAACTCAGTGCTTAAACACAAAGCTGTGTACAACACGTAGTTAAACAAAAAACATGCAAAAAAGCCAAGGGCTCCTTTTCCGAAGCCGCATTAGCGGTTTTAATGCACGTAATAGCGCGTGCTAATTTGCCGGCCGCGCTAGCCGCTAACGCCTCCTCTTGAGCAGGCGGCAGTTTTTTGGCTAGCGCAGGGGTTAGGGCGCGCTAAAAAGGTGCGTGCGATAAAGCCGCTAATGCAGCTTCGTAAAAGGAGCCCCCAAGTGTACTTAGCTGTTTTGTAGTTGGATCGAGCTAACAGTAAGTGCTGCAGGCTTTCTAGCAATAACAATCCGGGAACTCCACTTTAACTCCACTTTAACTACAAACGCTCCTCAATGGCTCATGAAGAGAGTCCTGCTGTTGGTTTTACCCCACATGCTTCAGCGCCCCCCATCTACAAAGGGTTCCACGTTTTATTCCCAGCCTGAGACTTCCACTTCTCTGGCTAGCTAGATTGCAAACTCTTTTGGACACTGACATAATATATATCAGTGGTCTCAAAATCGCGGCCCGCCAGGTACTATTTTGAGGCCCTCGGTATGTATATCATAATCACAAAAGTAAAATAAAACAGTTTCTTGATCATATGTCTCTTTAGCTATAAATTACAATATTATTATTAAGACTTAGCCCAAAGGAAAGATTTATAAACGATAAAGAGTTTTACCTCATGCAAAACTATTTTTTTCTGTGGCCCTCCAAGTACCTACAAATACAAAATGTGGCCCTGCAAAGGATTTGAGTTTGAGACCACTGTTGAAATTTAAATAACCTTAAAATCTATATATATATAAAATCGGAGGTATGTATGTGTGTATGTGTGTGTGTGTGTATGTGCCGCGATCACGCAAAAACGGTTTGACCGATTTGAACGAAACTTGGTATGCAGATCCCTCACTACCTGGGGTGATATGTTCTGGGGGTCTCGCGGCCCACCTGCACACGTGGGCGGAGCTACAAACAGAAAATCAGATTTCACCCATTCATGTCAATGGAAAAAATGTAAAAAGCTGCCTTTCTCACTGTAATTCAAAAACGGCTTGACCGATTTGAACGAAACTTGGTATGCAGATCCCTCACTACCTGGGATGATATTTTCTGGGGGTCTCGCGGCCCACCTGCACACATGGGCAGAGCTACAAACAGAAAATCAGATTTCACCCATTCATGTCAATGGAAAAAATGTAAAAAGCTGCCATTCTCACAGTAATTCAAAAACGGCTTGACCGATTTGAACGAAACTTGGTATGCAGATCCCTCACTACCTGGGGTGATATGTTCTGGGGGTCTCGCGGCCCACAACTCTATGTTGCTTGCTCAAGGGTGGGTTCACCCAAGAATTTATATGTTCTTGCTCCAGGAGGTGAAACTAAAAATGTTGTTTATAATCACATTTTGCGTTAGTTGTATTGTATTCATTTTGTCAAATATTTCACATTATAATTTGAATATTGTACTTTTTATTAAGCTGTAAAAAAATAATTTCATTCACCACTATAAAGTATCTTTATTTGAATCCATTTACAGTGTTATTGCTATAATTAAATACCCGTGCAACGCCGGGGCATCAGCTAGTAATTTTTAAAACTATTATAGGAATTTAATTTAGGGTCTTCCCACCATTCTAAGTATTTAATGGTTTTTGGTTTTTAATAGAAAACAGAGAATAACATATGAAAAAGTTAGTCGCGGTTTTTCTGTATTCACGGGTCTGTTAATCCCCTATCACAGTGAATATGGCGGGAGAAGTGTATAGCACTTGTAGCCAAGAGGCTTGGAGCCTGGGACTGCAGGGTTCTAAGAGGAGGCCGAGCAGCTGATCCTTGAAAAAGGACCGTTAATGCAATAATTGGACTAGGTAAGCCAGGACAGGATAAGAAAGGGGGAAAGAACTTCAGGCATTTGCTAATGAAGGCTTATGGTGCCAGTTCCATGCTCTACTTCTGAGTTGAAAACCCCTATGAAGAGAAGGAGGAAATTTCAAGGTTAAAAGAGATTGGGATTTCTTACTATCCATGCTCAATAAAATGAGTGGGTGGTAGCAGGGAAATGGCAATCCCTTTGATGCGGTATGGAGCTTTATAATTTGCAATTCTGTCCTCTGTTAGTTGATACTGGAACATTTAACTGTACATACATCAAAACAATGTGCAATTTTTATTTGTGGGTCTAAACAATCATCCAGTTAAGAAAACAGTTATTCCAATAATTACAGGGTCTGAACAAAGCCTTTATTAAAAAAAAAAAAAATTATTTCCAGATTAAAAACTGTCATAAAATTGCTGTTTATTTTAAAAGCTTTCTAAATAAATAGTCCTGCTTTACAAGCGTTTTCTTTCGGCTATGCTTGTTTTCAGCACAAAAATGAGCCTCACCAATGATCAACCGCAAGTCTCCCATCAGTAGTTTTTGGCAATTAAAGATTCCATTTTTCCGATAACATGAACTACAAAATCGTAGTAGTACGTGCCTTTTTAAGAAAAGAGAGGATTTTAAAACAAAAAAAAAAAAAAAAACAACCTACACCAAAAAAAACTGCAAAAAACGCCACTACCGCCTCCTCCTGTGAGGTTGGAAGACAAGGGCAGCTGTTGTATAATATATTCTGCTACTGTATATCCTGAGCGCTGATGGAGCCTGTCAAAAGCGACCCATATCAAGATATATCTATGGATATATTGTATTGGGATCCACCTCTAATTATTGTCAAAAAAAGCCAGTATCTTGCTCTGAATGACCTTCCTAGCCCAGCCTCCCTCTTTTTGTATCACCTCGTAACCTATTCTAATGCTGCTTTGAAGAGAAAGCAAATGTCAAATATTTTTCTACATGGATATCTGTCAAGAAACTATTTCAACTCTGCCAGGCATCAGCGTGGTTCTCATTGATTCCAGCACCACGGATAACGCGATCCCAGTTACGCTAATTGTTTTGATTTAAAAAAAAAATTGCAAGAATTAAGCCAATCTTTTTTTTTTTTTAAGAATCCGCTGTGTTTGTGGCTCCTCAGCATCAGATTTATTTTTATTATTTTTTCCGTTTAATAAATGCAAGTAAGCGCACAGCTCTAAAATGTATTTCTCCCACCTAAATTTTGGCCAGATTAGAGCGGCTGGCTAAAGCCGATCCTCGCAACCCAAAGCCGCCTCGACAGCCGGCCATCTCGACCCCCCCCCCCCCTCCCCCACCACCACTCTGAAGCCCAGCGCGCGCGGCCGCGCGTGTGCATCCTTACCGGGCTCGTGCTTGCCGGGGTTGTCGGAGAGCTCGAGGACCAGCAGCTCGCGGCCCTCGGCGCTGCGCCCCACCGTGTAGATGCGGCCGATGGACGAGCACTGCAGCCACACGGCCACCAGCGCCTCGCGCAGCTCCGGGTAGCGGTGGTACTCGAACGAGATGCCGCCGTCCGGGCTCAACCGGCGGCCGTGCCGAGCGCCCGCCTCCGCCTGGGCTCCGAGCAGACAAAGACAGCACGCCGCCGCCAGCAGCAGCCACGGACCACCCTTCGCTACCATCGCTCTCCTCGGCCAATTCCACTTCTAACCGTGTCGCCGAGCCCCAGTACAAAGACTGACAAGCGTGGAGGAGGGGACACTCCGACCCGCCCATTCCCGCACTGTTGGGGGGGGGGGGGGAGGTGAAGAAGGTAAGGAGAGTGGAATGTACCAAGAACACCCAGACCTGCACTTACTGTGTTTCTGCCCTGCAAACCGATGCGTACAAGAGGGATTTTAGATTGGGGAAAGGGACTTAGACTAGTTACACGTGTAAAACACATATATAGGTACTTATTTTATACCTGGGGCAAGGGAGGATTAACTGATTTACACGGGGAGCAGCCCTGGGATTCAGTCCCACAACCTCTGGGAGCAGAGGCAGCAGCTCTACCACTAGGCCACTCCTAGCTCCTTAGGTGTTCGCCTTTCCCAATAGATGCTGGAGCTGTGGAGAATAAAGAGTCCACTCACACCGATCTAGATACAAATATACAGCTCCTGTTGTGCAGTCAGGGGTGTCAAATGTCAGTCCTTGAGGGCTGCAATCTGGTTGGGTTTTCAGGATTTCCCCAATGAATAGGCATGAGATCTATTTGCATGCACTGCTTTCATTGTATGCTAATAGATCTCATGCCTATTCATTGGGGAAATCCTGAAAACCCGCCTGGATTGCGGCCCTCGAGGACCAACATCCAGTATGAATATGCCTGACCTTAATTTACATAAACAACTTTCCAAAAGCTCCGGTAAAATGCTAACGTTGGGAACTTATGCACTCAAACATCTAACCCCTAATATCATCAGACATATATGGATTGAATTCCTCACAAACAGCAATCATGGGGAAACTTAGCTCTGGAGGGCAAACTTTGCTCTGGAGCTATGAAGGGGAACATAGGTTGCTCACTCTCTCCCCTCCATACTTCGATCATAAGCAAAACAGCCCCAGTATGTGACTTAACGGGTAATTCAAATCAAAAAATAAAAGCAAGCAGCACTTACCTTTTCCTTAAAGGAGTGAAACTTTTCAGTGCAGTGCAGTGCTAGCTTGTCATATGCCTTCTCACTTAAATTGTTGCCGATGGTGGCCAACGTTTCATGATCAAAGAATTCTTGTGTGTATATATATATATATATATATATATTTTTTTAAACCCCAAAAACAAAACACCAAATCAAGGCTCATTGCATTTGAAGATCATATATTTATGTATTTTTAAATTTTAATAAAGGATTTTCTTGCACCAGATTTTCTACCTCTTATTTGTTTGGTCATCTCTACTGTGGCTCATAGTAACTTAGTAGTGGTTTACATGTGTATTGGTCTGTGACATTCATAATGAATCACCAGCATCTGGCTGTCAGCTTGGATGAGTTTTATGAACATCAGAATTATTATTCTCTCTGAATTTTAAGATAACCAATTATAAATTGTACTTAATAAGCATGCTAAATTGCAGAATGTGCTTTCCTATTAACGTCCCCATCTAAATCAAAACATTTTATTCTAAACAGGTTCCACCACATAGATATTATTCAACAGAGGTAAAGTTAGATATTTTCTGTATCATACGTATAGCTTGTCTCTACCCTTCTGAAAGGACCAGGCAAACTCATTGTACAAAACAGAAAATTACCCACCATTACTCCTTAAATTTATGTATTTCAGGTGGTGTGCCTGATCCTATTTCTGCTTTTTGGTTCTTTGTGGGAGAGCTTTAGCAGGTTTTGGAATGGTATTATATTTGGTAACTAAAATTCAGTGCAAATGCGTGCAGATTAATGCATTTCAGGATTAGAAATCAGAAGGAGCCGTATGTGCTGGGAGGTAAGAGGCTCATATGCACAGATGGGAAGAGGGACCTTGGGGTGATAGTGTCTGAAGATCTAAAAGCAAAGAAACAGTGTGACAAGGCAGTGGCTGTTGCCAGGATGTTGGCTGTAGAAAAAGAGGTGTGACCAGTAGAAGAAAGAAGGTGTTGATGCACCTGTACAGGTCGGTGGTGAGGCCCTCACTTGGAGTATTGTGATCAATTTTGGAGACTATATTTGGCAGAAGACATATGAAGACCTGAAGTGGTGCAGAGAAAGGCGACGGAAATGGTAAGAGGTTTGCACCAAAAGATGTATGAGGAGAGACTGAAAGCCCTGAATATGCATACCCTAGAGGACAGGAGGGACAGGGCAGATATGATTCAGACATTCAAATACTTTCAAGTTATTAACATAAAACAAAATATTTTCCAGAAAAAGGAAAATGGTAAAACCAGAGAGCATAATTTGAGGTCGAGGGGTGGTAGACTGAAGAGTAAGGTTAGAAAATTTGTCATGAAGAGGGCGGAATGCGCTCCCAAGGGAGGTGGTGAAGAGGAAAATGGTGAAAGAGTTCAGAAAAGCATGGGATGAACACAGAGGATCTCTAATCAGAAAATAATGGTATATATTGAAGAACTAAGGCCAATAATAGACTTGCATGTTCTGTGTCCCATATATGGCCATTCAGTTAAGGATTGGGGAGGGGGCTTTGACGGCTGGGATGATTTAAATGGATTGGAGTGAACTTTGACAGAGACTCCAGTAGATGGAACCTAAGCACAGTACCAGGCAGAACTCTGGGTTTATGGCCCAGAAATATCTAAGAAAAACAGCTTCTACTTCATTGCAAATGGAGGTGTGCAGCTGCACAATGCTAACCTCATTGTGAGATCATCAAGGTGGAAAAAAAAAAAAGACATAGAAAATGAAGGCAGAAAAGGGCCATAGCCCATTGAGTCTGCCCACTCCATTAACCCTCCCCTAACTACCCTCCTAGGGGTCATGCTCTGATGGCATCACCTCTACCCTACCCTCGTAGAAATCCGATGTGGGCATCCCACTTTTTCTTAAAATCTTGCACACTGCTGGCCACGATCACCTGCACTGGGAGCCCGTTCCAGTGGTCAACCACTCTTCTACTTCATTGCAAATGGAGGTGTGCAGCTGCACAATGCTGACCTCATTGTGAGATCATCAAGGTGCACCTGCATCAAGGTAGAATGCCACAATTAAAATATTTGCTGGGATTTGAACCCATGACCTCTGGAAGATGAGCACAGGGATTTTACCTGGTGAGCCACTGCTGCTTTCTTTCAGTCATGGGAGTTCCTACCATGAGAGCTTAGTGGTCCTAGCCATGTGAAGGTGAAAATACCCGAGAAGATCATAGCTTAGCAGATCCCTAAGCTATCATATTAGATGTGAGGAAGAAAGACATTAGTGGAAGCTACTGTGGCTCAATGGGTAAAAGTCCTATTCCCATCTTCCAGAGGTCATAGGTTCAAATCCCAGCACATATTTTAATTGTGGCATTCTACCTTGCAGGTGCACCTTGATGATCTCACAATGAGGTCAGCATTGAGCAGCTGCACACCTCCATTTGCGATGAAGTGGAAGCCATGCTAAGGTCTGTATCTGTTTTTTTCTGTTTTTAAGCTTTTGCAAATGAAGTTATGTATGCGCAAGCTACATATTTTTTTCATGTGCTTTCTTTGCTTTCAAGAATGAGCTGATTGGAGCACTGTTTAGTCAGAAAAAAGGGTAGCTTTTTAGCAAGAAACATAAAGATGTGTTTTTCATGTGTTGTGCTTCAGTTAATGGATCTTTTCCTCTAATTAGCAAATAGCATTGCTGTTTGTCCACAAAAATAGAAGGCTTTGCATGCAATATATCTGCTTTGATGTGCTCTGTTTATGTGGTGCCTTATTAAATGTATTTTGAGCTTAATAAAGCAAAAATAAAAACCCAGAGATATATTTAGCAGACCGTATTAAGGACTTACAAACTGTGCCTAAGTTCCGTCCATAGAATTCAGATCTATCTGAAGCCCAAAATATGCTCAAAAGTAGACCTGGTTTTCATTCACCTACAATGTAAGCATGAGATGGATGCCCTAGGTTGCTCAGCATTATGCAAATGAATCAAAGGATACCCATATTGAAGCCTCACCCATTCCATGCCCACGCCTATTCCGTTAGGTGTGAGTTTTCCCTATGAAATTGTGGAGGCGTCTACAAAGTGACATCCACATCCTTTGGACGTCCATGTGCCAATTATCGCTCATTAAGACCCTTAAATATCTCATTAACCACATAGTTTGGACGCCTATGTCCCGCTCAGCATTAGGCGCCCTTTATAGAATCAGGGCCTTTGGGACTTTATCTGCTGTCATTTACTATGTTACTATGGATAAGGATGGGCTGTCATTAGCGACAAAATATTGCTTATCGACAATAGTGCACCCTCTTTTTTTAAAGTGCGCGCGCTATGGGGTAAATTCTGTACAGGTCATCTACAGTTAGGCACTGGGATGCTGCACATCAAGGCCCTGGTTCTCTAAATGGCGCAGTTATCAGTGGTCACCTTAAAAGTGGCTGATCATGTGTCAAATCATGTGACAACACCATTTAGAGAATCACGCTTGTGTCAAAGGTAGAAACATAGAAATTGACGGCAGAAAAGGGCCGCGGCCCATCAAGTCTGCCCATACCAATGACCCACTCCCTGACTTTTACTCCCCTAGAGATCCCACGTGGATATCCCATTTTCTCTTAAAATTTGACACGTTGTTGGCCTCAATCACTTTCTGAGGTAGCTCATTCCAATGATCGACCACCCTTTCGGTGAAGAAGTACTTCCTGGCATCACCATGAAATTTCCCTCCCTTGACTTTCAGCGAGTGCCCTCTGGTGACCGAGGGCCCTGTAAGACAGAAGATATCATCTTTCACCTCTATAAGTCCCGTAATATACTTAAAGGTCTCAATCATGTCTCCCCACTCTCTTCGTTCCTCCAGTGAGTACATCCGCAGTTTTTTTAGCCTTTCTTCATACGTGAGATCCCTGAGCCCCAAGACCATCTTGGTAGCCATTCGCTGAACCGACTCAATTCTCAGCACATCTTTCCGGTAGTGTGGTCTCCAGAATTTAACACAATACTCCAGATGAGGTCTTACCATGGATCTGTACAGCGGCATTATGACTTCAGGTTTTCTGCTGACAAAACCCCTACGGATGCAGCCCATCATTTGTCTTGCCTTGGATGAAGCCTTCTCCACTTGATTGGCAGCCTTCATATCATCACTGATGATCACTCCTAGATCACGTTCCACCATGGTCCTGGTCAAGGTTTCACCATTTAGTGTGTAAGTTCTGTGTGGATTTTTTTTTTCTAGGTGCATCACTTTACATTTTTTAGCATTGAAGCTTAACTGCCAAGTTGACGACCACTGTTCCAGCTCTCGTAGGTCCTGTGTCATACTGTCAGGCACACTGCTTTTACCTACTATGTTGCATAGTTTTGCTTCGTCGGCAAACAGTGATACTTTTCCTCTGAGCCCTTGGGTCATGTCTCCTATGAATAAATTGAATAGAATCGGCCCTAAGACGGAGCCCTGTGGTACGCCACTCGTCACGGCTGACGTTTTGGAGGGGGTACCGTTTACCATCACCCTTTGAAGTCTACCGCTTAGCCAATCCTTAACCCATGTAGTGAGTGTATCCCCTAATCCCATCGATTTTAGTTTGTTCAACAGCCTGCGGTGTGGGACGCTATCAAAAGCTTTGCTGAAGTCCAAATATATTATGTCCAGGGACTCCCCGGCATCCAGATGACTAGTCACCCAGTCAAAGAAGTCAATCAGATTTGATTGGCAGGACCTTCCCCTGGTAAAACCGTGTTGGTGTGGATCACGTAGATTTTCTTCGTCTAGAATTTTGTCGAGTTTCTGTTTGATCAGTGTTTCCATGAGTTTGCACACTATGGATGTGAGACTCACCGGTCTGTAATTTTCTGTTTCTGTTCTGCAGCCCTTTTTGTGGAGTGGAATTACGTTAGCCATTTTCCAGTCCAGGGGTACTCTTCCCGTGCGCATGGAAAGATTGAAGAGCACGGATAGTGGTTCGGCGTTGGAAATGTAGGCCAAGGTTTTCAAGGCCTACATTTCTAGCAGCTATCTTTGACGTGAATTGTGCTTAATGCCACTTCCGGCATAAGCCATGCCTACAGTGACTTTAGGCACTGTGAAGTACCTATAGAGGTGTAATTCTAGTGCCTTTTTTTAGGTGCCTTGAAAATCAGTTTAAAATGTTTAAACAGCATTTTTGACTTAGCTTGGGTGCCTACCGGCGCCTAAAAAAAGGCACTGTTTATAGAATATAGAGTGTATGCTATACTGGCAGTTACGCATGTAATTACCACTATAGAATGCTACCATAAGTTAGCATTTACTTGCCAACATTTAGACAAAACCAGTTACACCATGGCAATAGCTGGTGTACATATTTGCAACTAAATGTTGCAGTTGCATGCATAACTGACATGATTCTAGAGGTTTAGGGCTATATTCGGTATATGGCACCCAGTAAATCGGTGCCGACTAGAACGGCACCTAGTGCGATTTTATGACAGGTACACACACCTTATAGAACTGTGCTAAGCCAAAGTGAATTGCATAACTTTTAGGCACAGCCATTTAGGTCAAGGAAAACCAGGCCTAAATACCTGCACCTAACTTGGGTGTGCATTGGGCATATTCTATAACAGTGCACATAAATTTTAGGAACTCCCATGCTCCTCCCTGGCCACGCCCTCTTTTCATATTTGCACACTAGAACTGGCACTCTGAACTTTATAGAGCACACTTACCAAATTGTGCATGTAACTTTTAAATAGTTCCTATTAGCATCAGCTATGAGGTGTTAATTGTCAATCAGTGCTTAATAAAGTTTTGTGCACAAATCAGCCACGTGCACCAATTCATGTGCATGACATTAGGCACCATATACAGAGTTTGGGAGTTAGCATGTACGAGCTGGCTTGCTACTAACCCCCCCATATCCTACCCCCGTTTCAGTTAGATTTTGAGCGCTGATGTATGGTTATGTGTGTAATTGCAAATTAGTGTCAATAGCCACCAATTAACTCAGTTATTGCTGATTATTAGTTAGCACCAATTAGCACCTAATTTACCAATTAAATAGCACACTGAACTATGGGCTAGATTCACTAAGCAAACCGATTGTGTACCAATTGGTTTGCGAGCCCTTAACGACCAGATTTCCATCCGGCCCAATTCACTAAAGCCTGTCGCGATCCTCCCATGCAAATTAGTAAAACCCCATGCAAAATAGCCAAGTGATTGATTCACTAACAATTGCTTGGCTATTTTGAGTCGGGTTTTACTATTGCCAAACCCGACTGCTGCAGACCTGTCGGTAACTGAGTTACCATCAAGTCTGCAGGGTTTTTGACAGGCCTGCCTGCCTTTTTTATTCATTTTTTTACATGGCACAGATATTTTGCTTGTATTACACACGCAAAATATCTGCCCCATAAAAAAAATAATAAAAGACAAGCAGGCCTGTCAAAAAACGGCCAAGGGCCACCCCCCCCCCACCCGTGACCCACAAATAGAAACATAGAAGATGACGGCAGAAAAGGGCTACAGCCCATCAAGTCTGCCCACTCTGCTTACCCACCCCCTGTCTATGCCCTAATGACCCAATTTCCTTATCTTGACCCTCGTAGGGATCCCACATGGGTATCCCATTTATTCTTAAAGTCTGGCACGCTGTCTGCCTCAATCACCTGCACTGGAAGCTTGTTCCAATGATCAACCACTCTCTCTGTGAAGAAATACTTTCTGGTGTCGCCATGAAATTTTCCGCCCCTGAGTTTGAGCGGGTGCCCTCTTGTGGCCGAGGGTCCTTTGAGAAAGAAAATATCATCTTCCACTTCGACACGTCCCGTGAGGTACTTAAATGTTTTGATCATGTCTCCCCTCTCCCTACGTTCCTCAAGAGTGTAGAGCTGCAATTTGTTCAGTCTCTCTTCGTACGAGAGACCCTTGAGCCCCGAGATCATCCTGGTGGCCGTCCGTTGAACCGATTCAATAGCAGGAGGGATGCCTACTCCCTCCTGCCACCACCCGACGCTGCCTTCCCTGCCCGTTCCAATATGGCAGGAGGGATACCCACTCCCTCTCGCCACCAACTGAATCACCCCCTGACCGGCACCGGCATGTGACTCACTTCCCCCCAGTCTGGCACACTCCCGACCGGCACACTGCCCAACCCCTTGTCGAGCCTGGCCCGACCCATCCTGATCCGACACCCCCCTGTACCTAACAGTTGAAAGCAGTAGGGGTGGTCAGTCTCTCCTGCTCCTTAGGCCTCCTCCTGCTCCCTGCTCCCTTTTCATGTGGTCTACTCCCAATAGGGAGGAGCTTAAAGTGCCTCAGCCAATCAAGGCCTTAGGCCCCACCCCGGTGCATCATGTGATGCATGGGGAGAAGCCTAAGAACCTGACTAGCTGAGGCACCACAGGCTCCTCCCAACAGGGAGGAGCCCGAGGCCTCAGCCAATCAGGCCCTTAGGCTCCTCTCCATGCATCACATGATGCACCAGGGCGGTGCCTAAGGCCCACATTCATAGGGAGCAGGAGGCGAAGGAGTAGGAGGGCTTTGCGGTTCCTCCTGCTCCGGAATGCGTCGCTGGAGGCCTAAGAAGCAGGAGGGACTGACCACCCCTCCTGCTTCCAACTGTTAGGTACAGGGGGGTGTCGGATCAGGATGGGTCGGGTCAGTCCCGACCAGGGGTGGGACGGGCAAATCGGGGTGGGGCAGTGTGCCGGTCGGGGCTGTGCCAGGCCAGGGGGGAGTGAGTTGCGTGCCGGTGCCAGTCAGGTGATGACTCAGTTGGTGGCGGGAGGGAGTTGGTATCCCTCCTGCCATATTGGAACGGGCAGGGAGGGCAGTGGCAGGAGGGAATGGGAATCCCTCCTGCTATTTGTTGGTCACAGGGGAGGGATCCTTTGTGGGTGAGTCGGTGGGGGGTGTCAGGCATGGACAAAGTGTGTCGGGCTGGTGCCCGATCTCCCTTCCCTGCTCACCGGACTCTCCTGCTCTCTCTCTGCTGCCGTTCCCCACAGTGCAGGCCCACTTTAAAACCACGGGCTTGCACTGCAGGGAACGGCGGCAGAGAGCAGGAGACTCTGGGAGCAGGCAAGAGAGATCTGGGTTGGGCTGAACCCTGACAGCAGTGAAAGGAGGCTGCTTCTCCTGTCACTACTGTCAGGGTGTGCGCATAAGCGGGGATCGCTCTGGCCATGGGTAAGGGGCGTGCTAACGATCGTTTCCATTTGCATGCAGGCCTTTACTGAATCAGTCGGCTGGCATGCAAACGGAAACGAATCTTGCACGGTTTGGAGGTTTAGTGAATCCTGGCCTATGCAATATAAATTTAAAAAATATTGACAGTTTTGAGCTTGAGATTTTGTTTGTAGTTTATTTAAACAGCATACAGAATACTGCAGTGCGAAATAGCTTCCATTTGCTGAAATAAATATCATACGGTTTCAGATTTTCCACTGTGGTTTAAAATGTCAGTCCCAGATGTGGAACATCCAAAGTAAACCACATGAAAAGGAGATGGCTGTACCGACAATATCCTAAATCATAACTATCATAGCCAAACAGGAGGTGTCCGCTGTACAATTGTATTATTTTAGGCTAAAGTAGCTTTTATGCATTTTTCAAAACTGGATTCATGTGAAACTATAATTTACTGTATGCATCTTGAAAGTAAGCAAAGCAACATTCCAAATATGACAACTTACAACATTCTTTATAAAGTTTTAATATTCTATAGTACTGAAATACTAAAATAGGTGAAAATCATTTATAGTACCGTATATACAAAATTTCTTTCTATGGGTATCAGGAAGGAATTTTAGATGTGAAGGCGTGAATCCATGGTAGGTTCCACAGGAGGAAAGAGCGCCAACTCTGAGAAAGCAAGAGCCAAGCCTCAATGTATAATAGTGGCATGGCCATAGGTGGGCTTAAGGCCAGGAGTGGGCAACCACAGGTCTCAAGGGAGGCAAACCACTCCTGGCATAGGCCCACCCAAAATTGCAGCACTGTTGCTATTCTTGACTTCATGGAAGTAGACACTCTGGCTTTGCTGAAGCTGTTATAGAGCTGGGGAGCTCCTTTTAAGGTTGTATAGGTGAAAACTCCTTCAGGTAAATACCTCAGGCTCACAATAAAGCAGGTTAAATATATGTTATTAGTTTTCTTATGCTTAAGGGTAACGGTAGAATAGGTATTGTGAGAGTATTTTGTTAATCTATACACAGAAATTAAGACTCATTGGATCATTTATATGTTTTTTTATTGCAAAATCAATAAAAACAAAATTTTCATAATATTACCAAATGTAATGATCCTTTTTACATTTGTTTTAACAATCCCTCCATCACAAAATGCAGCAATATGCCCTATAAGACCAAAAATAATCTGAAATGAGCTCAACAAATTCTTTGCATTTGCTACACATCCCTAAGAACACAAGTCTCATTTCGTTTTCTCTAATAGGATGAATACACACCTTAAGTAATTTTTTTTTTTTAATACTGCACCTTTCAAAAAGCAGGTCATTGGGACAATTGATCCACCGTTAAGAAACCATTTCACCCGTATTCCTTTTTTAATTTTTTTTTTTTTCAATTAATATGGATTTTTAAAATATTCTTCTTTAGAAAGATATTCCATAGCATCTAATCTGTAGGTATGCATAGCAATCTGCAAGAGGAAGATTCTCTCTTTCTCAGTTATTAAAGTCAGAACTGATTATATATCCATTTCCTTTAATGGCAACAATGTGCACTATATCACACCAAAGCATGTTAAAGCAATGTTACTTACCGTAACAGTTGTTATCCAGGGACAGCAGGCAGCTATTCTCACTAGTGGGTGATGTCATCCGACAGAGCCCCGATACGGACGTCTCACAAGCATGTCTTGCTTGAAGAAACTCAGAAGTTTCAAGATGCCCGCACCGCGCATGCGCCAGTGCCTTCCCGCCCGATGGTCCGGGCGTGTCTCCTCAGTTCAGGTAGCTAGCAGAGAAGCCAACCCAGGGGAGGTGGGTGGGACGTGAGAATAGCTGCCTGCTGTCCCTGGATAACAACTGTTACGGTAAGTAACATTGCTTTATCCCAGGACAAGCAGGCAGGTATTCTCACTAGTGGGTGACCTCCAAGCTAACCTCAATGGGATGGTGGGAGAGTTGGCAAGTTAGGAGAATAAATTTTGTAACACTGTTTGGCCAAACTGTCCATCCCTTCTGGAGAAAGTATCCAGACAATAATGAGAGGTGAATGTATGAACCGAGGACCAAGTGGCAGCCTTACAAATCTCCTCAATCGGTGTCGATCTGAGGAAGGCTACAGAGGCTGCCATAGCTCTGACCCTATGGGCTGTGACCTTACAGGGAAGGGGCAATCCAGCTTGGGCATAGCAGAAAGAGATACAAGCCGCCATCCAGTTGGAGATGGTGCGCTTCGAAACAGGGCGTCCCAACTTGTTTGGATCAAAGGAGACGAATAGTTGAGGAGCAGTTCTGTGTGGTTTGGTGCGATCCAGGTAGAAAGCTAAAGCACGTTTACAGTCCAGAGTGTGAAGAGCTGATTCTCCAGGATGAGAATGAGGCTTTGGGAAAAACACTGGAAGTACAATGGATTGGTTGAGATGAAATTCAGAGACCACTTTAGGCAGGAATTTAGGATGAGTGCAGAGGACCACCTTGTCATGATGGAATACTGTGAAAGGCGGGTCCGCCACCAAGGCCTGAAGCTCACTGACCCTGCGAGCAGATGTGAGGGCCACTAGGAAAACCACTTTCCAAGTGAGAAACTTGAGGTGAGCCTTGTTGAGAGGCTCAAAAGGAGGTTTCATAAGTCGAGAAAGGACAACATTGAGATCCCAAACCACTGGAGGCGGTTTGAGAGGAGGATTGACATGAAAAAGTCCTTTCATAAATCTGGAAACCACAGGATGAGCAGAGAGAGGTTTCCCCTTCAGAGGCTGATGGAAAGCCGCAATCGCACTCAGGTGGACTCGTATAGATGTTGACTTGAGACCAGACTGAGACAGGTGTAGAAGATAGTCCAACACGGAGGATAGAGAGGCTCGCTGAGGCTCCGTAGAGTTGGAAATACACCATGAAGAAATCTAGTCCATTTTTGGGAGTAGCATTGACGAGTAGCAGGCTTTCTGGAAGCCTCCAATACATCCCTCACTGCCTCGGAAAACTGGTGAGGGGTTACGTTGAGAGGAACCAAGCTGTCAGGTGGAGAGATTGCAGGTTGGGATGAAGCAGTGATCCTTGATGTTGAGTAAGTAGTGAAGGAAACACTGGAAGAAGGACCGGCTCCCTGCTGCTGAGTTGAAGTAGAAGGGAGAACCAAGGTTGCCTGGGCCACCGAGGAGCTATCAGAATCATTGTGGCATGGTCGGACTTCAGCTTGACCAGAGTCTTTTGAACGAGAGGAAATGGAGGAAACGCATACAGAAAGCGATTCCCCCAATCCAGTAGAAAGGCATCTGCCTCGAGGCGATGAGGAGTGTAAATCCTGGAGCAAAACTGAGGCAGCTTGAAGTTGTGGGGAGCCGCAAAGAGGTCTATCTGAGGCGTCCCCCACTGTGCAAAGATCTGATGAAGGGGGTTGGAATGGAGAGTCCATTTGTGAGGCTGGAGTAGACGACTCAAGTTGTCTGCCAAGACATTGTCCCTCCCCTGAATGTAGACAGCTTTGAGGAAGGCATTGTGGCGAACCGCCCAATCCCAGACTTTGAGAGCTTCCTGGCAGAGGGAGGCCGAGCCCGTGCCCCCCTGCTTGTTGACATAATATATGGCGACCTGATTGTCTGTGCGAATGAGGACCACCATGTCGTGAAGCAGATGTTGAAAAGCTCGAAGAGCATTGAAGATGGCTCTGAGCTCCAGAAGATTGATTTGATGAGTCGGTCCGCACTGGTCCAGAATCCCTGAGTGCGAAGACCGTCCAGATGTGCCCCCCAGGCTTAGGTCGAGGAATCGGTCGTGAGAACCTTCTGGTCGGGAGGAGTGTGAAACAGCAAACCTCTGGATAGATTCGAAGAGGTCATCCACCAAAGTAGAGACTGCCGAAGAGCAGGAGTGATGACGATGTGTCGAGACAATGGGTCTGACACCTGAGTCCATTGAGATGCCAGGGTCCACTGCGGGATCCTGAGATGGAGTCTGGCAAACGGCGTCACATGAACTGTAGAGGCCATGTGCCCCAGAAGGACCATCATGTGTCTCGCTGAGATGGACTGGCGAGAAGACACAGACTGGCAGAGATGAAGAAGAGCATCCATGCGCTGAGGAGGAAGGAATGCTCTGAGACGGATGGTATCCAGGACCGCCCCGATGAAGGGGAGTGACTGGGTAGGCTGTAGATGAGATTTGGGGAAGTTGATCTCGAAGCCCAAACTCTGTAGGAAGGAGATAGTGGCCAGGATCGCAGAGATGACCTCCGGAGCCGAGGGGGCCTTGATGAGCCAGTCGTCGAGGTAGGGAAAAACCTGAAGACCACTGCTCCAGAGTGCCGCGGCCACCACTACCAGACACTTCGTGAAGACTCTGGGAGATGAGGATAGGCCGAAAGGAAGCACTCGATACTGCAGATGTAGATGTCCCACCCAAAATCTGAGATACTTGCGAGAGGCCGGATGAATGGGAATGTGAGTGTAGGCCTCCTTGAGATCCAGAGAGCACAACCAATCATTCTGCTCGAGGAGGGGATAAAAAGAAGCTAGGGTCAGCATGCGAAACCTCTCTTTGACCAAGAACTTGTTGAGGACCCTTAGGTCCAGAATGGGTCGCAGGTCGCCCGTCTTCTTCGGAACAAGGAAGTACCGGGAGTAAAACCCCCGGTTGTGCTGGTCCACAGGGACCGGCTCGACGGCACGAAGCCAGAGCAAGGCCTGAGCTTCCTGAAGAAGAAGGGTGGTCTGAGTCAAGTTTGAAGGATACTCTCTTGGAGGGTGGTCCGGAGGGACCCGAAGGAATTGAAGAGAGTACCCTTCCCTGATGATAGTAAGGACCCAGAGGTCGGTTGTTATCGCCTCCCAACGATGACAAAAATGATGGAGCCGCCCCCCGATGGGAAAAACAGGGGGAGGCAGAACGAGACTGGTTTTGCTCTCGAAGAGACAGTCAAAAAGGCTGAGGAACCTTGGGGACAGTGGACGGCTGAGGCTTTTGCTGAATTTTCTGAGGAGGCTGCCGCTTCGCAGGTTGCCTCGCAGGTGGAGCTTGCCTCGGTTGATAACACCGTTGATAGATTAAAGGCGGTCGAGAGGGTCGAGACTGCTGAGGCTTAGGCTTCGGCCGAAGAATGGACTGAAAGGACTTTTCATGATCAGACAGTTTCTTCGTGACGGTCTCGATGGATTCGTCAAAAAGATCCGCCCCAGCACACGGAACGTTCTCCAGGCGGTCCTGAAGATTCGGGTCCATGTCAATGGTCCGCAACCAGGCCAACCGGCGCATCGCCACAGAGCAGGCCGCCGCCCGAGCCGAGAGCTAGAAGGCATCATAGGAAGATTGCATCAACTGAAGTCGAAGCTGGGTCAGCGAAGCAACCACCTCTTCAAACTCAAAACGAGCCTGGGATTCGACGTAGGGCGTAAACCTCCGAAGCACAGGAAGAAAAAATTCCAAATAGGTGGCAAAATGGAAATTATAATTCAGAACTCGGGACGCCATCATAGAATTCTGATAGATGCGTCGACCAAACTTATCCATGGTTCTGCCCTCGTGGCCTGAAGGCACCGAAGCATACACCTGGGCCGGATGAGACCGCTTGAGCGAGGATTCGACCAGGAGGGACTGATGTGAAAGCTGAGGTCCCTCGAAGCCCTTATGATGCACCGTGCGGTACCGAGCATCCAATTTTCCAGGGACCGCAGGAATAGAGTAAGGAGACTCAAAACACCTCATGAAGGTCTGGTCGAGGAGCTTGTGCAGAGGCAGGCGTAAGGACTCGGCTGGAGGACAAGGCAAATGCATGGTATCGAGGTACTCCTTGGAGTATCGAGAGCCAGAATCGAGGGTAATGTCCAGGTCATCCGCCATCTGCCTCAGGAATGAGGAAAAAGACAGTTGGTCCGCCAGCGCCGATCTTCGAGAAGGGCTGGAAGAAGTCGAGGCCTGAGAACAACAGGGCGAGTAAAAAACTTCAGGGTCCTCGAACTCCGGTCCCGGAGGAGGAGATCCAGCCGAAGCAGAGTACCCCATACGAGGCAATTTCTTCTGAGGAGAGACAGTCGAGTGTCGAGAGGAATGCCTCGAAGAGTGCCTGGATCGATGCCCCTCACGATGTCTGGATGGGGATCGAGCCCGTCTGGTAGAATACTGATCCCCCGAAGCCTCCATAGAGCAGATAGGACTCGAGGCCGTAGATCGGAGAGGCGGAAGATTTGTCGCTTCCTCAGGCTTGATAGGGGGTTCGGAAGAACTCGTCCTGCTTCCGGCTATGCCCAGGACTGGGAGGCCTCGAAGGTGGACGCCACACTGACTCACGGGGAGGAGTAACAGGCTCCAAAGGAGGTAAGTCACTAAGGGAAGCTTTCCTCGAGGGAATAGGCTCCAAGGGAGGTATGTCACTAAGGGAGGCCTTCCTCGAGGTACTAGGCTCCAAGGGGGGCATGGCACTACCCGAGGCCGACCTCGAGGCACGGGACGCCGACCGCCGCTCCTCCTCGCCAAGCAACGAGGTCGAGTGGCGCGGCGGAGGAGGAGGGGGCGGCCTGCCCCTCGGAATCGGAACTGGGAGGTCACCTTGGATCGAGGCAATCAGCCGGGGTCCCATGGTGTTCATGAGTTCCACAAACTGAGCCTCCAGAAGGGACCGCAACGAAGCCGATATGGAGGGATCCGCACCAAAAGGTGGCCCTTCCGCACGGTCTCCGCGCTCCTTCGGTGCCAAATGCTTCTGCTTGCCAGCCTTCAGCACTTTGAGCACCACCGGTGGAACAGTAGGGGTCGGTACCTGGTCCGAGGAGATGGAGGAAGGCACCGGCGCCGAGGTCGAGGCCAAAACCGGCGTGAACGATGCCGGTTTCAGAAGACTCAAAATAGCCGGGGAGGCCGAGGGCTTCGCAGATGGAGTCGAAGCACCAGTCGATGTCGAAGCTGAAGGATCCAACGTAGCTTCCATCTTGAACATGGACTCCCACAGAAGACAGCGACGCTTAAACGCTCGCGCTGTCAGAGTGGAGCATGGCTGGCACGATTTTGGAAAGTGGTCCGGACCCAGACACTGGAGGCAGCGTCGATGCGGGTCCGTGAGCGAAATCGCGCGCTGGCACTTGCTACACTTTTTAAAACCGGTTATCGGCCGGGACATAGGCTGGAAAAGCTCCGCCGCAAGGTCGAAGGCGCGGGGCCCAAGCCACGCGGCCGACCCGGTGTTGGAAGAAAAAAAAAAAATATTTTTTTTTTTTGAAAAAAGAAATCAAAGAAAGAAACAACACACGGCAAGAGTAAAAGGAACTCAACCCGCGGCGATGTAGAAGGCAAAAAATCGAATTCAATGGGCGCAGAAATGAAGTAAACTTCTTAGCTCCGCGGAAGAAAAAGAACTTAGGAGACACGCCCGAACTATCGGGCGGGAAGGCACTGGCGCATGCGCGGTGCGGGCATCTCGAAACTTCTGAGTTTCTTCAAGCAAGACATGCTTGTGAGACGTCCGTATCGGGGCTCTGTCGGATGACATCACCCACTAGTGAGAATACCTGCCTGCTTGTCCTGGGATAATAAAAGGTACCATGGGATACTTGAGATGCAAAGAATGCAAAACACCTCATTAGGTAAATTGAATAACACAGTTTGCAATGAATTCCGCTAGCTGCATTATTTTTCCCGCCCAGAAGCATCAGGCTGCTAACTCACACTCCAATGCTCCTGGGCCACATCTTAAGGGGGCATGCTTAAAATCATTTTCTATTCATTCCCCCTGAAATTGGTCCCCAAATGCACCCATTTCTCAAGCCCTCTCCCCCCCACCAGTTCTCCCAGAGCCCTCCTCAATCAGCTTACAATCAGCTTACCTGTTCAAATTCATGGTGTCTAGAAGTTCATGGGCAGAAGCATTCTCCAGTTACTCATGCCCCTGCTGGCACTGGGTTCAGAATGGTACTGGAGATCCCTAGTGGTAGCCTCATGGCATTATAGCTAGGGGTTGTGGACACTATTTTGACTCGGGTGCCTGCAGAGAAGTGATGGGCAGGTCTTCAGTGGGAAGACAGATTCCTTAAATTCCCAGATCCTTTTAGAGGTGGCACAGAAGCATCAGGCCATGGGTTAGCAGCCCAATGCTCCTGTGTATAAAAAACACAGCTTGAACGATTGATCATAAGCTGCATTATTTATATACCCTGTGGTACTGTGCCCAACTTTACCGTACCTTAACTATCACCCTTCTAAAATTTACAACTGACTTATTTTTAACCATTTTGTAAAAATAAAATTCTTTTTATTTAAAAATCGATTTCCCCCCCTTTAATGGTTTTACATTCCTGAATTCCTCTTCTGTATCTAGCAGGCCAACCCAGCAGATTCACTACATTTCAAATGATTAGATTTTGCATCAAGGGGGAAATTTTTATAAATGAGGGTCAAAAAAAATCAACACTGTACTATATTCTATAACAGACATTCGAGGATCTCAAGGAGTTGCACAACTGAAACCAGGTATAAATCTTGGCGTGCAGATTGGGTGCTGATCCCCAGAGTTCTACAACACTTTCTATATTTTAAGGGAACGCCCCCTTGCCTGCCCATGGCCACACCCCTTTGCAGATCTGTGCGGAAACACACACTATTCTATAAATTAGTGCATGTGCTTCTGCATGGATCTGCCATTTCTGCCCCATTTTTGTGCCTTGCAGCCATTACAATGCTTTTTTCATGCCTAATGTTCAGCGCAATATATAGAATTTCCTCCCCAAGTGAGGTATAATACTCCTTTTTGTTACATTCACTAAATAAACCCAGAAGGTTCTAGCTTACTTCTTCCTCTATATCTGGGCAACTATGCAAAGAAAATTGTTACAGTCTGCTGCATGTCTCAAAAGGCACAGCCGGAATCCTATCAGCCACCAGAAAGGCTAGTTTGTTCTGTAACCTTTTCTTTTTCCTCACTCTATGGGCTCCTTTTATGAAGCCACATTAGAGGTTTAACGCACGTAATAGTGCATGTTAATTTGCCGGCAGCACGCTAGCTGTTACCGCCTCCTCTTGAGCAGGTGGTAGTTTTTCGGCTAGCACGGGGTTTAGCACGCTAAAAATGTGCGTGTGATAACGCTAACGCGGCTTCGTAAAAGGAGCCCTATGTAAAGCCTAGAAGTATTTTGCAGACTGCTATGTCTTTCCTCATGACTATGGCAAAGACAACACCTGTATGGAATACAGAATTATTTTTTTTTAAGGAGCCATTCATTATATTTATAGCAATGATAATTTTGTCTTTGAACAAGCTATTTAACATCTTTTTTTTTTTTTCAGAATTGCAGGAATGGAAGGGACTGAAAATTTAGGTCTCATTTCTTCACATAGCATCACAGCTCAAAAAGGGGTAATCACCATCTGAAGTCTTTTATTTTTGAACTGTATCACAGAACATTTATAAAGCAGTAAACAAGATGCTCAAAATTTTATTGAAAGAACATGGCAAAAAACTGGAAAAAAAAATAGTTTTGGTCACCAGTAAATGGAGATAATCTGTGTATTATCTCAACAAAAACAATATTTAAACAATAAACATGGCCCAACTATAGAAATCTTTTCGTTGTGATCACCATAATAGTAAACTCATGCATACAGAAATTGCCTTATAAAACCATGCAGTTTAAGGAAAATTCATTCATTCCATAATTAACCTGAATTGTGTTTTTCATGCCAAAGATACCAGTTGGAAAAGTAAAGTACAGAATGCACTAAAACATGACCAGATTTAAAAAAAGAAAGCTCTGAATATTCGTAAGTGATAATCAATTCATTTCACATAAAACATAAACAACAACAAGAAAAAAAAAAATTCCTGCTTTATACATTTGTAAATAGGTTATCTTTTCCTTCAGAAGTGGCATCTTGTACTATTAAAGTGTATTAAAATATCAAAAAATACATTTTGCCTGACATGACACTGATTTAATTCAAAGTATTGTGCCAATTATAAATAGTAATAATCAACTTTCAAATTTCTTTAAGAGAGCGCAATCTATACATATATTTACTGTACACACACAAACATTTCATCATATTCATGTGACCGAATATGCACCTGCTTGCCCAGCCATTGATGTAGGCATCAACATTTCCTCAGGTACTGTTCACGTTGATACTTTTTTTCCCCCAGAGGAATATAATGTAGGATTCATTTTACCAATACACGTTTCACAATTTATCCTGCTTTATAGAAGACTGTGTGGTCGACCAAGCTTGAAGCAAGTTTCTTCTTTTGAAAGCAGTTCTCTTGTTTCAATTTGAGAAGCCTTAGAAACAAAACATGGTCCAAATGTCATTTTGAAAATTCAGAGACAGCTGCCGCTCATTATAGAGAGATCCTTACACGTTGCTTCTATCTAGAGTAATCTTCAGTATCTGTCACTCTTAATGGCTGAAAATCTGGGTTTCATCTTTGCCTCAAAGTGTAGGTACAAGTAGAGAAGTGCTAGAAATGTAGCTACTTCATAAGCGTACTTGTTGAAGCTTGTCTCCAGTAGTCAAAGTTGCTGAAAATCCTTTTTCCACTCATAAGGGTTTATCAATAACTGTAATTCCTAATGGGAAAAAAAATTAGAAAAATCATCATTGGTAAATGAAACTTGAAAATAAAATAATCTGTCTCAGTTAATGATTAAATTATCAGAGTAAAGAGCTGGACCAAAAATCATGAGTTAAACCTGAATGCTAATAAAACTAAATTATTATGGCTAAGCTCATAGAACATAAGAATTGTCATACTGGGACAGACTGAAGGTCCATCAAACCCAGTAACCTGTTTCCAACAGTGGCCAACCCAGGTCCCAAGTACCTAGCTAGATCCCAAGGACTAAATTCTAATCGGGAGCCAGCTCCAGAGAGGTGTGCGAGCACCGCTCCGCCCCTCCCCCGAGCCAGCGGGGAGAAAGAGAGATTTTGTTGCAGCGGGCCGACATCCTAATCGAGAGCCTGCTCTGGAGAGGCGTGTGAGCACCTCTCCGCCCCTCCCCCGAGCCAGCAGGGAGAAAGAGAGATTTATTCAGCAGCGCCAATGGCGCGTGGCTGTTCGGCGCACGGCAAGGTGCGTGCGCCTTTGGGAAGCGTCTTTTGTGAAGCAACCTCACAGATTGAACCCAGCGCACAACAAACCTAAGGGGATGAAGAGCCTTAGTCACTTCACTTTCTTTCCAGTTCCTCTACAGGGTAGTCAACCCTCCCACCTGCCCCACCATTTCCAGTGTCCCATGTCAAGTCCAACGACTTCAGGGCTCCCATGCCACCTCCCTCCTAACTAGGCACAATTGCTAGAGCCTACTACCACCAATACCGACAACCAGCTAAGTTTTTTACTAAGGTTCATCCAATAAGTTCTCTGCCAGACCTTGAGATGCATGTGTAATTGCTAGAGGCATGTGTAACTGCTAGAGGCATGTTTAACTGTTTAGAGCAGTGGTCTCAAACTTGCGGCCCGGGGGCCACATGTAGCCCGCCAGGTACTATTTGGAGGCCCTCGGTATGTTTATCATAATCACAAAAGTAAAATAAAACAGTTTCTTGATCAAATGTCTCTTTAGCTATAAATTATAATATTATTATAAAGACTTAGCCAAAAGGAAAGATTTTTAAACTATAAAGAGTTTTACCTCATGCAAAGTTGTCATTTCTTTAATAAGACATTAACTATTTTTTCTGCGGCCCTCCAAGTACCTAGAAACCCAAAATGTGGCCCTACAAAGGATTTGAGTTTGAGACCACTGGTTTAGAGGCATGTGTAACTGTTCAGAGGCATGTGTAACTGCTTAGAGGTATGTGTAACTGTTAGAGACATATGTAACCATCAGAGACATGTATAATTGTTAGATGCATGTGTAATTGTTAGTTGCATGTGTAATTATTTAGAGACTTGTATTAGGACTGCTTCAGAACTATATCCACTCGGGTCACCTTAAGAACTACATCAATCCCCTCCTAACAACCATACAAGCCATAAATCGAGAATTTTAGAAAAACTAATACAATCTTTGCGTTAGGAAGAAACACATTACCCTGCTAACATGAATCTCCTACTGATCTGTCTGATATGTGGTAGCATCAAAGACGTTAACTCACTCTACCCACAATTACAATCAATCCACTACCCTGATCTATCAATCATGCACATCATTAACCCACAAGAAGACATAATAAATCACATTAATGTTATCTCAAATAAAAGAAGACATCAACGAACCTTTAAAAAAAGAATAAGGCAAATAAAACCCATCAAAACCACTACCTCTACCAAACCTATCACATCTGCATCTATTCCTTGTGCATTTCTTAATACTAGATCTGTCAGGAACAAGGCTTTCCTAATTAATGATTGGATCATCAGCAAGCAAATAGCCTGCCTTTTTCTAACCGAAACATGGCTATTGTCTGAAGATGATCCAATAATAATTGATCTCCTACCAGACAATTTCAAAATCCTTACGCTAAACCGCGCAGGAAAAAAAGGAGGAGGATTAGCAATTATTCTTAAAGAAGGATTCGAATTCGAATTACTGGACTCCAAAATGACCAACCAACTAGAAATTTTAGCCTGCAAAATTAGTAACAATCAACTAGAAGAATCCCTATCCTGCATATTATTAAATATCCCACCAAAAAGCTGGCCAAAAGCCAAAGAGGACTTCTGTGAATTTGTCCTACATAATTCAATTGCCCCTTCCTACAATATTATCGCAGGAGACATAAACATACACCTAGATGAAGAGGACAACACAGACACAAAAGAGTTCAAAAACTTTTTATCCCTGCTTAACTACCTCCCTTTACCCACACAAACACATGAAAAAGGCCATCATTTAGATGTGGTAGCCATGTCCACAAAGGAAATCCTAGACCCTGTCATCACTCTACCCAAAGGCACCTGGTGTCACTATATCTGGTCTGACCATTTTACTTATTATTTCAAGCTAATCTGGTCTCATCGAAAATCTAAAACACGTTCGATGATAAAAAGAGAACATCACACAAGAGGTTATATTAATCCAGAACTGCAAACGGAGATAGAAGAAGGAATCGATTTCTGGGGATCACTGGACGACAACCAGCACATCCATTTTAGATAAAATTGCCCCTAAACGTAATAGCAAAAGCAGTGCAAATAAATATAACAAATGGTTTGACACCGAACTTCTAAAAGCGAAACAACTAGCTAGATGGCTGGAAAGAATTTTGAAAAAAAACAGGAGAATTAGCAGACCGTAACAAATGGAGAGCTAACATAAAAATCTACAAACAACTGATAAAAGACAAATGTAAAGCATTCTACTCTACTAAAATCAACTTATCTTGCAATGGTTCACAAGGAATCAATACAAAAGAGCTGTTCAACCTGATCACAAATTTATTCAACATCACTCGTTACACTATTCCCACACACAACACTAAGTTACCCTCTGTGAATGATTTAGCACTGCACTTCGATTCAAAAATTAAGAACCTAAGAAACAACTGCTCAAAAAACGACCCTAGTGATCATCAAATAGCTAACATACAAGGAAATGAAATACCAGCAGACATGATCTGGAGTTCCTTTCAAGACTTAGAATGGAATTATACCAAACTATATAACAAATACTCTAAATCTTATTACGTTCTGGACTCATGCCCCCAGAAATTATGAAAGCGGCGCCTTTAGAATTTAAACTATTGTTGCTGCAATACTTAGCCCATAACCTAAAAAATGGGAAGTTCCTCACTAACAACCGTCACATAATAATAATCCCAATCCTAAAAAATAGTAAAGAATCTTCAGCCCTAGTAACCAACTACAGACCCGTAGCATCCATTCCATTTATTGTAAAAATCATGGAGGGATTGGTACACACCTAATTGATAGAATATCTTGATCAGTTCTCTCTCCTACATGAAACTCAATTCAGTTTTAGACCTTTTTTCAGTACAGAGACAGTAATTGCGGCTATTTTAGATAATCTGCGTCTATTGTTTAGCAAGGGCCTCAATGCCTTGGTCATGCAATTCGATATGAGCTCCGCCTTTGATCTGGTAGACCATGAATAAATGCTACAATGCCTGGAGGCTATTGGTATCAGGGATGAGGTGTTGAACTGGTTTCGTGGCTTCCTTATATCCCGTACCTATCAAGTACATTTCAATTATGATTTCTCCGAAACCTGGAGCAATCCATCTGGTGTGCCGCAGGGGTCACCGCTATCCTCACTGCTTTTCAATGTCTACATGTCCTCACTGGGCGTGCAATTAACCCAGCTAGGGATAAAATTATTCAGTTACGCAGATGACTTTACGATTATTATCTCATTTGCTGACTCTATCTCAGAAACTATTCCCAAAGCTTCGGAAGCTATAAACGTGATGGAGCAATGGATGACAGACTTCAAATCAAACTTAATTCAGAAAAAACGAAATTCTTCGTTGCTTCTCCACATCCGCTTGACATCAAGACACCACTTTGCATCAATGAACTTAGTTACCCTATTCAATTCACCATGAAATCCTGGATCAATGCCTAACCATGAAAGACCAGGTGGACTCCTTAATCAGAAAGGGTTTTTTCACTCTCTGGAAACTTAAATCCATTAAATCATATTTCGATACGTCAGCATTCAGAACCCTGGTTCAATCCCTCGTACTAAGTCAACTTGACTACTGTAACATCGCCTATTTAGCAATTTCCCAAAAGAATATGCGATGTTTACAATTAATGCAAAATGCAGCGGTCAGACTAATCTTCGGGCTAAAGAAATTTGATTATGTGACACTCTACTACCAGCAGTTGCATTGGCTACCGATGGAAGCACGCATAAAGTTTAAGTTTGCCTGCCTCTGCTTTAAAGTACTATACGGACTAGCCCCTAAATACATAACTGACCTTTTCTCCTTTTCAGCCAACAGACACAAGAGAAGCTCACAATCGAACTGAAAAAACACCATGAACACCTTCTCTCACATCAAGCAGCATTATGGGGTAAAGACCTAGAACAATTGCTCTCACCCACTACTTATGAGGAATTCAGGAAGCGTCTAAAAACACACCTGTTCCTGAAGTATCTAGACAACTGACCCGTACATCTTTCTCCTCAATAATGATTTTCTTGACCTATTAATCACTTTCTTCCACCTCTCTTAAGTCCAATCAATTTGTACCTTCGTTTAATTTTTGTAAACCGCATAGAACTTCACGGTACTGCGGTATATAAACTGTTATTATTATTATTATTATTAAAACAGATTTTATGCTGCTTATCCTAGGGATAAGTAGTAGATTTCTCCAAGCCAACTCAATAATCTAATCTAATCTATTTGTGAGTCGCACAAACCTATACAAGCTCTAGGCGACTGAAGATTAAACAGGGAGGGAAGGGGGAGAAGAAGGGGAAAGGGAACAATAGAAGGAAAGGAGAAAAGGCAAATAATTAATTGTCAAACAGATAAGTTTTTGGTTTCTTTCAGAAGAAGTAGTTGGCCTCCTTTCTGATAGTTTCTGGGAGATTGTTAAAGGTTTTTACTCCCAGATAGGTTAGCATGCAGTTGAAAATTTGCTTGTATTGAAGGTTCCCTATGGGCGGTAGGTTCAGTTGAATTCTGTCAGCCTAGCTGTCGCTACCATTCAGCATTTTTAGTTGGCATTACTTATGTCAGCGAGGCCTATGGGAAATTATATCAATCTGACTCTGGTTTGGGAATGCAGATAGACCCTGAGGACAGGGAAACTGTTTTAAGTATCCCTGATATGGTTTTAAGTAGCCCTGATAGCCCTGATTAAATCATGACTAGCTAAAAGGTGTTAATGTCTGATTAAGAGGGTGCTTAGGACGATAGCCTGCTTGAATGGAACAAAGAAGCCAGAGGCTAATCCCATCACCATGCTTGCAAGTATTACACCCTCCTTTATCCATTAAATTAACCATTGTTTCAAACAGTTTACAAATTCTAAACAGAAAGATACTGGGGCATACAGGTTTCTATATTGAGCCAAGGTATAAAAGCCTGCTCTCTGCAACACACATCTCTCTTTTTCTGTCAAGCTATCAATTGAGCTATCAATCTATCTATCAATCTCTGGAGGAGAGGGGTCTCAACTCTCTCTCTCTCTTTCTATCTAGCTATCTCTTGGCTCTTGGCTTGGCACTCTGGTTCTCTCTTGAGCTCTCTCTATCTCTCTGTCTATCCTTCTCTTTATCTATGGAACACGAAACATCACCCCATCCCCCTTTCTCTCTCTCTGCCTTTCCCTAGAACTTCACGCTGTCTTCTGGACTCTGTAAGGCAGGGAAACTGCATTGCTCTCTGCTTAAGTATAATGCTCTCTGCTTAATTGTAATGCTTCATTGTAATGCTTATAAATATTACTTTTCTGTAAGCCTATTTCTATAATATATTCTTTATATAATCACCTCTGGCTGTGCTCGTTTATTCTACTTCCTGGTGAGTCATCTGTGAGGGAACTGAACCTGGGACCTGGCGTCTGTCAGTGTGCATTTCACTTAACCCCTACCACCATACATTGGGGGGGCCACGAACGAAACTGACAAATTCTATTAAGGATTCTTCTGGATGTGGATCAGGCCGCTGAGAATATCTGTATAAGGGGAGCAGCCAAGTTTCCATGCAATATGTTGAGTAGGATACATGATATTTTAAAGTTTATGCAGTATGATATTGGAAGCCAGTGTATCATCTGGACGATCAGTACAAAGTGGTGTGGATGAACGTATGGCCTAGTGAATTGTAGTTGTCTCACTGTGTAGATGGTCTTTTTCCAAAGATTTGTGATTTGTGGGTGTCATCTATTATACAGCCGAGGACTTTATGGATTTTTTCATTGTGAGGGTGGTGCCACGATGTTTTGTTGCTTGGTGTGAAAGCATATGGCTTTGGTTTTGGTGGCATTATGTTTTAGTTTGTTGATGGTTGCCCAGGTTTGGACTTTTGCTATATTGTTTGAGATTATTTTGGAGATGTTTGGATGGCTGCAGGTTATGGGAATGAGAATAAGAATGTCATCAGCATAGGATAGAATGGTTTCATCTTCCTGACCATGGACTTTTCTTTTAGGAAATTATCCAAACCTTTTTTAAACCCTGCTAAGCTAACTGATTTCACTACATTCTCTGGCAATGAATTCCAGAGTTTAATTACATGTTGTGTGAAGAAATATTTTCTCCTGTTTTAAATCTACTACTTAGTAGCTTCATCGCATCTAAGGACATAAGGACATAAGCAGTGCCTCTGCTGGGTCAGAGCAGAGGTCCATCCCGCCCAGCAGTCTGCTCGCATGGCGGCCCATTCGGGTCAAGGACCTGCATAGTAATTCTCCATCAGTAACCCTCAACCCATTTTTCCTGCAGGAAATCATCCACTCCTCTATCTATACCCTTCAATCCCCTTATCCTTCAGGAATTCATCCAAATCCTTCTTGAAACCCTGTAGAGTACTCTGTCGTATCACACCCTCTGGAAGCGCATTCCAGGTGTCCACCACCCTCTGGGTGAAGAAAAATTTCCTAGTATTGGTTCTGAATCTGTCCCCTCTTAACTTTTCCGAATGCCCCCTCGTTCTTGTATTTTTTGAAATTTTGAAAAATCTGTCCCTCTCCACTTTCTCCATGCCTTTCATGATCTTGTAGGTCTAAGCTTCTCCAGGGAAAAGAGGCCTAGCTTCTCCAATCTTTTGGCAATGAAAGGTTTTCCATACTCTTTATCTGTCGCGTCGCTCTCCTCTGAACCCTCTCGAGTATCGCCATATCTTTCTTAAGGTACGGCAACCAGAATTAGACGCAGTACTCCAGATGCGGGCGCACCATTGCCCGATATAGCGGCAGAATAACTTCTGCCGTTCTGGTTGTAATATCCTTCTTGATTATACCTAGCATTCTGTTCGTCTTTTTTGAGGCCGCTGCGCCGACGGCTTCATTGATCTGTCTACCATTACCCCTAAGTCTTTCTCAAGGCTACTCTCACCCATTACCAGCCCCCCCATCATCGGGTTTTTGTGTCCTACATGCAAGACTTTGCATTTCTCTACATTAAACTTCATCTGCCATTTATTCGCCCACTCTCCCAGTTTGTTCAGGTCCCTTTGTAAATCTTCACAGTCCTCTTTGCTCCTAACCCCACTAGAAAGTTTTGTGTCGTCTGCGAATTTTATAACTTCGCACTTCAGCCCTGTTTCTATGTCATTTATGAAAACATTGAACAGCAGCGGTCCGAGTACCAATCCCTGCGGGACACCACTCGTGACCCCTCCCCTAGTCCTAGTATTTTTGGAAAGAGTGAACAAGTGATTCACATCTACCCTTTCCACTCAACTCATTATTTTATAGACTTATATCATATCACCTCTGAGCTGTTTCTTCGCCAAGCTAAAGAGCCCTAGCCTCTTTAGCCATTTCTCATACGGAAGTCATCCCATCCTTTTTATCCATAGCCCCAGGTACGTTAGATAGATTGTGAGCCCACCGGGACAGAGAGGGAAAATGCTTGAGTACCTGATTGTTAAACCGCTTAGATAACCTTGATAGGCGGTATATAAAATCCTAATAAAACTTGAAACTTGATCACCCTTCTTTGCACCTTTTCTAATTCTGCTATATCTTTTTTGAGATTTGGTGACCAGAATTGCACACAGTATTCGAGGGGCAGCCATACCACAGAACTATACAATAGCATTATAACATTTTCATCTTTGTTTTCCATTCCTTTCCTGATAATTCCTAACATTCTATTTGCTTTCTTAGCAGCCTCTGCACATTGAGCTGAGAGTTTCAACACATCCTCAACAATGACACCTAGATCCTTTTCCTGGGCAGTAACTCCTAACACAGAACCCAGCATCACATAGATATAGTTCGTGTTCCTCTTTCCCACATGCATCACTTTGCACTTGCTCACATTAAACATCATCTGCCATTTATGGGGAGAGCTTAGATTTCAGTAAAGCCTTTGAAATGCTCCAAACAGGTAACTGATAAATCAACAGAATGCCTTTGGTCTGGACCAAAAAAATCACCAACTGGGTTAGAACTCGTTAGGTGGAAGAAGACAGAGGTGATGGTAAATGGACATCTCTCAAAGGAAGAGGATGTTTCTAGCGGTGTACTGCAGGGATCAGTCCTTAGCCTAGCTCTTTTATAATCTTTGTGAGTGATGTTGCGGAAGGGCAGTCAAGTAAGATTTGCCTCTGTGGATGATACAAAATAATAAGGTGGACATCCCTGATGGTATGGATAGCACGAGGAGGGATCTAGCTTACCAGAAGAATAGACCAGAATTTGGCAGCTAAGTCTTAAATCGAAAAAAAATGCAGGGTCATGTACGTGGGCTACAGAAACCTAAGAAAGTGAGAGACGAGAGGTACTTCTGGGCTCGAAAGAAGCGCAAGATTTGGAGGTGATTATTTCTGATGATCTTAAGGCAGCCAAAACAGGAAGAAAGTGTTACGACCAAAGGATGCTCGAGTGCAGAGGAAGAGGAATGGCCAGCAGGAAAAAGGAGGCAATAGTGATTCTGTGCAAGTCTCTGGTGAGGCCACATTTAACACCGTAGATGACGGCAGATAAAGACCCGAATGGTCCATCTAATGTACAATTCTGGAGGCCTTTATCTGCCATCTTTCTCTGTTTCTACGTGGATAGGTCTAGCAGGATAATATATTATATAGTGGTTGCATAAGCGCCAATTCTGTCCACTTTCTGCTCCCATAAATACCTATTACTGGGATGCTATGCACTAAGCATGAATTCTATAACTGCGATTGCACATGCACTTACCATTATAGAAAACTAGCTTATGTCCACAGTTATGCGCCCAACGAGCATTTACACTAGCCAAATAGCTGGGGTATATTTTTGTGCTTAACTGCTAATTATGGCCATTAATTGTTTGTTAAATCCAATTATCTAATTATTCAATTAAGTTATGCATATAACTGACCTCATCTACAACTTGGGCATGCAACCTTCTGCTATCTATAACTTGGGTGTGCAAAATTATAGAACGAGTGGAAAGTGATATAAAATTGGTGCTATGTTTAAGTGTGCCTACTGTTACACTCATTTATCCAGAGGCAATCATTAAAGAGACTATTCGAGTATGCAAAATGCTGTTCTACATGCTCAAGTCCATTATAAAATCACCCCCAATGCAAATGCGCGTAACTAAAATAGTTGATCCGAATGGTTTCTCTTTATGTGAAATCTTACCAGAACACATACCATTTTCTATGAAAGAGGGTGATTTGAAGTTTAGTGAAACAAAAAAAAAAAAAGCAAGTTACACAACGTAGTCTCCATCGAGCGCTATATACTTAGTCTAGCAAGTTTCCAGTTTTTTTCATAAGCTATTTTTCCTATGATACGAAAAGAATGAAAACTCGCTAGACTAAGCCTTTTACTAAGGTGCATTAGAGCAGTGTTCTTCAACCACCGGTCCATGGACCAGTGCCGGTCCACAGAAATTTCCTGCCGGTCCACTGGGCCAGCACGTGCATCAGGACCAAAACAGTGTTCTTCAACCGCCGTTCCACATTGCGATCGATGCAGCGTTATCTTCGAGCCAGCTCCCTCTTCCTCACTGATTCAGTGCACAAAGCCATTGGCAGTGGCTCCTACGGGCATCCTGTGCCTGAACCGGAAGCCTTTTCTCTGACGTTGCAACGTCAGAGGGAAGGCTTCCAGATGAGGCACGGGACGTGCAAGGTGCAATTAGTACTATTATGGGGCGGGGTCTGGGGTGGAGATTGGGTAGAGATGGGCGGGGTCTGACCCACGACTTAGCCCAGTGTTCTTCAACCGCCAGTCCACGGACCGATGCCGGTCCACAGAATAATTATTTTATTTCTGTCAGTCCATAGGTGTAAAAAGGTTGAAAAACACTGCATTAGAGCATTGTCCTGTGCGCTAGACCTTAACGCCAGCATTGAGCTGGCGTTAGTTCTAGCCACGTAGCGCGCGGTAATATCCTGCGTGTGCTAAAAACGCTAGCACACCTTAGTAAAAGGAGCCCTAAGTGTATAGTCCTCGATGGAGAGATTACACTGTTTAACTTGTTTTGTTTCATTTTTTTTTTTAACCAAACTTTTCAAAGCACCCTTGTATGGTAATTGTTTATACATTCCGCAAATAGTTTTTCTTAGAACTTTTTTCATTCAAGCCTAATAAAACATAGTAAAGCATGAATTGTATCAAGAAGATTAATATCGATTACCTGCATAACTTCTGCCGGTACTCATACATGATGGCACAAGTATCCATTTATCAGTAGCTGGATTAAAATATTCCATTGAAGCCAAATTGCAAGAACCATCGTCACCTCCAACAACATACAACAGACCACCTACAGCACAAACCCCTTAAAAAAATTTCACTCAGTTAATTAAAAGAATTATATGAATTAAGTTACAAGATTATATAACAAAGAGTTATCTTAGATTTTGGATTCTTCCCTGTCTTTCTCTATGCTTTGAACAGGACTAAATTTTTCAATACATTTGAGCTTTCTTCATGAATTTCAGACTTTTTTTTGTTTCATTCATATACAGTGGTACCTTGGATTACGAGCATAATCTGTTCCAGGAGCATGCTCGTAATGCAAAATGCTCGTTTATCAAAGCGAGTTTCCCCATAGGAAATAATGGAAACTCGCTTTGATACGTTCCCCCCCCCCCCGGCATTGCTCCCCCCGAAGGCCCCCCCTGCGATCCGGCACCCTCCCCCCGCCGCGATTGGGCACCTCCCCGCCGCAATCCGGCACCCCCCTGCCGCGATCGGGCACCCCCCCCGCCGCCATTGGGCACCCCCCACCGCTTCATATCATCATCTGGGCACCAGCACCGGCATGTCCTGTGCTTGGTGCTGGTGCCCGAAGATCGGCCTCCTCTTCTGCTGGGCTCTTCTGCAGATGCTCAAGGCCCAGCAGAAGAGGAGGCCGATCTTCGGGCACCTGCACCCAGCACAGGACATGCTGGTGCCCAGATAACGCTAAGAAGCGGCAGGGGGTGCCCAATCGCAGCGGGGGAGTGCCCAATCGCAGCGGGGGGGGTGCCCAATCACATGGGGGGTGCCGGATCGCGGGGGGAGGGTGCCAGATTGTGGGGGGTGCTCATAAATCGAGCCACGCTCGGTTTCCGAGGTGCCGATTTTGCAAATGTTTTGCTCGTCTTGCAAAACACTCGCAAACCGGTGCACTCGTAAACCGAGGTACCTCTGTATTTATTTTAATAAAAATGTTTTAATGCACACTAATTGACCTAACAGATGTTAATTCCACTTAGTGCACACCAAGGGCTCCTTTTATGAAGGTGCACTAGCGTTTTTAACGCACGCACCGGATTAGCGCGCGCAAGCTGAAAAACTACCGCCTGCTCAAGAGGAGGCGGTAGCAGCTAGCGCGTTCGACATTTTAGCGCGTGCTATTCCGCGCATTATGGCCTTAACACGCCTTCGTAAAAGGAGCCCTAAATCTTTTGGGACACACTAATGAACCAAAACACAAGCCAGTGAATAGATATCCCTACTTTACGGCCCATTGGAAACAGTAAATATGGCAGCACTGATGTACCATTTGTGCATATTTTGATGAAAAAGAAAAGCACGGGGCTGACTCTACTGGAGAGAGACTGGCACAGGGAGAAAACTGTTAAGTATAGCTCTGCTTAAAGGAATCAGCACCGGAGTCTCATAAAGAAAACAGAGAGAGGCAACTACACCTTTTTTCTTTAATTACACCTTTTCAGGATTGCTTCTTGGGACCCACTTTACTTTTTGTTTTAAAGCAGAGTGGCCCAATAGTTATTCTCATAATTAAAATAGTTTACAACTTGAATGGGGGATTATTTAAACACACAGAGAAGCCCGACAACTCTTTAGCATAGCAGGGATTCATAGCACAGCTTTGTTAACGACAAAATAGTGGCAAATACGCAGTATTAAACAATTTATATTAAAAGTGACTCTACTGCAGTGGTCCCCAACCCTGTCCTGGAGGACCACCAGGCCAATCGGGTTTTCAGGCTAGCCCTAATGAATATGCAGGGAGCAGATTTGCATGCCTGTCACTTCCATTATATGTAAATCGCTCTCATGCATATTCATTAGGGCTAACCTGAAAACCCGATTGACCTGGTGATCCTCAAGGTTGGGGACCACTGCTCTACTGCAATGTGAAATATCATCTCACAAATCCCACATAATCATCTGTTATACACCTAAAGCCTTAAATAGAACATAGCTTGATATATACCTGCATTCCTTCTGCACATGTTCATATCTGCAGCCTGTTTCCATGTGCAAGTCACAGGATCATACACGTCAACACTTTTTCTAACCAGTGGGCCATCATGACCTCCAACTGCATATAACAAACCATTTAATGCACCTACACCTATAAGAAGAAATACACATATCACAATTAATATGCAAAGATTTGAGGCATGCTTTTGCTAAGTAATGAACATGAACTAATGCTATGTTGAGATCTAGAAACTAGAGTCCAGACTCATATCACAACCACTTCAGGCTGGACTTTCAAAGACAAAGTGAGCAGAAATGCTCTGTATAATGTCCGGGGAAACAGCACCTATAGCAGTACATCATGCCTTGGGTCCAGACTAGAGAATGACATGATGGATGTTACCCGCGGCTAGCCGCGGGTTACCTACCAAAACTCTGGAGGGGGGAAAGGTGCTCACCGCAGGTACGGGGACAAGGCCATCCACTGCCCCGTGGAACGGTGAATGGCCTTGTCCCCGCAGTTAAAGGGGGGGGAACGTGCGTGGTGACCGATCGCGTGCAAGCCCCCTCCCTCTTTCCTACCTACCCAAATCTATCTATCTCCCTCCCTCCCCCTTACCTTCGCGGCAGGTTTAAGGTTTAAGACTTGTTGAAAGCCGCCGGAGTGTAAGTGCAGTCGCGTGCGTGTGTAGGCAGAAGCTTCTCCTCTGACGCAACTTCCGCCCACACACACACACGACTGCACGAACACTCCATCGGCTTTCAACAAGTCTCAAACCTTAAAACACGCCGCAAAGGTAAGGGGGAGGGAGGGAGATGCACGGACTGCACGTGGGGGGGCCGAAGGGCAGTGAGGTGGTGAGAGGGAAGGGTGGATGCTACTGGGACGGGGCGGTGAAGGGGATGGTGTTCCAGTGATGGGGCAGTGATGGGGGACAGATTTTTTTCCCCGTGTCATTCTCTAGTTCAGACCACAAATTTAATGGGACCACAGATAAAACTAATGATCATTACTAGAGCATCATAATTCTCCTACTATTACTTCTTATGTCTATAGAACTGTATGCAGATGTATGCAGATGTATGCGGATGTATGCAGATGTATGCAGATTCTCTAGTTCTTTCCTTTTACTATTTCATCTATTACTTGAGCAACACATATAAACTGTCATGTGAACGAGAAATGATAGAGACATTTAAATACCTATGTGGCGTAAATGCACATGAGTCGAGTCTCTTTCATTTGAAAGGAAGCTCTTCAACGAGGGCATGAAGTTAAGAGGTGATAGGCTCAGGAGTAATCTAAGGGAATACTTTTTTACAGAAAGGGTGGTGGATGCGTGAAAAGTCTCCCGGAAGAGGTGGTAGAGATAAGAGACTGTGTCTGAATTAAAGAAAGCCTGGGATAGGCACGTGGAATCTCTTAAGAGAGAGGAAGAGATGGTTAAAACATAAGAATTGCCGCTGCTGGGTCAGATCAGTGGTCCATCGTGCCCAGCAGTCCATTCACGCAGCGGCCCTCTGGTCAAAGACCAGCACCCTAACTGAGACTAGCCCTACCTGCGTACGTTCTGGTTCAGCAGGAACTTGTATAACTTTGTCTTGAATCCCTGGAGGGTGTTTTCCCCTATGACAGACTCCGGAAGAGCGTACCAGTTTTCTATCATTCTCTGGGTGAAGAAGAACTTCCTTATATTCGTAGGGAATCTATCCCCTTTCAATTTTGGAGTGCCCTCTCATTCTCCCTATCTTGGACAGGGTGAACAACCTGTCCTTATTTACTAAGTCTATTCCCTTCAGTACTGCGGATGGGCCTTTATCTGCCATTAGGTTTCTGTGTTAGAGACTCAGATTTGTATCCTCCTTCACCATTGCCAACTTCAGACTCCATTCTTACCAACTCACTGCACCATATGTCTGGAAAAGACTTCCAGAGCCAGTATGTCAAGCTCTTTCTCTGGCCCTATTCAAATCCAGCCTAAAAGTCCACCTTTTGAGATAGCTTTCAACACTTCCCGCCCTTTTTATGAAGCCATATTAGGCTTTTTTATCGCTGGCCGCAGCGGTAAAAGCTATGACTGCATGTTTGCAGTTTTTTTTTCTAAGAATGCCGTGTGATCTCCTCTAACAACAAGAAATAACTTCTTGCTGCGGCAGAATGTCAGAGCAAATGAACTTGATCTGTGTGTGGCCTTCTCACGTTAAGGAAACTTCACTTCTTAGCATACACAAGTACGTAAAAAATGTTCATATCTTCCGCCACTACAGCTGAATTATTTTATAATATTCTATATCTCTCTATATAAATACACTTAGAATCTTCCTGCTCTGGTGGCTTCTTATTGAGGATTGTGCCGGTGTGGCTTTAGCTGTTACAGGTGCCAATGAACTCTGAAAGTCACAGGAGTGGTGGCATAAGAGGGAAACCCGGGACTGTTGACAGGTGGCAGCAAAAAGGAGACAGGGACAAGAGACCATTTGCATTATTAAAAAGCCATGGAACTCTTAACGAAAGGAAAAACCATGAGGTATACAAAACAGAGGATACTAGGGTTGGATAGCTAGAAGGCAGGAAAAGAAGATTAGTATTAAGGTCAGGGGGAGTGAAGAGTATGCTTGTTTCAGGCTGGGAAGGCAGAGAGAAATGAGGTCAGGCTGGGAGATTTAGGATGCACAATCATTCTCTAGTGATTTTCACTAGGTGAAACCTCTACGTGTCAGATAGTTAATAAGAATGAACTATAATACTATATATCTGAAAAACAGTCATGGAATGAAATAAACTAAAGTCAAAATTGATTTTTTTACTATCACTTTTATCATGTTTAATTCTAAATCAGCTATAAATTCCTTAATTCTTCAACACTTGCATTTAGTTCAGTTTTGTTAATTTCCATCCATAGTCACCTGCTCCACTCCGTCTAGTGCTCATTTCTGCGATGTGGGTCCACTCATTTGCACTTGGGTTGTAACATTCAACTGTGCTAAGGCACTGACGAGATGCTCCATCATAACCACCAACTGCATACAACATGCCTAGAATACAATCCCAGAAAAGCAAGAACAGCATTGATGATGATGTAATGTTTGAATGCTAAAGCATCTGTCTTCCCAAAAGATTCCCCAAGCATTCTGTTTGTGGGGGTGGGGGAGGGGGGTTGAGACTTAAGTAGAAATAGGGATTCAACTAGAAGTAGATTAAAACAATTTGAATTCCCATGCTATGCTCCCAGATGCTCTATACATGAGTTTAAACCCTCATCAGCTCCTATGGAGAAACATAGGACCTCAGGCAGATGGTCCTATGCATCAAGGTCTTTCCAAGAACTGGGAGTTGGTGCAGCTTTTAAAAACTGATAGTCAAAACTACTTATCTAGGGACAACTTACTAGCAACACATGCAGCTAAATTGGATCCCACCATCACCAACCTACTGACAGCTTCAACTAACCTCAAGGCTTTCCGCAAAGAAATCAAGACCCTACTATTCAAGAAATTCACCCAAATGTCCTAACCCCTTCCTTTTCCCCTCCCGCCCCCTCTTAGCATCCTCACATCAAAATTGTTTTAGACCTTATGCCTTTAATCGTATTCCTCTTACTGGAAAAGTCCAGCTATCTTTTTGTTGTACTAGGTCCAACGTCTTTAATTGTATTTCTCTTCCTGGAAATGTCCAGTTATCTTTTTGATATAATCCGCTTAGAACTGCAAGGTACAGGTGGAATATAAGCCATTAATGTAATGTAATATTATTGTGCATCAGGTGATCTACGGAGTGGCTCCCTGGTATTCAACTCAAGTGTTGAAGCAGTATGCTCCTCTTCTAGAGCTTTGAGATCTCAATCTGCAATGCAACTGTCCATTGAAGCACTTGGAGAGACACAAGAGGTCAGCAATTTCAGTGGCAGGTCCACATTTGTGGAATGCCCTGCCAGAGTACCATGAGACTTTATATTTGTTAAGGCTTTTTATTAGCTTTATTGGGAAGGCTATTTTAGTACTCTGTATGTTTTATGAAAATGTGTGATGAGACTGTAGTGCTAAGTTTTGTATGTATTTCAGTTGTTTATGTTATATTGATATCTGCTTAGTTTGTAAGCAGGGACAGGAGGGAGTGGGCTTCCCTCCCACTGTTGGAGGGGGGGGGTGTTGCTTGGCAGTTTGGTAATTTTATTATTTTTATTTTTTTTTTTAATATACGGGTGTATTCTGCACATATGCTGATTGCTACCACCAGCAACCAAATTGTTACAATAAATAGCGACCTTGGTAGTAGCCCATTGGATTTTATCGTGAAGTTTTAAGAATCTTCCTCTTACAGCCTTAAATGCAAATGGTGAGACAATTTAGGAAAGTAAAAGATGTTTTTTTTTAAAGACTTGATATATAATACCATTCTTAGGATTAATATACAATGGATTATTTTGTAAAAATGTGAAATGAAAATCAACTTCAAACTTCTATACTGAAGCCCTATGGAACTTGTAGTTGATCTTGATTTTATGGTATCCTTGATATATACTTCTCCGCTTTGAGCACTGGCTCCCAGTGTCGGCATGCATTAAATACAAAATTCTCCTCCTGGTATATAAAGGCAGGTCTCCCACAGTGCCTCTCTACATTAATAACCTGCTAATCCCTTACATTTCTTCCCACAGTCTCCACGCCTGTAGCCAGCTGCTTTTATATTTACCATCTCCCTCAGTGCTCCATCTCACAGTTTCTCAAGAAATAGCATTCAGTTTCATTGTTCCAAACTTTGGAACTCGCTTCCTCATCACATTAAGTACCAGTTCTCAGGGACCCCTTTTAAATGGTCTCTCAAGATCTCTCTTTTTAATGATGCCTTTGGTCTTTCCCCCTCATTCCTAGCCTCTTTGTTGCCCTTGCCTTTCCCCATCTCTCCTATTCCTACTCTTTTCTTCTTTCTCTCATTTCTCTATTTCATTATTTGCTCTTCCTCTCTCCCTTCTTTCATTATATGGATTTTAATTTTTGTAAACCACTCTGAAGCCCTGCCAAGCCTAGTGCAGTATATCAAGTAAAATCTACCTTGGCTATAGCAGTATATATATCCATAACACTTTATCCACATCTAGTGTGGGCAATAGTCTAAAAGTATTTGTGTCTACAGTATATGTATATGTTATGAGAGAAATTTCAAAGAGTCAAACTTTGGGTTTTGCTCAAAATGACTTTCTTCCCACTCATTCTGTGGGAATGAAAGAAATCATTACTGAATAAGGCTTTTAGCAACTGTGTTACAATGAGGCTTTAAATACTAGGTCTGTCTCACTGATGTTGGATTGAAAAGCTTATTAACTAAGTTGGCTTTAGCCTCCCACAAAGCTTTTGGTTGAGGCAAGCATCAAGTTCATTCCAGACAGCTTTTCTTGTATTCACAACGTTGGGCTCAATATTGCAGGGTCCTGCCATTACAATGACTGGACTAAAATAGGTCAAGAGGGGATATAAAGTCTATAAATTCCTGAGTGGGGTGGAATGGGTAAATGTGAATCAATTGTTTACTCTTTCAAAAAGTACAAAGATTAGGGAGCTCTCCATGAAATTACACAGTAGCACTTTTAAAAACACATTTCAGAGTGGAACTAAGATGGCGGATGGACGCAGTTAAGAGAGCTGACAGCTCCCGTTTCCAGTACATATTTCTATATAGTCTTAGTGACTATTACCTGTTTTCTTCGTGAATAAAATGCCTCATATGAAGCGGAAAGGTATGGTGAAGGCCCCAGATGTCTGCTCTCACCTCCTCTCCCATTCAGCCGACTGTTCCTCAGATTTTGGAGTGCCAGCACATGACTGGCCCTTGACATGAGTTTCGGCGAGCGATTCCGCTGTGGAGCCAAACAAGAGAGCGCTCGGCTCACTGGAGCATGACATCTCGCTATTGCCCCCAATGGTTTCTGTGCCTCTCTGTCCGGCACGGAGCGCCGAAACAAGCCCCGGATGTGAAGAGGAGGAAACCCCGGAGCTTGGTGCAGGCAGAGTTTCACCTAGGGGAGAACTGCTGGCTAGGAAGAACATCAAAGAGGTAGTGGAGCTACTGGTAAAGCCAGCAGTCATGATGGAGACACTTTTGGAGGCCATTAAAGACTTGGATCAGAAGGTTGAGAAGACAGCTAAAGAATTGGAGGTACTGGTTTCTAAAGTTGATTCGTTTGCTCTTAATGTTGATAAAGTGTGGCAAGAGTGCTTTGAAAAAATTAAACTAGAAACAGGGACACTGAAGGATTCTATGTCAACAGTTATTAAATACCAAAATTTTCTTCAAATGAAAATTGAGCAAATAGAAAACTTCAATAGATGTTTAAACCTCAGGATTTTGAACTGTCCAAAAATACCAGCTAGATAGATATTTTCAAAAAATTTCTTTTAGAGAATTTAAATTTTCCTTCAGAAGCCATTCTGCCAATAAATAAAGCATATTTTCGTTCGATAGTTAAAGATAAAAAGAGTGGGACAGATAATATTCCAGAACTTGAGGATAAACAACTGCAAGATTTAACAGCATTATTGGAAGATTCCCTCTCAGAGATTAAGGAACAAAGCACATTGTTAGTTCATTTTGTCTTTGTACAAGATCTCACATCTGTTATGCGAATGTATTTTAAAAAGGGAATGATTCTCTTTTGTGGACAAAGAATATGGTTATAGCCAGATATTAAGAAGTCAACCCAGGAGAGACGTAGAGAGTTTCTGGCGATGAGAGAAGAAACGAGAGGGATGGGAGCTACTTTCTTGCTCGCATGTCCTTGTAAATGTGTTGTAAAATACAAAAGCCTCAGATAAGTCTTCTTTCTCCCTGAACACCTAAGATCTTTTCTGAACCTTAAAAAGTTAACTATTGGGTCTGGGTGAAAATATTTTTTATAGCCATGGGTTAAAACCGTTTAAGCCTTTTCCTGATTTTGATATTGCATGTCTCCCTTAAGTTTCAATTCCTCCTCCTGCTTAATGGTGGTCTAAGGAAGAGATCAAATTCAATTTAATTTTCATTCTTTAAATCTGTGTGAATTTCCTTTTTTATTTTTTTTCTTGTTGGAAATGGTTCTGTATTTCTAGAACAAGTGTTTAGCTTGTAACTAATTGATAAATCAATAAAATAAAAATATAAATCATATTTCACCCAGCTATAGTTAAGCTCTGGAATTCATTGTTGGAGCAAGTAGTACTATGCTGTTAACATAGCTGGTTTACAAAAAGGTTTGGACAAATTCCTGGAGGAAAAATCTATAAACCATTATTAAGATATTTCAAAAAAAGCCCCTGCTTATCCTGAGGATAAGCTGCATGGAATCATTTTACTCTTTGGGACTCTGCCAGGTACTTATGACTAGAGAGTGACAAGGTAACCATTACCATGGTTACTGCTGTAATTACCACAGTAATGGAGACCATGCCAAAGAACTGCCCAGTATTACTGCGGTACCGGTGAACTGTTCCAAAGCTTTAGCCAAAGCTTGACTTGCTGCTAAAGACATTTTCAGCATGGCTGCCAAGACGTCATGTGGAAGCCTCGTGATACTTCCACGAATCTTGCAAGGCTGCTCCATGAAGTCTCGGCAGCCATTTTAAAAATTTATTTAGCAGTGAATTAAGCTTCAACAGAGGGCAGGAAAGACTGGGAATCTTTTCTGCACCTGAAGAAGCCACTAGACCACCAGGATTTTAAGGTTCAAACAATATTTTATTGATGCAAACAACAAAGACAACGCTAGGGCACCCCAAGGGTGCATAGTACGAACAAGGATGCATCATATACAATAAAATAACAAGCATGTACAGAAGAAAAGTAACAGCAACCAAACTCCCCCATCCTACTTTACATAGGGTGAGTGAGATTAAGAAGGCGGAAAAGCACTCCGAGGCCCTGGACTCTTATGAGCCCAGAAGATGCCACACCACCCCTTCCCCCCACCTATGCCCACTGATCCCATCCATAACAAAGTGCCAGAATCTTCCAATACCTGCACCTCACCTCCCCAATCCCCCCTTCCCCCCCATGGTACTCTCCACCCCTCCCCACCAGTACTCACCAGTACTCTCCCAGCCCAACTAATGAGTGCCCAGATTAGGACATCAATCATAAGACTGCACTGCGGCCCTTTGGATGCAAGGCTTGCAGATATGGCTCCCAGATATTCAAGAACAACATCTTTCGCTTCCTAGCCCCTCTGGTATCTCGCACTTCCCAAATGGCCAACTGATGCAACTGGTTACGCCAATGCCAAAACTCCAGAGGGTCAGGGACCGTCCAGCACTGAAGAATACATTTCCTGGCCAGTAAGCTCATCTTCCTACACAGAGCCCGATGCCCCCTAGGCAAATGGCCATAAGCCTCTGGCAAATCCAAGACAAAGTGGGCCGGGGTACTGCGCAAGGCTCTCCCAATTAACCCTGACATGTAAGAGATTATACGCCTCCAGAAGCGCTGGATAATGGGGCAGGACCAAAAGGCATATCTCAATGTGTGTTCCCGTCCCTCATTTATGACATAGTGGTGTAGGGAGACCCCCCACTATAATGCAACTGTGTACGAGTGTAACAGACTCGTAAGGTCACCCCATAATACGTTTCTCGTAACCAAGCACACAGGACCTCCAGGATTTTAAAGGTAGGTCTTGGGAGGACAAGAGAGAGGTACCAGAGCAGGGGAGAGGAGGGGGGAGAGAGGAGGGAAGGGGAGATGCCAACCAGGGAATGGCTGGGCAGAGGACAGATGCCAGACCAGGAAAGGGAAGGAGAGAGGTGCCAGACCAGGGAAGGCAAGGGAGAGGTGCCAAACCAGGGAAAGGCAGGGGAGAGATGCCAGACCAGGGAAGGGAAGGAGGAAAGCGAGATGCCATACTATAGGAAGGAGATGAGAAATAGAGAATGAAACAGAGACAGTTTGTCCCTGTCCCTGCAGGAACTCAATTTCTCCACCCAGTCCCCGCGAGTTTTGTCCCATTCCTGTAATTTCTGCTTTAACTGCACAAGCCTTGAACACTTATGATTTTTAAAGTGTTTGAGGCTTGTGCAGATGAGGACAGAGCTTGCAGGAATGGGACAGGGACAGGAAAAGAATTCTCCAGGACAGGACATGGAAAAATTTGTCCCTGTGTCATTCTCTAATGAGAAAGATAACAGACCATACGAGAGGCAAAGGGGAAGACAGAGATGTCAGAACACAGGAGAGTGAGGGAAGAAATGGCGCACAGGGATGGGTGGGTAAAGGAAGAGATATGGAAGAAATGCTGGTTATGGATAGATGGGAATAGGGGAGAAGAAAGAAGAAGATGGTACACATGGATGGGGAGGGGAGTGGAAGGGAAAGGAAGTGCAGAGTGAGGGAGGAGATGGTACACAAGGATAGACGGGAAGGGAAGACATGGGAAAAGTAGACAGATTTGAGAAAGCAGAAAAATGGAAAAAAGTTAAAAGTTAATACCAAAGATGTAGAGTAGAAAATGAAGGAGGAGAAAAAAAACTGCATATGGATAAGGCGGTCCTGAAAATAGAATTAAGAGCACAGAGCACAGCCTCCATATGTTGAGGAAAGTAAGATCCTACTTTCACCATTCTCATTTCGCCATCCTCGTTCAATCCACCATCCTCTCCAGACTGGACTACTGCAACTCCCTCTACATATGCCTAACTAAGAAAAACCTCCACAGACTTCAACTAATTCAGAACGCCGCGGCCAAGCTTATTTTCACAAAAGGCAAGTTTGATCACGTCTCCCCTCTCCTCTCCAAGCTTCACTGGCTCCCAGTATACTCCAGAGTCCTCTACAAATGTGCCTGCTTATCCTTCAAGATTCTACATGGCATCCTACCCCCCGTTATCCCACTCCTTTGGAATTCCTCTAACCCACTCTCCTCTAGATCCTCCCAAAAACTGAAACTATCTTTCCCATCTACAAAAGGTATATCCCGCGCAGGAAAACTTGGAACATCCCTCCCTTTTAGAACCACAGAACTCTGGAACAACCTCTCATCCCCGCTCAGAAATGTCAGCTCCTTCCAATCCTTCCGTAAACATCTGAAAACTTGGCTCTTTTCAAAAATCTAATCACCCCTCGTTCTCTAGTACCCTGTTCCCTCCCTATCTTCTTATTCCCTCTCCTATATCCATCTTTGTAGTTCCTTTCCTCCTAACCTCTGTAAACCGTGCCGAGCTCTGCGCTTGCGGAGATGATGCGGTATACAAACCTAAGGTTTAGTTTAGTTTAGTTTAGACAGAAGGAAGTGCAACCAGAGACTGGGAAAAAAAATGATAAGAAAAATAAAATCACCAGATAACAAAGGTAGGAAAAATGATTTTATTTTCAATTTAGTAAATGAAATGTGTCGGCTTTGAGAATTTACATCTGCTGTCTATATTTTGCACTGGTCAGGAAGAAATTCATTTCAATAAAAGTAAAACCCAGATGTCTCAATTCATCCTCCTTTTATTGAAGTGTGTACTGTTTGGTTTCTCACAGAAAAGGCAATAAGCCATGTGGTATAGTTTAATGTTAAGGACTGCCTTTATAGGTTTCAAGGTTCATGGAAACGACCTAGAGAAAAGCACTAAGTTATTTGCATGTGATATGCTGAGGGCTGCATTTGATTGAATGTTTTTTTATTTGCAGGCTTTGTTTTGTTGCTTGGAAATAGACAATGTCTGTGTTGCTTGGTTTGCCTTCACACTGAGAAAAGCACTAAGCCATGTGATATTGGTTTGCTTTTACAATGGAAAAAAATCACTAAGAGGGAAATTCTCTAAATGGCACCCAAGGTAATTCAGAAATGCCATTGAAAAGGCAATTAACGTTAAATTTAAAGTTCTTAGTGATGCCTAAACAAAAGGCAGTGGAATCGCACCTCTGGAGGCGCCTAACGTCACTTTAGGTATGGCTGATACCTTAAGTAGTGTTAGGTGCTGTAAAACGCCTAAGTAGGCATTATTCATGGCAAAGATAGGCGCCAGAAATGCAGGTCTTGAAAACCCTGGCCTACATTTCCAGAGCCTATCTCTCCCAGAGGTGCAATTCTCTAAATGGTGCAATGGCATAACTGGCATGCGATTAGCAGCCTCCTTTTAGGGGGCCACCGATATCAGCACCATTTAGAGAATCTGGGTCTCTGTTATTTGTGTGTAATATTCTGAGGGCTGTTCTTGATATGTTTTGCACATAAATAATAAAAATTAAAATTGTCTGGAGTCTAAAATATCACTGGTATTGAGCTAATGTTTGGCTTTCTGTGCGCAATGCAGAACCCAGCATGCCTCTCAAATTGTACTTTTACTGATGTTCTTTCAATCAAAATAAAAGTTAGAAACCTCTCACACATACACACTACAGGCAAAAAATGCCTTAGGCCCATAAAATTGCATAAAATCATCTTTCTGCTTTGAGCTGGGAGATGTAGGGGGAAAAAAATTAAGACTGCGCGGATGGTGAGGGGACAGATATGAAAAATGCGCTTCACTGCAGGGACGGTGAGGAAATGGTGATGAAAATGCAAGAATGGTGAGGAGATGGGGATGAATCTTTGTCCCTGTGTCACTTTTTACTGTTGTGACCTAGACTGGCTACTGTTACAAACAGGCCTAGATGGATCGTTGGTCTGACCCAGATAGACCTTTGGTCCAGCCTAGATGCACCGTTGGTCTGACCCAATATAGCAATTCTTACATTCTTATCTATAAAATAAGAGGGGTAAAAAATGAAAGTTCATGTTACTAGCTCCCAACCTAATTCCAATTGCACTGGAAGTTCCAAGGATGAAACTGCTGGATACCACCCCATCTCCCCCCCCCCAAAAAAAAAACACAAAAATCCAACCAACTCAGAACTCAAATTTTGGATTTTACGAAGTCACTTAATCCTCCATTGCCCACATACAAAATTAAGTACCTGTATATAATATGTAAACCACTTTGATTGTAACCACAGAAAGGCAGCATATCAAATCCCACCCCTAAAGGTATTTCCTTGTTTCCCTTTAACAAGCAGAGCTTTGAAAATTCTGCAATAAACCATATTTTATTGGACATTTATTTTTTATTTTATTTTTTATTCAATTTTCTATACCGTTCTCCCAGGGGAGCTCGGAACGGTTTACATGAACTTATTCAGGTACTCAAGCATTTCCCCTATCTGTCCCAGCGGGCTCACAATCTATCTAATGTACCTGGGGCAATAGGGGTTTAAGTGACTTGCCCAGGGTCACAAGGAGCAGCAAGGGTTTGAACCCACAACCTCAGGGTGCTGAGGCTGTAGCTTTAACCACTGTGCCATACTCTCTCAAAATATGTGTATGTATGCGTATAAAAATGTACCTGTTAGGGTACAAGGAAAAAACTAATTTTTATCTTCAGCATTTGCAATTTATCATTTTTACGGAGTTATATTTAAACCAGCAAGAGACCTCGGCTGTTGAATGCATTACTAGATACAGCTATGCACCCTCTGGCAGTAGCAGGAGAGGGAGCCTCTGACACAAAGCTTTGATTCTTCAGTTTCAGTTGGAGTTATGCCTGGGTAGAGAAGAGATTTATTTGCTTCTCCTTGGATTCAGTCAGAAAATCCAAGAACCTGTTTCATGTCTGCTTGTAATTGAGGTTGCAATCGCATAAAGAAAAAGCACAACTGCATGCAGTGTAACTAACTGTTTAGGTAAGCAACAATTCATACCTCCAACAACACCCACTCCAACGCTGCTTCTTCTAGTGTTCATTGGTGCTACATGAAACCATTCATTAGTCTTTGTATTATAGGCCTCAACAGACGCCAAGCCTGCAAATATAAAAGAGCCATCTGCAGCAGGTTTTCCAAAGACATAAGCAAAGTTTTCTGGATCTAGGGCTCAAAGACAGCGCAGCATTATAAAGGCTGTTATTGAGGTGATCAAGCAAAGGAGGTCAGAACAGTGATTAGAAAAATAAGGTAATCTTACAGAATCTTTTGGGAAAGCAGAGTTTACTTCAGGGCGCAGAAATATATGTTAAATGTACATGCATCCTGTTAAGTGTTGCAACCCAAATCTCATAGCATAAAGACCATCATCCTAAAATGGTTAGGCCAGGGGATCATTATAAAAGCTATTCATGTGCACAAAAGAGAGAATTATACACAGAAATGGCTCGTGGTATTTTTGCCTGCATGTACTCTAGACCAATGGTTCTTAAACCTGTCCTAGGGGACCCCCAGCCAGTCAGGTTTTCAAGATATCTCCAAAGAATATGCATGAGGCAGATTTGCATGTAATAGAGTTGACAGGCAAGCAAATCTGCCAAATCCATATTCATTAGGGATATCTTGAAAACCCGACTGACTGGGGGCTCCCCGGGACAGGTTTAAGAACCCCTGCCCTAGACAATTTTTAAGAATGCAATGCCATATCACAAAGGCTTTTACCCGCAACAAGCACAGAAATTCCTGGGGGTTGACCTGGGGCAAGATTTGGAATTTTAAACTTGTGTTTCAATACATATAATATGTAGAAAATTTAACTGTAAACACGGTGAGGTAATTTTCAACTGGAAAGCAGGAGCAAGTAATGAAACTTATACATTCATTTGCTGCACAGGTTAGCTGGTCTGTTACAAGAAAACCCAACCTACGAAACTGGATAGTTTTCTCTGCTTCAGTTAACGTGAGACATTATCTCATTTTATAAATTAGGGAGAAATGGAGCTGACATAAAATTGGGACTGTACTATCGCCCACCTGGAAAAACAGAAGCAAACGATCATGACCTGGAAGCAGAATTGAGACGTGAATGCAAAAACGGAAGTGTGATAGTGATGGGGGACTTCAACTATCCTGTGATAGACTGGAGTATTGGACACTCCAACTGCGCAAGCGAAGCGGAATTTCTAGAGGCTGTGAGGGACTGCTTCATGAACCAACGCGAGGGGATGCCACTCTTGACCTAATCCTCAATGGACTAGGGGGACCTGCAAAGGAAGTGGAAGTAGTAAGGCCACTAGGCAATAGCGATCACAACATGATCTAATTTATACAAATTAGAAGTAGGGACATCAAAGGTGAAGAGAACCACATCGACAGTGCTCAACTTCAGGAAAGGGAACTACGATGCTATGAGGAAAATGGTGAGAAAGAAACTCAGAAACAGCTCTAGAATGATGGGGACCATATAGAAAGCCTGGTCCCTATTCAGGGACACAGTGCAAGAAGCACAAAACCTGTACATTCCCAGGTTTAGGAAGGGATGCAAAAAAATTGAACAAAAGACCCGGTGTGGATAACAAATGAAGTGAAGAAGGCGATAGGTGACAAGAAAATGTCATTCCGAAAATGGAAAAAGGACCAAACTGAGGAAAACCGGAAGGAACACAAAAAACTCAAAAGGAATGCTACCGAGTGGTTAGAAAAGCAAAAAGAGAATATGAAGAGAGGCTAGCTGGGGAAGCAAGAAACTTCAAAGCATTCTTCAGATACGTGAAAGGGAAGCAACCAGCGAGGGAGGAGGTGGGACCGTTAGATGATGGAGACAGAAAGGGAGTGGTTAAGGAGGAAAAAGAGGTAGCTGATAGGTTAAACAGGTTCTTTTCGTCAGTCTTCACAAGCGAGGACACATCCAATGTACCAGAACCCGAGGAGATCATAAGTGGGGATCAAGATGAAAAACTGGAGCAAATAGAGGTAAGTCATGAGGATGTCCTCCAACAGATAGATAGATTGAAAAGCGACAAATCACCGGGCTCGGACGGAATCCACCCAAGGGTACTAAAAGAACTGAGGAACGAAATAGCGGAAACACTCCGACAAATTTGCAATCTATCCTTGAAAACTGGGGAGATACTGGAGGACTGGAAACTAGTGAATGTCACACCTATCTTTAAAAAGGGATCGAGGGGTGACCCGGGGAACTACAGGCCGGTGAGCTTGACTTTGGTTCCGGGTAAGATGATGGAAGCACTGATAAAGGCCAACATCTGTGAACACATAGAAAGAAATGGACAACTGAAAACGAGCCAACATGGCTTCTGTAAGGGAAGATCGTGCCAAACAAACCTACTGCACTTCTTTGAAGGGATAAACAGCCAGGTGGACAAAGGGGAATCCATAGACATCATTTAACTCGACTTCCAAAAAGCCTTTGACAAGGTACCCCATGAGAGGCTACTTAGGAAGCTGTGGAACCACGGGGTGGGAGGGGATGTACACAGATGGATCAGATACTGGTTGGCAGGCAGAAAGCAAAGGGTTGGAGTGAAGGGCTAAATACTTGGACTAGCAGAGGGTCACGAGCGGTGTTCCGCAGGGGTCGGTGCTGGGACCGCTGCTGTTAAATATATTTATAAACGACTTGGAAACAGGGACGAAGTGTGAAGTTATAAAATTTGCAGATGACACCAAACTCTGCAGCAGAGTTAAGACCACAGAGGAGTGTGAAGACCTGCAAAGGGACCTAAGCAAACTGGAAGAGTGGGCAAATAAATGGCAAATGCGCTTTAATATAGAGAAATGCAAGGTCATGCATATAGAGAAAAGGAACCCGATGTTCAGCTACAAAATGGGGGGAGCATTGCTGGGGGAAAGTAATTGAAAAAGACTTGGGTGTGCTGGTGGATACAACAATGAAATCATCGGCACAATGTGCAGCAGCCTCAAAGAAAGCAAACAGAATGCTGGGCATCATTAAGAAGGGTATCACAACCAGGACGAAGGAAGTCATCATGCCGCTGTATCGTGCGATGGTGTGCCCGCATCTGGAATATTGTGTCCAATATTGGTCGCCGTACCTAAAGAAAGACATGGTGACACTTGAGAGGGTCCAGAGAAGAGCGACGAAAATGATAAAAGGTATGGAAGACTGTTCATACGCTGACAGGCTGGACAAGCTGGGGCTCTTCTCCCTGGAGAAGAGGAGACTTAGAGGAGACATGATAGAAACTTTCAAGATCATGAAGGGCATAGAGAAGGCAGACAAGGATAGATTCTTCAGACTACGGGGAACCACAAGTACGAGAGGGCACTCGGAGAAACCAATGCCAGGAGGTTTTTCTTCACTCAGAGGGTTGTGGACACATGGAACGTGCTCCCGGAGGAGGTGATCGGGCAGAGTACACTATGGGGATTCAAAGAGGGATTGGATAGATTCCTGAAGGATAGGGGGATTGAGGGGTACAGGGAGAGGTAGATAGGGTATAGAAAGAGTATAGATAGAAAAATAAGGGGGCTATTGGGCTAAATCAAGAAATCCTGACAGGTCATGGACCTGATGGGCCGCCGCGGGTGTGGACTGCTGGGCGCGATGGACCTCTGGCCTGACCCAGTGGAGGCAACTTCTTATGTTCTTAGGTCATCATGGCAACTACTAAATAATTAAGACACACCATTATGATTACAATTTTTGAATAATTTTTAAGAGGTAGGGGAACTAACTAACCTAGTAGTGTGTGTCTAGTGTCACAGTTTCTTTTGTGAAATGCAGGCTAAATGAACAGCGTGTCTCATCTAATGTAACACTCTGTTGTTTTGTTCAGTTGGGTCATTAGAAACAATTAAAAATATCTAAGAAGGTGGATACTGAGCTGTCAGTTCCTAAAATGGCTTGTGCTTAAATAATTATCTTCATCCCCATCTGCCTATATCACCTCTTCTTAAAGAGGTACAGGCCGATATGGATTTCAGAATGATGCATTGAAACCTCAGCTTGAGCCCCGATCACAAAGCAAACACATTAACAAATTCACTGGCGAACATATTCAACGGGTGAGGGGCATTGCCTTTAGGGATTTTGGTTTTTTAACATTAGGCTCATTAAAGCACTGCCTGTCTGTTGCTTATTTTGTTTCAGGGAAGAACGGGATGCATTTCAGGTGTAATAAAAATTATAAAATGACTGGCAAAAAAGCATATGTCACAAACAAAGGGGTGGTAGCACCAAGCAGTCTTACAGATCATTTTTAACAAAGCTGGTGCTCTTGAAGCAATCCTAACCCTACCTTTGCTCTTATGTTAAATATTACCATCTCTGACAATAAGCGGAACTCGACTGGCCATCTGCCTGAATTCTGTGAATGCAAACACCCCCCTTTCCGAATGGTTACCACTGGAATTTGTCTGAGATCCTTCTGAAGAGAATTTACCCTGGATCAGTTCACCTGTCCTTACAAAAACTGGTGCTCCTGAGCTCCAACATCCCACATTGTGCCCAGCCTAGTGTGGACCCCTGTCCGGCAGGGTCTAGGATGATTAATCATAACCGATTCAGTCAGCAGTCCTGTGAAATCTTAATATGATATTATTGTTTTATTTATTTATTTTCCTTTTAAATATTTGATTGTATTTTGTAAACCGCTTGGACCAGTAAAATGAACGAGCGGTATAACAAGATTAATAAACCATAACCATATGCCCAGTTCTGCACGGCCATTTCAACGTGGTCTGGAAGAGCTCTTAAAACACAGGGGAGAGTTCTGACAGGAGTTCTGCTGGTAAAAGGAAGAAGAAAGGTGATATAATGAAAAGGGCATAGCTACTAATCCTCACACACACACACCCCTCCCAGAAGGAGAGCTACTAATCATTGTCCTCTCCGGAAGGAGAGCTAGTAAGCCAATGATTCAGTGTTGGGGACCTTGCCCCCACACAGAAGAGGGAGAGCTACTAAGCCGATGATTCAGCATTGGGAGGGCATTGGCCCTCACCCCCCACTAGTGTGTTTTGCCCCAGAAGGGAAAATGTGCCGGTAAAAGGAAGTATCATTGGGGGAGGGGCTGGGGGGGGTGAAATGTGCCAGTAAAAGGAGGGACAGCTACTAAGTTGACCATTTAATCACTGTTGGGAGGATTGCCCCCGCCCTACTCTAGAGTGTTTTACTTATGAGAAAAAAAAGGGGGGGGGGGGGTGCCAGGAAAAGGAAGTAGAAAGGAGGAAAAGCTACTAAGCCAACAATTTTATTGTAAGGTCAATGCAATGGGTTCCAATGAAACAGGCGAATGATGAAACAGTGGCAATGAAAGACCTGCAATGTAATATCCCACGCAGAAATGGCCACGATGAAAGGGCCACACTGAAATGGCAGTGCTGAATGGTTCCATTCCATGCTCAGCATAGCATTATACAATTAAAACCCCCCAAGCTAAAGTAATCCAATAGCCTCAGTTCACCAGGAGCAAGGACCACAGGCACATGCTATTGTGCCCAGCTCATGCAGATGATACCAAATCTGATGATGTAGAAAGCATGAAGAGGAATCTAGTATGTAAAGCTTGAACAGGGGTCTACAAGGTGGCAGCTAAGATTTAATGCTGAAAAATGCAAGAGCATACATCTGGGGTGCAAAAAAATAAAGGAGTGGTGCACTATAGGGGGCGAAAGAGTGGGGACTTGGTTGTGAACATATCAGATAATCTTAGGGTGGACAAACAAGTAGAAAAGGTGATGACAAAAACCAGAATGATGCTTGAGTGCATAGAGAAAGGAATAAGAAATGGCTATCAAGAAAAATACATAGAAGCTTCATTTAGAATACGAGTATGTTGTACAGTTCTAGAGACCACACCTTCAAAAGGATATCAAAAGGAAGAAGTCAGTCCAGAGAGCAGCTACTAAAATGGTGAGTAGTCCTCATCATACAGCATATGGGGAAGAACTACATGGCTTGGAAGAAAAGCGGCAAAGAAGAGATATGACAGAATCTCTTTCAAATGAAAAGAAGTTTAGAAATGAGGGGACACGGGATGAAGGTGAACGGGGATTGAAAGGAAAATATAGTGGATGATATGGTCTTCATCTGCTTGCATTTTTTATGTTTCTGAAGGGAATTAAAAATCTCTGTTCTTCTCCTTAATTCACAGATTCTTCTTCTTTTTTTTTTTTTTTTTAATAATATCTTTATTGGAGCAAACAGTATAGCCAAAGCGCAACAAATACTTGCTCTCTGAAGAAAAAGACAAGAATCCAGAACCGAAGTAAACACAAGAGGTCCAATCAAAGGAAGAAGCACCAGTAAGCAGCCTGCAGTGCAATTCTTCTATTTAAGCTAATGTCTGCCACCAGGTAGAGAATGACACGGTGACAAAATTCATCGCCGTTCCCGTCCCCGCGGATAACCGCGGGAAACCATCTTCATGTCATTCTTTAAAGAAAGAGGGAAGAATCAGAGTATGAATGGCCACAACCACTGACCCGCAAGCTTTGCTTTGAAGAATGCTGGTGTAGAAGGACTGAGATTGAAATAGACACTAGAAAATGACATGGGATTATTTCCCGCGGTTATCCGCGGGGACGGGAACGGTGATGAATTTTGTCACCGTGTCATTCTCTACCACCAGGATCTCACGGTTTAGATTTCTATTCAGTTATTCTACCAAACTCAAAAAGGTACAAAATGTTTGAACCACCAGAGCATATACAACAGGTTCTAGCTCTTCCTGTGACTACTGTGTCTGTAAACCCGTCAGTTATTAAAACTGTCCATGGCACCTGAAGATTGGAAGGTACCCAATTTTTATAGAGTGCCCCAGGGTAACCTAGGAAATTACACAGTAAGCCTGATGTCAGTGTTGTACAAAACAAAAGAAACTTTTAAATAATAAAATCACCAAACACACAAAACATGATTTATTGAGACAGGGTTAACATGGATTCAGCCAAGGGAAATCTTTGTTTCACCAATTTGCTACAGTTCTTTGAAGGCATGAATAAATGTGTGGCTAAAGGTGAGCCGAATGATATAGGGCTCCTTTTACAAAGGTGCGCAAGCGTTTTTAGCACACACTCCGTATTAGCGTATGCTACCCAAAAAACTACCACTCAAGAGGAGGCAGTAGCAGCTAGCGCGCGCCATTCCGCGCGTTAAGGCCCTAATGCACCTTTGTAAAAGCAGCCCATAGTTTAGCTACATTTTCAGAAAGCTTTTAACAAAGTCCCTAATAAGAGAATCCTGAGAAAATTAAAAAAATAAAAACAAACATGGAATAGGAGGTAATGTTCTGTTGTGGACTGGGGAACTGGTTAAAAGATACAAAATGCAGGGTAGGATTAAACGGTCAATTAGTGGAGGAAGATGAATGGTGGAGGGCCCCAGGGATCTGTACTGGGACCGGAACTTTTAAACATATTAATACATGATTTGAATGAGGTGATCAAATTTGCAAATGAGACAAAACCATTCAAAGTTATGAGAAACTGCAGGAGGACCATAAGGAAACTGGAAGACTGGGCTTCCAAATGACAGATGAAATTTAATGTGGGCAAGTGTAAAGTGATGCATATTGGGAAGAAAAGTCCAAATCATAGCTACCTGATGCTAGGTTCCACATTAAGAGTTATCACCTAAGAAAAATTGTGGACAGTTTTATTTGTGTTTGGGAGGGATCCATAGTTACAATCAGAGCAGTTTATATTTTATATATAGGCACTTATTTTGTGTCTGGGGCAAAGGAGGCTTAAGTGACTTGCCCGGATCACAAGGAACTGCAGTTAGAATCGTATCTAGTTGCCTGCTCCTCCAGGGAATTAAAATCTTCTGCTGAGTGTGCGGCAATAGCCAAAACAGCAAACAGAATGTTGGGAATTAGTAGGAAAGGAATAGAAACTACGACAAATATTCTAATGCTTCTGAATTGCTTCATAGGGTGATCTCACTTTTTTAAGTGCAGTTTGCAATTCTATCTGAATTACAAAAAGTTCAAAGAAAGGTGACCAAAAAGATTAAGGGCTCCTTTTACTAAGCTGCAATAGTGGTTTTAGCGCACGCAGAATTGCCGCATGCTAGACGCTAACGCCAGCATTGAGCTGGCGTTGGTTCTAACCGCGAAGCGCAGATTTAGCACACGCTAAATTTCTGTGCGCGCTAAAAACGCTATTGCAGCTTAGTAAAAGAAGCCCTAAAGGGATGGAAGTCTGCAAAATCCTGAATGGAGTGGAATGGGTAAATATGAATTGATTGTTTACTTTTTCAAAATGTATGAAGATGAGGGGACACTCCATGAAGTTACACAGTAATATTTTTAAAACATAAAGGAGAACTTTTTTTTCATTCAATGAATTGTTAAGCTCTGGAACATGTTTGAAAGAATGTGGTGCAAGCAATCAGCATATCAGGGTTTAAAAAAAAGGTTTGGGTATGTTCCTGAAGGAAAAGTCTTATGAACACAAGAGCTACCATACTGGGACAGACTGAAGGTCCATCAAACCCAGTATACTGTTTCGAACAGTGGCCAACCCGAGTCACAAGTACCTGACAAGATCCCAAAGAATAAATAGATTTTATGCTGCTTATCTTAGGAATAAGCAGTGGATTTTCCCAAATCCATCTTCATAATGGTTTATGGACTTTTGTTTTAGGAAATTATCCAAACTTTTAAAAACCCTGCTTTCACCAAATTCTCCAGCAATGAATTCCAGAGTTTAATTACACATTGAATGAAGAAATATTTCATCTAGTTTGTTTTAAATCTACTACTCAGTAGCTCCATCACATGCTCCCTTAGTCATAATATTTTTGGAAAGAGTAAACAATCTATTCACATCTACCCATTCTACTCCTCTCTGTATTTTATGGTCCTCTATCATATCTCCCCGGAGCTGTCTCTTCTCCAGTCTGAAGAGCCTTAGCCACTTTAGGCCTTCCTCATAAGGAAATGATCCCATCCCTTTTGTCAATTCCATTGCCCTTATCTATACCTTTTCTAATTCTGCTGCATCTTTTTTAAGATGCGGTGACCAGAACTGCACACAGTATTCAAAGTATGGCTGCACCATGGAGCAATATAAGGGCATTATAACATTCTTGGTTTTCATTCCTTTCAATTCATTCATTCCTTTCCTGATAATTCCTAATATTCTATTTACTTTCTTAGCCATCACTGCACACTGAGCTGAGGGTTTCAACACATCCTCAATGATGACACCTAGATCCTTTGCCTAGGTCAGGGGTAGGCAATTCTGCTCCTCGAGAGCCGGAGCCAGGTCAGGTTTTCAGGATATCCACAATAAATATGCATGAGATAGATTTGCATCTCAAGGAGGCAGTGCATGCAAATCCATTGTGGATAGCCTGAAAACCTGACCTGGCTCTGGCTCTTGAGGACCGGAATTGCCTACCCCTGGCCTAGGTGGTGACTCCTAATGTGGAACCCTATATAACATAGCTATAGTTTGGGTTCCTCTTTGCACTTACATTAAACATCATCTGCATCTGCCCAGTCTCACAAAGTCCTTTTACAATTTTTCACAATCTTGCGATTTAACAACTTCGTGTCATAAGCAAGGAGCTACATTAAAAAAAAAAAAAAAAAAAAAGCTTTAGCTCTTGTGGCCTCCCATTTTGCTCTCTTGACCAGTGTCAAAGCATGCAAATAACTAGTTCCATCACCGTAAAATGAATACCTACACAATTATGGAACAGTGTGTGATCCCTATTCTAACAGCACTACCAATCAGTAAAACAAATACCTGTACTTCCATCAAAGCCTCCAACAGCATATAACAGTCCATTGAGCACTGCAGCTCCTAATGTGCTTCTTCTGTCTTGCATGTTGGCAACAGTTGTCCACTGATCCTTCACAGGATCATATGAATCGACTGTACGAACTCTTAAAGAACCATTGAATCCACCAATAGCAAAAACCAGGCCATTCAAGTAGACCACACCTGCAATAAAAGTTTAAAGACATTTGTTTTCACTTATCGCTCACCTAGACTATACAAATCAAATGTTAGCTAATTATATATAGTGTAATTTCTACAAAACTGCAAAGAAAACTTCAATTTCTCCAGAATACTGCAGCTAGATTGATTTACTGTTTGAGCAAATTTGAGAGAGCTTCTCATTGATTGACGTCATGAAGGAATTTATATAGTAATCAAAACCCTTATGCATCATATTTTTTTTTTCAATTTCTTTATTGATATTTTGAACTTGACAATGTATACAGTTATAAAATCAAAAGAATACTGTATGAAAATACATTATTAACATCAGAATTAATACAAGAAATATTTTAAATCCCTTCTTAACCTACAATAATAATGAAGTATACTTAACTAACAATATTATAAAATATTATGAAATTTATACCTCTAAATAATTAAAACATCCCCCTACCCCAGAACCCCCCCTGGATGTGCATAGGAATCTAACATAAAAAAAAGGAATCATTTTAATTATAATGCGAGAAAATTAGTTAATGGATCCCAAATCCCCTTAAAAGATTTAATAAACCCTAGACGTTCTGCCATAATCTTTTCATATTTATATGTTGCACATACAGTTGCCCACCAAAAACTAAAATTAATCCTATCATGATGTTTCCAATTAGACGTAATCATTTGAACCCCTATTCCTGATAGGATCATAAAAAGACGACTATTATTTTTATTCAAAGTGGGTTTATCCTGAAGATTCGTACCAGAAATTATTGCTTCATATGTCAAAGGAATAGAGGTTTGAAGAATATTATTAATTTGCCCCCATATCGACTTCCAAAAGCCAAGTATCAATGGACAAAAAAACAAAAGATGATCCAAAGTCCCAATATCAATATGACAATGCCAACATCTATTAGATTTAGAACTATCTACTTTATTCAACCAAACTGGAGTCCAAAAAATTATATGTAATAAAAACAACCATGTTTGTCTCATAGATGCTGACATTGTACATCTTAATCTCCAAGTCCAGATTCGTGGCCAACGAGAAACAGAAATATGCTGTTTTAACTCGATACTCCAAATGTCTCTAAGATTATTTTTTGGTTTTTTATTTAAAAATCCAGAAATCAATTTATACCACTGGGCAGCCTGATGTCCTATTAAATCTATTTGGTAGCAAAGGATTTGCAAGCTAAAATAAGTTTTCAAATTTTTCCATTCAGGGAACCCCATCTGAATAGCCTGCTTCAACTGCAAGCACCTATATTGTTGAGTGTTTGAAATACCAAATTAATGCTGCAGTTGTGAAAACTCAAGCAGATTACCATTAGAAATAAGATCATCTAATGTCCTAATATTTGCCTACATCCAATTCTTCCAAGCGATTCCAGCACCGCCTATTTAAATCTTGGAGTTTAACCATAAGGACTGTAAAGTAGATTTCATTATTGGTACCTCTGTTAATTTATCAATAAATTTAATAGTTTTCCAAGTATCCAATAAAATTATATTGTCCTTAGCATATTTATGAAATCTGATTCTTAATACATGTGGAAGTCTCATAGGGGACACCAAATTCCGTTCCAAATATAACCAATCTGGTTGATGATCAATAAGCTCAGGGAGGATCCAATACATACCTTGACGCAATATATAGGCTTGATGGTACCTATAGAAGTTTGGAAAATTTACCCCACCCTCCACAATTGATTTTTGCAATGATACTAAAGCAATTCTTGGTTTTTTCCCAAGCCAAACAAATTTTGTCAAAATATTATTTAATTTTTTGTAAAAGGACTCTTGAAAATAAACTGGTAACATACTCATTTGGTAACAAACTATAGGCAAAATCATCATCTTTACTGGTTGCACTCTCCCCCACCAAGATATGCAAAGGATTCCATTGCTCACACAATTCTGTAACTTTTAGTAAAAAGGATTTTTCATTTACCTTCATTGTTTCTTCCAATGTACTTTTTATCCAAATTCCTAAATATTTTATTCCATCTTTCTTCCAACTAAACTGAAACGAATCAAATAAGCCTTTTATACAATGTACATTTAGTGGAAGAATTTCTGATTTATTCCAATTTATTTTATAACCTGAGAATTTTCCAAATTTATCAATCAAATCCAATAAATGTGGAATGGTTGACTCCGGATTTCTCAAATGAATCAAAATATCATCTGCATAAGCAGAGATTTTATATTCCCGACCTGCATAAGGAATACCTTCTATCTCCTTTGATTGTTGAATAGCTAAAAGTAGAGGTTCCAAAACAATATCAAATAACAAAGGAGATAATGGACAACCCTGTCTAACTCCCCTTTCTAAAAAGAACCTTTCTGAAAAAGTATTATTTATATATAATCTAGCAGATGGGGAGCTATACAGGGATTGAATCATTTGTATAAATCGAGAACCAATACCAAACCAATCCATTACTTGATACATAAAAGTCCATTCTACCCGATCAAATGCTTTCTCTGCATCTAAAGAGACAGAGAAAGCCGGATCTTTCATATCCTTTGTTAAATGTAAAATATGAAAAGCTAATCTGGTGTTATTTGAAGAATGTCTTTGAGCAACAAAACCTGTTTGATGCATACCAATAATATAAGGGAGAGCCTTATTCAAACGCAAAGCCAATATTTTAGCTAACAATTTCCCATCAACATTAATCAAAGAAATAGGCCTATAGTTTGAAACCAACATAGGATCTCTGTTTGGCTTAGGCAAAACTATTGTTAAAGCTTCTGCCATAGTACCTGAAATACAACCTTTATTTAGTTGAAACTGATATAATTTGAAAAGATGGGGTAACAAGATAGTTTGAAAAGAGTTAAAAAATTCTACCGTATATCCATCACTTCCTGGAGCGGATCCAACTCTAAGGGACTTTAAAGCCCTCTGAATTTCTTTTTGTGTTATAGGTGCTTCGAGATTTTCTTTCATATGATCAGGAACTTTAGGCCCATTAATCAACTTTAAAAATTCAAAACCATCTTTCTCTTTATTAAAATAATGCTCAGAAGAATACAAGCTTTCATAAAATTTCAAAAATTGTTGTAAAATATTTTTAATTTGAGAATGAATTATTCCATTATCATCTGAAATAGCCATTATATTAGCTTTCCTTTTTTTTGCTTTTAAATAGTTAGCTAGTAATCTTCCCGCCTTATTTGAGGTTCCATAATACAATGCCTTATAGGACACAAACTCCTTTCTAGCCAATTAATGAGACTTTAATTTTCCATCAAAGAAAAAATTCAAAATATAAGAAGCAACTGGAACGTCCCTTTTCCTTTCAGGGGGCTACAATTTAGAATGATTTAAGGCATAAGACATAAGAATAGCCTTACTGGGTCAGACCAATGGTCCATCAAGCCCAGTAGCCTGTTCTCACGGTGGACAATCCAGGTCCTTAGTACCTGGCTAAAACCCAAGGAGCAGCAACATTCCATGCTACCGATCCAGGGCAAGTAGTGGCTCAGGGAATTACCTACTTATCTTATATTTCACAAAGCTCTGAAAACATTTTTATTGCTTAAATGTTTTACTTCATTTTTTGTGTAGATATTAATATTGTTTTGTAATTTCCCTCTAATTGCTGAGGCACCCTTTTATTGTAATCTACTTAGAATTCTATTTAAATAAGTGGAATATAAGCTTACTTATAGTATAGTGTCAATGATGAAATTGTCTTAACTACCAGTAAGGGTTATGCTAGTGCCTTTCTAAAATGTTAGTATCAAATCCTTGTAGGCCATATCAAAATAATTAAAAAGCCAATGTAAAAAGTTTGGTGGATCTTTACACTCTCATTTTAGCATACACCAATTTGAGCTAAACTTACAATTTAATAAAGTTTTAAGCATACAAGATGTATACATACAAGTATGTCTTCTATGCTAGTTCTATGCACACAAGAGGATCAAGTACATAGAAACATAGAAATAGATGGCAGATAAGGGCCACGGCCCATCTAGTCTGCCCACCCCAATGACCCTCCCCTACCTTTCTCTGTGAATAGATCCCACGTGTCTATCCCATTTGGCCTTAAAATCAGGCACACTGCTGGCCTCAATAACCTGAAGTGGAAGACTTTTCCAGCGATCAACCACCCTTTCAGTGAAAAAGAATTTCCTGGTGTCCCCATGCAGTTTCCCGCCCCTGATTTTCCACGGATGCCCCCTTGTTACCGCGGGACCCTTGAAAAAGAAGATATCTTCTTCCACCTCGATGCGGCCCGTGAGATACTTGAATGTCTCGATCATGTCACCCCTCTCTCTGTGTTCCTCGAGTGAGTACAGCTGCAACTTATCCAGCCGTTCCTCGTACGAGAGATCCTTGAGTCCTGAGACCATCCGGGTGGCCATTCTCTGGACCGACTCCAGTCTCAGCACATCCTTAAGGTAATGTACTACTTCTCAATGTATGTTATGTAGATCAACGAAACAAACAGTAAGTTTAATGTATTTTGAATTTCATTATTTGACAGTTCAATGTGAAAAACATAAAAAGGTTTAAAGAATTTGAAATAAGGCACCAGAAGGGAATGAGGAAAGAAGAAATCAGAGAGTCAGAAGCCTAATGATGAAATGGTATAAAGAAGGACCCACAATTGAGCACCTTGGTGGGCAAAGTGAATAGGCATATTTGGTCTTGTTCTCGTATCATTTACTATGTCATTTTATTCCCAACTTCTTAGTTGAGTGCAACCCGTAATGTTTTCTTCAAACAGATTATCTAAACAATCTATATGCATATGGTGCTATAAGATTACAATAAGCTATACAAGATGAATCTCGGTTAAGGCCTCTTTACCAAAAAGTCCATAGACATTATAGATACTGGAACGGTTCTTTTTTTTTTTTTTTTTCCATTATTTTTTATTTTCTAATTTTTCATAAAGTGTACATAATAATAAATTACAATTGATAAATGCTGGAACGGTTCTGCATTATATCATGATCATATCTTATAACAGCTTAAACATACTCTGTAGAGCAGGGGTGTCAAAGTTCCTCATCGAGGGCCGCAGTCCGGTCGGGTTTTCAGGATTTCCCCAATGAATATGATATGCATGAGATCTATTTGCATGTACTGCTTTCATTGTATGCTAATAGATCTCATGCATATTCATTGGGGAAATCCTGAAAACCCAAATGGATTGCGGCTCTCGAGGAGGGACTTTGACACCCCTGCTGTAGAGACATCTGGCCTTTAGATGAAAACAAAGGCTGCAAATTATACCACTGTTTACCTCATACTACAATTCTGATCAAATTTCCACCAAATTTCAAACATATATAAACAACGGGGTCAATATTCAAAGCAATTTAACAGGCCAGAAATGGCTTCTGGCCAGTTAAATCACTTATGTAGAGCTATCCACTAATAATCAGCGGCATTTAACTGGTTAGTACTGCTGAATATCACCACTGACCGATAAACTAAGTGAGATCTATTTTGTGGGTAGTCCAGAAGTTAATGGCCTAAATTGAGCAGCCATATTGGACCGCATAAAACACAGTCCTATCTTTAAGCAGTGTTGCTTAGGTGGTGAAGTGCTGAGTATCACACTTAACTGGATAAGAGATAACAAGCTGCATAAACCCAGATATTCAATGCTGGTGCCAGGACATGGTCCTGAATCAAACCAAGGAATAATGCTGGTAGCAGCTAAAAAATGCTCACCGCCAACAACTGAATATTTACCTCGGTATTTTTTAAATGTGATGCCAGTATCACAAGCCATCACAATTACCAGACATATAGAAACAGTTTAATTTACCTGCCCTACATCTTCTAGAAGGCAATTCAGCTACCTGGTACCATCGTTCTTCTTTAAAATCATAACATTCCACACTACGGATAGCTTTAGGCGCTTGGCCACCAACAACTACCATTACCTAGGAAAAAGAAATTTAGTTTTACTTTTCATAAATTTTTGAAATGGTTTTCATTATGAGACATAAATATTGTATACCATGACTATTGGAACATTCAAAACATATGAAAGCACATATTCATGCATTATAAAGCAATCAAACAATATTAATCTTCTGTTAAAAAATAAATCTCAGAATGTATTCAGTGTAATTTGTGCAAGCCGCTGGAGCCTGCGAGCTCGGTCCCCAAACAATCTCGCTTCTGTGTTCCTATTTTCCCCATTTCTAATATCTCCCCTATGTATCTGGCATTGCCCCCCATGGAGCAGTGAATGGTCTTGTCTCCGCAGTGAGGCAATCAAGGATCGCGCGGTCCAGCAGCCCCCTCCCGCCCGATTGCAGCGTTCCGTCAGCTCCCTCCTTCCACCTCACCTTAGATGCCGAGTTTGCCGGTTTTCTTTTTCACCCAGGCACAGCTGCTCAGTTGTTCAATCTTCTCCTCTGACACAACCGGAAACAGGAAGTTGCAGCAGAGGAGAAGATTGAACAACTCGAGAAGCCGTGTGTGCACGGCTTTTTGAAAGCGTGCAGCTGGGCGAAAAAGAAAGCCGGCAAACTCTGCATATAAGGTGAGGTGGAGGGAGGTGAATGGCCTTGTCCCCGTCCCCGCAGCGACCACTATTTTTTCTTTCCCCGTTTCAGCAGGTTACCCATAGCTACTTGCGGCTAACCACGGGTAACAACCACCGTGTCATTCTCTATAGGTCGTACCCACCAAAAATTGTGGCTCATCCCTCAAAGAAGCTAATGGAGAATACCCCAGCCCATTATTACAAGTCTTTTTCATGTTATCCCACAGCTTGATTAGGTGTAGAATATAAGATATTGTCAGTCTCCACTGCCCACTGCTGTACAGTCTAAAAAAACCAAAGCCTTGTTGCCAATCTACCCTGTGGTGCAAACGCCTGTTCCAACAACACCCCCCACTTATGAGAACCCAGCTCCCACTCCAGTAACATCTTCAACTGTACAGCTTGATAATACCATTGGAGATTAGGGCCCCTTTCCCTCCCCGAGCTCTATCTGCCCACATCACCGTCTGAGAAATTTTAGGCGTTTTATGCTGCCAAATAAAATCCCGAAATTCTGCTTGTAACAGCTTAAACTTCCGCACCGGAATGGGAACAGGTAAAGTCAGAAACATAAAGAGCAACCTTGGCAAAACATTCATTTGAAGCACCGCTGTATGCCCTCCCCAGGAAAACCAAAGCCCATGCCAGCATCGGAGATCCGACCAGATCTGTTGGATAACCGGCCCATAATTAACCTCATATAAACAAGTCAAGTCCCCAGGCAAATAGATACCCAGATATTTAAGGATCTTAGATGTCCACTTAAATGAGAACCTGCGTCGAAGGGCTAGAACCCCGGACTTCCCTAGTGTAAGATTCATCATTTCAGTTTATCTAAGTTGATCTTAAAACCCGAAGCTCGCCCATACTCCTCAAAAATAAGCAACAGGTGAGGTACTGTATGTTCCGGCCCCACTATGTACAGGAGGATATCATCAGCAAAGAGAGCTATACGATGTTCCATCCCTTCTACCAAAATCCCCTTCAAATGCGTGTGATGCCTTATCATAAGCGCCAATGGTTCAATGGAGAATGCAAAAAGTAAGGGGGATAATGGACACCCTTGCCTAGTGCCACGTGCAATTGAAAAAAAATCAGTGTACGCTTGGTTAATCCGAAGACACACTCTAGGGGCATGATATAATGCTCGAACCCATTCATTAAACAACCCCCCCACGCCCATTTTCCCTATCACCGTCCACAGGAAGTCCCATGATACCCGATCGAAGGCTTTCTCCGTGTCAACCGCCATCAATACCGCAGGTTCCTGTCTCTGCTTCACTTTCCACATCAAATGCAGAGTATGCCGAATATTATTCCCCACCTTTCTCCGTTGAATGAACCCCGATTGATCCATGTGTATTACCCTTGGGAGCAATTTTCCCAGACATAAAGCCAAAACCTTAGCGATAATTTTTGCATCAACATTCAACAGGGAGATAGGTCTATAAGATCTGCAATTTAACAGATCTCTCCCAGGTTTTAGAAGAATCACAATACCCGCTTCTCCCATTGTACCAGGTAGGAGACCCCCCCTGTTGAGCCCCATTCACGATAAGCACCAACAATGGGCCCACCTGATCTCCAAATTTCTTATAGAATCAGCTCGTATAACCATCCAGTCCAGGTGATTCCCAGGCTTGAATCCCCTAATGACACCCAATACCTCCCCCAACGTGATCGGTTCATTAAGTTGCACTTGTTCCTCGGGGGACAGGACCAGCAGGAATACCTTATCCAAAAAACTAGTCACCTCCCCAGCTCCCCCAGCTCCTTCCGCACTATATAGGCAGCGATAGAAATCCAGAAAGGATTTACCAATATCCGCATCCGTGACCTGTAAGACCCCCCCTCCCAACTCGTATTGTTGCAATAGAGGCTTTCGCTTGTTTTATTTTAATATAGCGAGCCAACTGGGCACTGCACTTATTACTAAGCTCATATAGGGTAGACCGAAACCACTTGCGCACATGGTTATACTCTTCTATTTGAAGCTGAGTCAACTCTCCCCATACCTGACGTAATTGCATCAACGTCTGAGGATCCGGGGATCGTTTATGATCCAATTCCAGAGAGATCAGGCGTTCACGCAAACCTAACTGCACTCGAGCTCTACGATGTTTGAATCTGGCTCCCCACTTAATAAAAACGCCCCGCAACACTGTTTTCAATGCATCCCATAGGATCCCATCAGACACCTCCCCCGTATCATTAAACTCCAAGTAAGTATCTATGAGTAACCTCCGCCACCTTCTCGGGTGTGGTAAGCAGCTTGTTGTTCAGTCTCTAATAACGGGTACCTTCCCCCACCCCCACAACAGCACAATCCACCAATACTGGAGCATGGTCCGAGACTTGAATAACCTCAATTTCAGCCTCCCTGATCTTACCCCATTGGTTCCTATGAACCCAAAGCCCATCTATCCGTGTATACGTATGTTGAGCGTCAGAATAATGAGTATAATTTTGCTGAGTCCCATGCAGAAGGCGCCAGCAATCCACTAAGCCCAAGGTATGAATGAACGCCTGACAAGTACAGGCATTCCCCCTTTGAGAAGCCCCCCTTCCATCTGGAATTACATTGAAATCCCCCTCATAAACACCACCCCCTGAATAAACTGCAACAACTTATCTTTTAAATGATGAAAGAACGCAGCCTGATCCACATTGGGACCATAGATGTTCACTAGCGTCACTCGTTGCCCTTGTAGTGTCTCTCTCAAAGCTAAACATCTCCCTTTGGGATCCCTATATACCTGATCTATTACCAATCCCAGCCCCTTTTCACCAAGACTGCAATCCCACCCGTTTTTTTAGTAGTAATCTGTCCCTGATGTGTCCAAACATATTCAAAGGCAGGATGTTGCAATAAAGCTGCATCCCTAGGCTTCAAGTGTGTCTCCTGCAACATGCATATGTCCCATCGCAATCTCTTCAATTCCCTGAAAACGATACTCCTTTTCCCTTGACTGTTCAACCCATTAACATTCCAGGACCCGATCCTCAGTAAATCTCGTCCCCCCTTGTCCCCGTGTTCCCCCAGCAGAATCCACAGTAATCCCCATGACCTCCCTTCTCCCCCTCCCCCCACACATGCTGATCTAGTATGTTCCAGACCAGTCATTGAGAAAGAATGAAGTCTCCCCCAAAAGGCATCTGACTCCCCCATACTTCCCAACCACTCAAATCCCCTATTATATATGATAGCATCTCCCACACAATAATACCATGTTACCAGGCCCTCCGACCCCCACTCCTCACTCAAGCACCCCAACCCCCACTGAAACTTCACACTATACATCTATACTTCCAAGAACCCCTTCCTAAACGTCTCCACGTACTCCAATCATTCCATACCAATACACAGACCCCCCTGACTTCATTCACGCATCCCACATAAAACCTCAATATAGGTCAGGGAGTCCTACCTCACAATCCATCCCCTCGCTCCCCAAGCACTCCACCATCAAGTCCCATAATTCAGAAGTTCACTGATGGTAGTTAGAACCGCTCCAACCCCCAGTCCAGATCATCCACTGTAGTCCCTCCAATATGCCACCAAACCCTCAGGTCTCCATTGGGGTCAGCTTTTTAGTGGGCTTCTTAGAGGGGGTCACCACCGCCAGTACGGAGGGCAAGTTATTTCAACCCAAGTCTTTCAAAACCAACCACGCATCACCCAAGGTGTCCACTCTGCGGGACTTGCCATTAACAGTCATCCATACTCTAAACGGGAACAACCACCAATAACGGTGCCCCTCTGCATGCAGCACTTGAGTCAAATCCTTGAAGGTCCGACGCTTCTGCAATGTAGATAAAGCCAAGTCCTGATATACTCCCACTGTAATCCCATGCCATTGAAATTGTGGTTGTCTTCGGGCAGCTTGGAGTATTTTTTCCTTGACTAAGTAGTCCCCAAAACAAGCAATGACATCTTTAGGGGCGCCCGGTCTGCACACTCCCAAACCTTGATGGGCCCGCAAAAGAATAATAGCCGCAGAATCCATTGGCTCGTCAGGTCCCAACAGTTGACTACAAAATTCTTGTGCCACTGCTTTGCAATCCTTGTGCCGCTCATCCTCCGGTATTCCTTTAAAGTGTAGATTGCTCCTGTGGGACCTGTTTTCCAGGTCCTCAATTTGAGCCTGTAAATCTGCCAGCTCCTTCACCTGCTGTGCCATCGCTGTCTTAGTTTCCTCCACCATCTCCTCCAATTGGACACATGCTTCTCGGAGGCCTCGACCCTACCTCCGAGCTCTCTGACTTCAGCCCGAAGCTCGGCCATCGCCGTCTTAACATCTTCCCTTACCCCCTTCATCTCGGCCTTCAAGTCTTGAAATCAAACTTCCAGCGTCACTTTTAGTGCAGAAGTACTCTCATCAGGTGGAACGGCACCATCTTGGATTGCATGACAGGCGACACCGGTCCTTTCACCGTTCGTTTTCCACTCGCTGCTTCACTAAAATGGAACTTTTCCAGTCGCCGGCAACTCGCCATACACTCGTATCAACCAAGCGCCCTCAATCGGGAGTAATGCTGCTCGCGGGAAGCTATTTATGCACTCGTAACTAGAAGCCCCTACGGAGCTCACAATTCACCCTGCCATTCGGTTGAGTGACGTCACTTCCTCCAGCAGTACTGTAATATTAATACTAAGGTTCTAACCAGTGTTATGACCAATGATTCAAGGACATCAAGGTTTCCATGTGCCTATATATGCAACCCCCCCCTTTTAAATGTTTGATGTTCCTTTGTTGCTGTGCTATCCAATGTAACACGTTAAGGATCTGGCAAGGAAGTAACAGTCAGTTCAAGTTTCAAGTTTATTAGGATTTTATATACCGCCTATCAAGATTATCTAAGCGGTTTTTTACAATCAGGTACTCAAGCATTTTCTCTCTCTGTCCTGGTAGGCTCACAATCTATCTAACGTACCTGGGGCTATGGAGGATTAAGTGACTTGCCCAGGGTCACAAGGAGCAGCGTGGGTTTGAACCCACAACCCCAGGGTGCTGAAGCTGTAGATCCAATTACTGCGCCACACACTCCTCACTAACACAAGAGGAAAAAATATTTCTATTCATCTTACCCTGTGAAATGTATTAAGGGTAACTGCACACTTGAAAAATGGCTCTTACTTTTGGAAGGCTTACAGGTGTCCTTTGTCTAGTTCGTTTGCTTTTCATTAATGTCCTCTGATCATTTGAAAGCAAGTGATACTTCATAGCTTCGATGAGGTAATCTTTGCAGGCACTGCTGTTTTTAACCAGCGTCTCTTCTTCTACTCTCTGCATATAAATAAAATTTAAGAACAAAAAGTCTCACACATTGTATTTGCAATGCATATTGATTAACAGAAGTAATTAAATGTAATGTATACCATCTGGGCTGAGTTCAAAAAAGAAAAACATTCTGCCTCTGAACAATGCTTAAAAGTGCTGCTATAGGCCCCATTCTTATAAGAACACTTACATATTTTTGTCAAAATCTATTTTCAACTATATACTCTAAAAATGAATGGAAAATCACATTACAGTGGAACCTTGGTTTGCCAGCATAATTCGTTCCAGAAGCATGCTCAAATATCAAAGCGAGTTTATCAAATGCTCGTATATCAAAGCGAGTTTCTCATTTGATTCGTTCCATATCCCTAAGACACCCCCCCCTGAGGCCACTGGCGCGCTTCCACCCCACCCCCACGAATCAGCATCGCCCTCCCGCGAACCGGTATCACCCCTCACCCAAACCCTTACCGCGATGGGGCACCGGCATGCAGCACCAACCCACAGGATGTGCTTGTGTTCAAAGAGCCTGCCGCTGCTTCTGCTGGGCCTTGAGCATCTGCGCACGCTCAAGGCCTTCTGGCTCCTGCTCTTTCCAAGATTGTAATGAGATTCTCGGTGTCTCCAACAATCTCATTAGAATTTCAGAAAGAGCAGAAGCCAGAAGGCCTTGAGCATGTGCAGATGCTCAAGGCCCAGCAGAAGCAGTGGCAAGCAGCAGGCTCTTTGGGCACTGGCGCATCCTGTGGGTTGGTGCTGCGTGCCGGTGCCCCGTCGCGGTAAGGGTTTGGGAGGAGGGTGATGCCAGTTCGTGGGGTGGCGATGTCAGTTCACAGGGGTGGGGGCTCACAAATCAAGTCAATGCTCGGTTTGCGAGGCAAGATTTGCTAGAGTGTCACCGAGAATCTCATTAGAATCTCGGAGAGAGCGGGAACCAGAAGGCCTTGAGCATGCGCAAACGCTCAAGGCCCAGCAGAAGCAGCGGCAAGCTTTGGGCACCGGCACATCCTGTGGGTTGGTGCAGTGTGCCTGTGCCCCATCGTGGTAAGGGTTTGGGCGAGGGGGGGGAGGTGATGCCGGTTCACAGGGTTGGGGGCTCACAAATCGAGTCAACGCTCGGATTACAAGGCAAGATTTGCTAGAATGTTTTGATCGTCTTGCAAAACACTCGCAAACCGCGTCACTCGCAAACTGAGGTTTGATTGTATTTTCCCCTTCTTTTTACTCTGCAATTAAACCCCTACCCTGGCAGGTATGATATAATGTCTGAATAATAATTATAATAGGATTTCGTTCATACTTTTTCAGTTATAGCTCAAAGTGAATTGCATTCAGGTACAATGGGTATTTCCCTGTCCTTGAAAGGCTTAAAATTTAAGTTTGTACCCAAGGTAATGGAAGATTATGTGGCTTGTCCAAGGTCACAATGAATATTTGAGGGATTTAAACTAGAGAATGACATAGGGAGAAATGTTTTCCTATCCCAGCAGGAACTCAATTTCCCCATCCCATCCCTACAAGTTTTGTCGCTTTCTCTGTCCCTGCCCCATTCTTGTAAGCTCTGCCTTAACTGCACAATCCTCGAACACTTATGATTTTAAAGTGTTTGAGGCTTGTGCAGATAAGGACAGAGCTGGCAGGAACATGGCAGGGACAGGAAAATGACTTCCCGCGGGGACGGGGAAAAATTTGTCCCCGTATCATTCTCTAATTTAAACTCTGACTTCGCTGGTACTGAAGTAGTCTTATCGGCTCTAAGGCCTAAACAGGGGTCTTAAATGAGGCTTATACTTAATACTGCTTTAAAACCAGGAGGGCACACCACAGTAAAATGTCAGCTTTGGAGAGGAAATTTGAATTAAGTCTTCTGCATGGCAGCACACAATACTGTATTTTGAACTTTAGGGCCAGTTCATAAAATCACATTTTTGTTCTAAAAAAAATGTACTTATTTATAACGAGTGTTCTCCATTGACAGCAGAAGTCAGATCCTTACAAATAGGTGATGTCATCTGACAAAGTCCGGTATGAGGGAAAGGCTTCTCTAAGTTGACAGCAAATTCTGGAAGATTTTGAGGCAATACTTTCCACACTGCATCATCACATGGGTCTACCTCTGCTCTGAAACAGCTTATTTAAATAAAACCCCTGGGAGACCTGAGAGGGTGTATGAGGAACTGAATCATTCCATTCCATTACATTAGGGACTTCTATTCCGCCTATACCTTGCAGTTCAAGGCGGATTACAAAAGAGCTAACTGGACATTTCCAGTGAAGTTACAACAGTTTTTTGTTTTTTTTCGGTTACAAGGGAGGAGATGTAGCTGGATTAATTCTGGAAGAACTTGCAAATTGGATATTAAATTGACTGTACGTTACTGTGTGATATAACAAATAGATTACAGTTAGAGTACAAATAAGATTACGTTACATTTCAGGGATCTGAATACTTGGTTGGTGTTTTGGAGAGGAAGAGATTATTTAAGTGGAGGCTTTGGGGGAGAATTTATCTAGGAGGAGGGGGAAGGGTTGGGTTAAGATATCTGGATAAATTTTTTGAAAAGTAGGGTTTTGATTTCTTTTCGAAAAGTTTTGAAGTCGCCCATTGCCATCAACAGGTTGGAGATGGAGTGGTTAAGTTTTGCTGCTTGCGTCGCCAGAAGGTTATCAAACATCTTTTTGCGCTGAGTGCCCTTGAGTGGAGGGAAGGCAAAAGGGTTCAGAGTTCTTCTTTGTCTTGAAATGAGGAACTGGTTTAGGCGGTTGTTTAGATAGGGGGGGGTGAAGCCGTTTAATGCTTTGAATAATAGACAGTAGAATTTGAATTGAATTCGTGCTTGCATAGGTAGCCAGTGAGAGTCTAGGAAGGCAGTTGTAATATGATCATATTTTCTCAGGTAGTAGATCAGTCTGAGGGCAGTGTTTTGTATATCTGAAGTTGTTTTATCATGTTGGGAGGACAAGGTAGATAGAGGGAATTGCAATAGTCCAGTAGACCTAAGACTAGGGATTGGACAATTAGCCTGAATTACATTACATTACATTACATTAGGGATTTCTATTCCGCCTGTGCCTTGCGGTTCTAGGCGGATTACAATAAAGATGATATCTGGGCATTTCCAGTAGAGTTACATTACAGGAGAAGAGTAGAATACAAGTAACAGTGAAGAGTTACAATACATTCAATATCGCAGCAGATGTAACATAGCCACGGATTACAATAAAGAAGATATCTGGGCGTTTCCAGTAGAATTACATTACAGGAGAAGAGATAATTACAGATTATATTGAAGAATTATAGTACATTCAATATCACAGGAGATGTTACATAGCAACTGAGTCAATTTACTACTGGTGGAGAATAAGGAATTACAATTTGTTCTAGATTACAAAAGATGTTACATGAGCTGGGTCTAGTTTCTTCGGATGGAGAGTAGCATTATGTGCCTATAAGCGGAGGTGTATTTATTGTTTTGATGATTGCATGATGATGGTTAATTAATGTTGATGGTATGGACAGTAGGGGTGTTTAGTTTGGGTTGGATAAAGAGATTCTATTCCCAAGGAATTGATTGGGAACTCATTAGATGGCGGTTTAGATTGATGGGAGATATTTTTTGAACAGTAGTGTTTTTATTTCTTTTCGGAACTCTTTTATGTCTGTAATTTCGATCAGTAATTTTGCTGGGTCAAAGAATTTTCTTATTTTACGTAGATTTCTCATAATTAAAAAAGCTTTCTGGGATGTTTTATTGATTTGGGACTGCATTATGCAGCATCTGTCTATCGTTACTCCAAGGAGTTTGAGTTCGGGCTGTATTGGGTATTTGGTGTTTTTAATTTTCAGTTCTGTAATGGTGGGAGTTTTGGCCTTTTCGAGCAGAAGGAATTTTGTTTTATCTGAGTTTAGTTTCAGTTTGTGGTCTACCATCCATTTTTCCACTGCATCTAGGGTTATTTCCAGTTTTGCTGTAGTGGTGGGCTCTGATGGGTCGAAGGGGAGGAGTATGGTGATGTCGTCTGTGTAGCTGAAGGATGTAACATTTAAGTTACCTAAAGTGGCTCCAAGGGAGGAAATAAAGAGGTTGAAGAGCGTAGGTGATAGAGGTGATCTTTGTGGAACTCCACATGGGTTGGACCATGGTTCTGATTTGATATTATTGGACTTTACCCTGTAGGTTCTTGATTTGAGGAATCCTTGGAACCAATTGTAGATCTTGCCTGAGATCCCAATGGCATCAAGTATCTGTAGCAGTATGGAGTGGTAAACCAGGTCAAATGCTGTGGAGAGGTCGTTGGATTAGCATCATCTTTTTGCCTTTGCTAATTTGCTGTCGAGCTGTGTCTAGTAGTGTTACAAGTAGTGTTTCTGTGCTATGGTTGGTTTGAAATCCTGATTGTGAGGGGTGAAGTAAGTTATGGTCTTCCAGGTAGTTGGTGAGGTATTGTGCAACTAGACCTTCTATTATTTTAACGTATATTGATATTGAAGTGATTGGTCTGTTGTTGGAGAGGTCTATTGGGCTTTTGTGGTCTTTCATGATTGGGGTGATTATGATCTCTCCAAGGTCTTGAGGGAATTGACCTTCTGTTAATGTGGTTTGAATCCATAGCATGAGGTTGGCTCTGAATGTGGTGGAGGAGTTTGATAAACGGTAGGTGGGGCAGTTATTTAGATCGCAAGAAGCTTGGCTGTATTTTTTGTAGAGTCGATTCATATCCGACCAATGTAATACGGGGAAGACTGTCCAGCTTCTGTCTGCGGCGATGGCTTCTCCTGTTGAAGGGTTTGTTGTTATCTTGTCGAGGTGGGTGTGAATATTGTTGAATGCTCTCCATGGAAAACGCCTGCTGAGGATGTGTTTCTTTCTGAGAACAAGCAGTAGTGCAAGTCCTCACAATTTGAACTCCCAAGATATGGGTTGCCTACTGTCACGTATTTTTTTAAACATATGTTTATTGAAAGTGGAAAGGGCACACACCAACAAATACAAGATCGTGAACAACACAAAAACAACCATATACAGCAAATAACCTCTATAATCAGCAAGGCCCCCAAAGGAGACCAAACGTTGGGAAGCTGGTATCTTTCTAAATAATGAGATATGACTTTAAGGACCAAACCTATAATCTCCTTTACACAGAGTAACATCAAGTGGGCTGTTGACAAAGCCAGAGCTCGGACATTGTGAACCCTGACATTACTCTTTAAGGTCAGGCCTGTTAGGACATAAGCAAAGGAGATTCAGCTCGCTGGTCAACTGAATAGCATATCCAACTGAATAGTGTATCCTGGAATGGTAGTTCCAGGCTTAATGGAGTCAAAAGCAGCATATGGCCTAAAAGTTAGGCTATTCCACTATTGTGGGCATGCACCTTAAAGAAAAATGTTGAAAGGATGATTAAGATGAAAACCCAGCACCAATTCAGAAAGCAACTTTAGAATTGTGCACAGAATCACCCTACTGTTGAAAATCTTTTTATAGGGTGGATCCATTAACAAGGCCTGGAGCTCATAAATTCTGCATGCTGAAGTGATTTCGCTTAGGGAACCTTTGGTCACATTCTTCACTTTGCTAACTAAACCTAGTAGACTTAAGAAAGCTTCACTATGCCCTGTTAGGAAGAAATTTGCAGGCATCTTCGCTTGTTCATGGTATCGACTGCTGTCTAATCAACCACCTTTTACAAAGCTTATTGAATATATTGTATGTAAACAATTAAAGGAGTTATTGGTGCTAATTATTTTTTTATTTTATATTTCTTTATTAAAGTTTCAGAAGAAAACAGGAAATTCAAGAAATAGAAACAAAAGATACATACGACTATAAGAAAGTTATCAATCAACAAACATCAACAGAAACACAAATTATTAATTTTTTTAAAAAAATGTGCTTACAGTACATTTCCTGTTGCAAAACATTAATCCCTTAAATTTTAACCATCGTCACAGCTGATACTTTATCTAACAGAAAATTTTCCAGATGAACAGGATCAAAATTATTCCCTTAAAAAATAACCATACATTTAAATTTAAGAAAAAAAAGGAAGCACCAACTGCAAGCGTATGGGATTTGAAATCTCTTCACCTTTGCAGGCCTAGCTACATTAGTGAAAATCCTAAGGGCTCCTTTTATGAAGGTGTGCTAGCGTTTTTAGCGCATGCACCGGATTAGCGTGCATTATCCGAAAAACTATTGCCTGCTCAAGAGGAGCCGGTAGCGGCTAGCGCACGCTATTCCACGCATTAAGGCCCTAACGTGCCTTCGTAAAAGGAGCCCTAAGTTTCTGACCACAATTTAAAGTGTCTTTAATTTTAAAGTAAACTCATAATATGGAAATCTTATCATTTTCACAAACAAAACTAACTAGAAGAGTAGTACAATGTTGTAACTTATCTTGAGATGTCTCCAAAATTTTAGTAAAATCAAAATCAGGGTCAGCTCCCAGCAAATCAATTGTTCCTCCTTAAGTACTCCGAGAAATCCATCTGCAAATAATCTTTATTACAAATCTGAGACAGTTCTAGTGACTGGGAAGTACCTTTTTGTGCTTGTAAATTTCCTTTAGATCTAGAGAACATTGATTCCCTTTCTGAAAAAAGGAATAGGGAAACCATCTTTTGATCTTTTCTCAGGCTAGAAACTTGTTCAAGGCCCGCCTAAGATGGGACAGAATCCTTATTTTCTTTATGACCAGGAAATAGTTGGATAAAAGTCTCTACATTTTTTCCTGCTAAGCTCTGTGGGAAGAGAATGGTATAAGAGGCATTTCCCTAATAGAACATGTGAAACCTTCTAGGAGAGATTCTTTTGTACTGAGAAGAAAGTTCTGAGTGAAAAGAGAGGAACCTTCACCTTCAGCAAACTCCACTTCTTCATAATCCAATCCCAGAAATATTATGACCTATAAAAGTACTCTACTTTTAGGGGAAATATAACTCTGTACCTGATTAGCAGCCAAGATCTCAGTGAGGGTAGCTCATGACTCTTGGTGTCTAGACCTCAAATATCAATTCAATAGTTTGATAAAGCTTCCTTTCCTGATAGACACTCAAAAGGCTTACTTGACTTAAGCTTTGGGAACCACCACCTTTGTTCTTTGTTTTGGCTGACTGGGGAAGGCAAAAACAAAATCACCCCACTAATAGTCTGCCAAAAAGTTACCATACAGTGATGGCCCCCCATAAGTCATTCATGATTGGAACTTGGCATAGATGGGACCACCTTTATCCAGTGATTACAGAATAAAGGAAAGGAACAAGACAAGTAAATCACTGAGGAGTGAGGGAACAAGATGTTTGTGTAGAAGGCCATACATTTTTACTGAAAAGAACATTTAAATAATCTACTTTTTTAGGAATGTGGAAATTGTACCCCATCCTTACTTGCTCACCAGTGTTTTCCATCACTGATCCCCAATTGTGTGATTCTTTATTGTTTTTTTAAGAAGACTTTCTCCCAGACACATCCCTGGCCTCCCCATTCACTTACTCACTACTGATATTTTGAAAAGCATGTTAACAGGTGACACAGATTTTCCCACCAAAATCTGGTAACCTTATGTATGAGGAACACCGTGGTATGCATCTTCTGTAGCAACATGGCAATTAGGTGATATCTGCAGTATTTTAGAAACAGTAGGAGACTATGGTGGTGTGATAACATGGATAATGTGTGCATCCTTTGGTTTGATTACCTGCACTAAATATTCCCTTGAGAGTAAAGGCAATCGCACATGTTCCATCAGATGGGCCAAATGTTCCTGTCGCACATCTATGTCATGGTTTACCCAAGCAATCACTGCTTCAAATACCTTCAAAAAGAAAATCCAGAAAAGCGTTACTGTTGCATCCATTCAACAGTTATTTACTCTAGTCAACAAAAAAAACCTCAAACAAAAAAACTAAACTAACAGAAATGCAACTGGAAATGTTAAAGTCTGAAGAGACAAGATAAATATCCTCCCTCGCCCCACATCCTATTAGCATTCGATTTGCAATACGGTATGTAAAAGAAACAAGTATAGGTAGCTCTATTTTGCAATTTGCAAATAGAAATATTAAACTAGAATCAACTATTTTTTAATAAACATTTAAATTAAGAATAAACAGTATATTAGACATGTCAAAAGTGCTTCATGGGTCGCCACCCCAATCCCCCCTCCAAGGAAAAAAAAAATTACAGTAATGAAACACACTCTTAAGCCAAGATATGTGGAGTACTGTATTTGGCTCACACTCTCTCTTAATTCTATGTGGATACCAGAATATACATAAAAAAACATAAATATAATACAACAAAATAAAATCAAGCACAAAATCAAAAAGAAAATTAGACATTTCAGTTGTTATCATCAGAATACTCAACTGCAATAATCAGCACAGTGCAGGGACTGCCAAAGCAACAGATTTAAGTTTTACTGGATGGATGCTAATGCAAAAATAACAGCAGAATTGTTAAACATATAATAAACAATTGAGCCACATTAACCATTTAAAATTTTAAAAAATACATCACATTTTTTAAAAAGAGCAGTATTAGTGATGTTATGTCATTCTAAAGATAAGAGTACAGGCAGTCCACAAGTTACAGATGCTCAATTTAAGAACGACTTGAACGCAGTTGTGGCTTCATTTGATTTCACCGAGAAATATTTCCAGTGGCACAGACTCCTTACACTTCTCCTGTACAGATTCAGGAATGATGGATTGCCACATTAAGAACAATGTGTGGTTTTGCATGCTTTAACTTAGAGGGAACGCTGGTAGGGACAGTTGACTCTTTTGTCAGCTGGGAGCAGAGGTAAGCAGCAAAAACCTGAAAATCTACAAGTTCTGAGTTACAGCATAGAAAATGATACAAGGAAAAAATTTCTCCAAGACACCGCCCCCGTGACCACCGTCCCAGTCACCGCCCCATCCCCATCAACACTGTCACCGCCCTGTCCTCGTCACCACCATCTCCGCCTCGTCCCCGCGACCACTGTCTCCTCCCCATTCCCATCCCCGTGACTACTGTCCCCGCAGCATCTATACAAGCCTCAGTACTGCAATATTTACCTTATTCCTTCCTTATAAATCAAAGTTTTGGCTGCTGAACTGGAGAAAGAGATGTTCAGCTGGCAGGGCTTTGTTTATAAATTTTTATCAACACAACTAATATACTACTTTATCCTAAAGCAAAAAAAAAAAAAAAAAAAAGATTTTTTTTTTTCTACCTTTGTTGTCTGGTTTCTGCTTTCCTCATCTTCTCATTCAATTCCTTCCATCCACTGTGTGTCTTCTCTCTGTATCTTCCATTTGCTATTACTGCGCCTCTCCCTTCACCCCCCCCCCACCAATTGGTCTGGCACCTTCTTCCCTCCGCTCCCACCATAGTTTGGCATCTGTCTTCTTCCCTTCCAGTGTCTTCTCCCCACTCTCTCTTCCCCATTTCCCTTCAGCATCTTCTCCCCACTCTGTCTTCCCCATTTCCCTTCAGCGTCTTCTCCCCACTCTCTGTTCCCCATTTCCCTTCAGCGTCTTCTCCCTACTCTGTCTTCCCCATTTCCCTTCAGCATCTTCTCCCCACTCTCTGTTCCCCATTTCCCTTTGGCGTCTTCTCCCCACTCGCTCTTCCCCATTTCCCTTCAGCATCTTCTCTCATCTCTGACTTCCCCATTTCCCTTCAGCGTCTTCTCCCCACTCTCTCTTCCCCATTTCCCTTCAGCATCTTCTCCCCACTCTCAGTTCCCCATTTCCCTTCAGCGTCTTCTCCCCACTCGCTCTTCCCCATTTCCCTTCAGCGTCTTCTCTCCTCTGTCTTCCCCATTTCCCTTCAGCGTCTTTTCCCCACTCTCTGTTCCCCATTTCCCTTCAGTGTCTACTCCCCACTCTGTCTTCCCCATTTCCTTTCAGCATCTGTTTCTCCCCACCCCCTTCAGCATCTGTTCCATTCCTTTCCTCCACCACCCTTCCCTCTTGCCACCCCCGTTCAGTACCCTTTCTTGTGTCACATGAGAAACTTCCACTTGCAGACGCACCGGGGTGGTGGATGGCCTTGTCCCTGTACCTACAGTGAGCACTTTCCTCCCCCCCCCCCTGTTTCGGCGGGCTAGCCGCGGGTCATTTTCTATTACAGTACATAGAAATTAGACTTAAAGACAGCTTTAAAAATGAAACTCATTCTTAACCTGGGGACTGCCTGTATTCCATATCAAAGAACCAACCACATAAAATATAGAGGTACAATATTCCTCAAGTCTGATTTGATGAAAAAATGGCACATCTAACAGAAGTTTATTAGATGAACACAGAATGTTCCAGTAGAAAGCAAAATTACAGTTGTTGATAGTGGTTCCCTGCTGTTTCACGCTTTGTGAATCAATGTGAGAACTTTAAACTGAATTTGCTACTTTACTGGTAAGCAATACAGTCAAATAAGTATCAGAGATATATGGTCAAAATGTTATATTAAATGTTATATGCACAGTGACCAACAATAATCCTCATTTCTATGGTCTTGAATTCAAAAAGACTTCTTTGCAAATATTAAGAAAGTTTAACTTTCTCCAACACAGTAACTTCAATATTTTCAGAGGAAGACAATGTATTATCATTTACTTATTGCCATTCAGGTATAAGAAGGAGTAGACCTCAGCGGCTACATCTGTACCAAAATAAGTCTTGTATGCACAGTGATGGCAGCTATCACATAAATAATAGATACGTGAACACATGTTCTTTTATGTGTTTCTAATGTTTCCTAAGAAAACTATACAGGTGTTGCTTTTTTTCTGAAAAAATGAAACTCTTGTTTGAGGCAAGAGTCAACAGCAGTAACAGACTGGGATAAGGCTCTTGATAAACATTTGGCTTGGCTCGTTTAGGGTGAGCAGTAACTTGAGCTACTATATTATAGCCTCCTCAAATTTATTAATATTTCAGTACAGCCTCTCGCCTTCCAGCAGATACATCTCTCTTGGATTTCTACTCCCCAAATGCATCATTCTGCCCTTCTTTGCACTGAATTTTAGTTGCCAGACATCAGACCATTCTTCCATTTTGCAGATCCTTTTTCATGCTTTTCACTCACTCCAGGATGTCCACTCTGTTGCCAATCTTGGTGTCATCTGCAAAAATGCAAACCTTTCCTTCTAACCCTTCAGCAATATCGCTCACAAATATATTCAACAGAATCGGCCCCAGTATTAATTCTTGAGGCACTCCACTATTCATCTGTCCTTCCTCTGAGCAAATTCCATTAACCACCACCCTCTGATGTCTGTCCATCAACCAGTTTCTAATAAAGTTCACCACTTTGGGTCCTAACTTCAGCCGGTTAAGTTTGTTCAAGAGCCTCCTATGAGGAACTGTGTCAAAGGCTTTGTTGAAATCTAAGTTAATTATATCTAGCGTACTTCCTTGATCTAATTCTCTGGTCATCCTGTCAAAGAATTCAATCAGATTCGTTGGGCACGATTTACCTTTAGTAAAGCCATGTTGTCTTGGATCTTGTAACCCATTAGATTCTACGAATATCACTATCTTCTCCTTCAACAATGCTGAAAACACTACCACAGGCTAATAATAAATGCTGAAAACACCATCACATAATTCAACCTCAGGTCCTACAGGGGTAGTTGACCATCATTTCCCAGTAAGACTAGTTAGATATATCTATTGAATTGATATTTAACACCACACAAAAGAAAATAAGTTGGACTGCTAAATGACCGACGGGTAAAAGGGGCACTCATGGAAGACAAGGTCATAGTGGAGAGATGAAATGAATGCTTCAGTCCTCACTGAATAAGATTTGGGGGAGATATCATTGCTAGAAGTGGTATTCAATGCTGAACTGAAACAAATCTCTAACACAAGAATATGTAATGGGGCAATTTGATAAATTGAAGAGTAGAAAATCACCTGGACCGGATGGTATACATCCCAGAGTACTGATGGAACTGAAAAATGAACTTGCACAGCTATTGTTAGTAATTAGTAATTTATATTTAAATGCAGCATGGTATTGGAAGACTGGAGGGTGGCCAATGTAACACCAATTTTTTAGAAAGGGTTCCAGTGATGATTCAGGAAATTATAGACCCATGAGTCTGATGCTGGTGCCTGGTAAAATGGTAAGAGACTATTATAGAGAAAAAGAATACAGAGCATATACATAAGCATGGGTTAAATGAGACAAAGCCAACATGGATTTAGTCAAAGGAAGCAGAACAAACAGTGGAAATGTCCAAATAAGACTGGTGAGCTCGTGCGTTTCAAAGAACACTTTTATACATTTCAATATCACAATGACTCCACATGTACATGTTTCAGCCCCACAGGCAATATTATAAAGGCAATGAAGACATATGTCCACACATGTTAAGACAACTTGAGCTTGATAATATTGTGCTCCCAGTAAAAGTAGCACAGGAACCAAATCCTTTCTGTAATCACGAAACAAAACAGTCAAAAATGGCTGCCCCTAACTATTCAAATTTATACAACATCAGTCAGTTAGAAGGAAAACAACCCTACTAGACAATCCCTTCATGAAGAAACAGGAATTGCTCTGAACTTCTGAGTAGACTTAGAAATATCAGAAACATCCTAATTTTAAATTCAATAAAATTCAATAATCCAGCATTTGAAAAATAAGCATTCCTGTCATAGTCTGGATATAAAGCAATTGACAAATTGTTCAAGAGA